>NC_142598.1:12199125-12514125 GCF_965207765.1 Zootoca vivipara
AAAGGTTCGCCATCGCTGCCATAGGGGACTGAACTTCTACATGCAGAGCATGTGCTCCACCAAAGAGTTATGACCCAGAGCTACGGGGGTGAGGGGGGCTAGCTAGGTTTTTTGCCTTGGGTGAACCCTCCAGAGGGGTGCCATTAAGACTCCCAACGTTTTTTGTGTGTGCGTGCGCAAATGTGCATGGGGGGGGGGTGTCAAACTGGGTCTTTGGCACAGGGGAAATAAAGCTTAGTTTCTCCCTTGCCTAAACATAAAATAAGATTCCAGTCCTCACAGTCCCAAAGGGTTGATTTAAATGAGAACACAGGAAGCTCTCATCTACTGACTCAAACCACATTGGCTCATCTAGCTCAGTATGGTCTATGCTGACCGGCAGAAGCAAGTCTCTAGAGGGATTTAGGCAGGGGGTATTTCCAGTTCTGCCTGGAGATGGGGTTGCTCTGCACACACACACACAGTGTCAGGTTCAGCTTTTTGTTGGACGTGCGCTCTCCGTGCACAAAGCCTCAGAAGAAAACACACCTGCAGATGCAGGAGGCAGCCTCAGGCAGCACCTGGCGGCAGGGGGGCGGCAGGCGGGGGGCAGACTGGCCAGCGCGCCCCCTCCATTTCGGCGCTCTAGGCGATGGCCTAGTTTGCCTCTATGATCGCACTGGCCCTGATCAGATGTCAAGGAAATAAACAACTACCTGACTTTTAAAAGACATCTGAAGGCAGCCCTGTTTAGGAAAGTTTTTAATGTTTGATGTTATCAACATTAGTTTTAATGTTACAATGTTATCAACATCAGTTTTAATGTTACGATGTTATCGTGTTTTTAATATTCTGTTGGGAGCCACCCACAGTGGCTGAGGAAACCCAGTCAGATGGACAAGTTATAAATAAATGGTTGCTGCTGCTGTTGTTGTTGTTGTTATGGGTTCAACAGCCAAGAAGGAAGTTTCTGCATGAGCGGCTAGATGGAAGTGAGGGGCAAATGGGGCTCGTCATCCTGAGAAGGTAGGTCATCTAGGACAGTGGTCCTCAACCCCCGGGCCACGGACCGGTACCGGTCCATGGATCAATTGGTACCGGGCCGCCCAAGGAACATTTAAATACAATTAAATTAAAATTATTAAATCAAAACAATCTAAATTAAATATAAACAATCAACGCCCCCCCCCCTCAGCGGGCCGCGGTAAAATTATCAAACGTTGACTGGTCCGCGGCAATGAAAAGGTTGGGGAGCACTGATCTAGGAGAAAGAAAACTCTGATCATAAACCTCTGCTACCTTGCAGGATATCTTCGGAAAAAGGAAAGGCTAAGGAGTAAAGCCTTCACAGATCCAGAGTGGAGTCCCTAAGATGGTTGAATGTGGCTTTGTATGCCTCCTTCCAACAACTCCTGCAGCTAAGGTGCTACCCAACATATTGCCCTGCTTCCCTTTAGACCACATCAGCAAGGCTAAAGTGGAGTCTCTTGTCTGGGCCCCCCAACACCTCCATACACAGTGCCCAGACTTGTATCCTGAGGAGGTCAACCCAGCTGTTTTATTTATTAAAAATAAAATAAAAATTGAACATCAAGTAGACATAATAAAATTTATTGATATAGAGATGAAGTCAACAGTTATAGAAAAAAAATACACCCAATAAAATTACATGTATTGTTAATGCACTTGTAGATTCTAACAACTCCCATTGATAATAAGATGGCTGATTTATTTTACGTTTTGAAATACCGTGGAGATCATATCTGGTGGGATTTCTAAACTTGTTTACATCATACCATGCTAAATAAAAACATCATAAAAAGGACCTTGTGGCAAATTCCTGTCATTTGGAAGAGTTCAACATCCCACCTTCTGCCTTGTAAGTTATTCTCGTTATTGCATTTTTACGGCCACGTTATGCATTCTCTGTTTTTATGTTGTAAACTGGCCTGTGATATTCCGTTGAAGGGCAGTATGTTAATTGAATAAATAACATAATAATAATAATAATGAACAAGCATTTTCACCAAGTATTTTTGTATAAAACGTCAGCTGATGAGCACTGTTGCAATCTGTAATGCTTTTAAAGTTTATTTTCAGATGCTGCATCAATGGGAAGAGGAAATCAAACAGTGGTGGCAGAATTTATCCTCGCTGGGTTTTCCAATTTCCCTGACCTGCAGGTCCCATTGTTTCTGGTGTTCTCTTTCATGTACCTGGTAACTTTGATGGCAAATATAATCATCATCACTACGATACGGCTTGACCGCAGCCTCCACATCCCCATGTACTTCTTCCTCTCCATCCTCTCCTTCTCAGAAATCTGCTACTCCCTTGTCATTATCCCCAATATGCTTGCAAATTTTCTAAGAGAGAAGAAGACCATTTCCTTCATTGGCTGTGCTACTCAGATGTGCCTTTTCCTGGGCTTTGGGTGCACAAATTGTATGCTTCTAGCAGTGATGGGGTATGACCGATATGTGTGCATATGCAAACCTTTACGTTATCCGATTCTGATGAATCAAGGACTCTGCGCCAAGATGGTGGCATGTTCAGCAACAACTGGCTTTCTTTTCTCCACCACAGAAACTATAATCATATTTACCTTGCCTTTCTGTGGGCCAAATAAACTTAAGCACTTCTTTTGCGATTTAGCACCTTTGCTTGAATTAGCCTGCGGCCGAAACTACATAGGAGAAATTGTCATTTTCGTGATTTGTGTTTTGGTTGTGTTTTGCTCATTCCTGTTCATCCTTCTCTCATACATTTTAATTGTTAACACTGTCTTGAAAATCCCCACAACGGCTGGGAAACGGAAAGCCTTTTCCACTTGTGCCTCCCATCTTATTGTGGTCGTAGTGCACTTTGGTTGTGCTTCCATTATCTATTTAAGGCCCAAATCCAGATACACGCTAGATGAGGACACTTTTATTTCTGTCTCTTACACAATGGTGACTCCCTTGTTGAACCCCTTGGTGTACAGCCTGAGAAACAAAGATGTCCAAATAGCGCTTAAGAAATCGCTTGGCAGAAGCTCCTGTACCCAAAGAATCTGAAAATAAAGTGTTATCCGCTTTGAAGAGGAATTATGAAACCCAACAAGTATGTGTGGTTTCATGGACAAAGAACACCTTGAATAGTATTGTAGCTTTTCCTCATCTTTTAAAAAATTCCTTTGTATATGGAATATTCACTTGGAAAAACGTGGCCTTGCTTTAGCATTTACAAACAACTTTAATTTTCTCTTTAGTACATCCCTGGAAAATAAATTGGGTTGTGGGAATTTTCTCATAAATGAACCTGTAATCATTCAGCCCCACAACAAAAGAAACGTTTCTTAAGATTACTGTTGTACGTTTCCCCATTTTCACAACTAAACATTCACGCATAACATTTTTCAGCTCATATTGTGCTGAGACTGAAGTGTCAAAATGGCTCTTGTTGAATAGCTGATACCTGTTTATTTCAGTTGGAGTCAGTTGGGCTGTGTGTGTTTCTGTTTATCTTTGTGGAGGTGGCTTTTGCTGCCCTTCCTTGTCCCCAGTAATTGCTATTTTTAAAGAGGAAATCATGTAAAAGCATATCTGTTACTTTTTCAAAGATTGGAATTCATCTAACCCAACACACTTAATGTCTGCTCTCTTTTTTATGTGGTCCGTTCTGACATTTGCTTTCTGTAAAGAGTTGGCAAGAACGTAACAATATACTGTACACAAAATAGAGCATTGCAATTTTTCAATGTGCATTTATTTTAGCTTTCATATTGATATAATTTAAACCTGACACTTTAATTGGGCTCGGTGCTCATCAGTATGCAGATGACACCCAGCTCTACCTCTCTTTTAAATCAGAACAAGTGAAGGCGGTGAATGTCCTGTGTGAGTGCCTGGAGGTGGCTGGAGGATGGGTGGTGGCTACCAGTTTTGGGGGGACAGGGGGCGGGCGGGTATGGGGGACTTCCTGGTCCTGAATGGGGTAACTGTGCCCCTGAAGGACCAGGTGCGCAGCCTGGGAGTCATTTTGGACGCACAGCTGTCCATTGAGGAGTAGGTCAATTCTGTGTCCCGGGCGGCTGTCTATCAGCTCCATCTGGTAGGCAGGCTGAGACCCTATCTGCCCGCAGACTGTCTCACCAGAGTGGTGCATGCTCTAGTTATCTTCCGCTTGGACTACTGCAATGTGCTCTACATGGGGCTACCTTTGAAGGTGACCCGGAAACTGCAATTAATCCAGAATGCGGCAGCTAGACTGGTGACTGGGAGCGGCCACCAAGACCACATAACACCGGTCCTAAGAGACCTACATTGGCTCCCAGTACGTTTCCAAGCACAATTCAAAGTGTTGGTGCTGACCTTTAAAGCCCTAAACGGCCTCGGTCCTATATACCTGAAGGAGCGTCTCCACCCCCATTGTTCAGCCCGGACACTGAGATCCAGCGCCGAGGATCTTCTGGCGGTTCCCTCACTGCGAGACGCAAAGCTACAGGGAACTAGGCAGAGGGCCTTCTCGGTAGTGGCGCCCGCCCTGTGGAATGCCCTGCCATCGGAGGTCAGGGAGATGAACAACTTACCTGACCTTTACAAAACACCTGAAGGCAGCCTTGTTTAAGGAAGTTTTTAATCTGTGATATTTTAATGTATTTTGGTATTTGTTGGAAGCCGCCCAGAGTGGCGGGGAAAACACAGCCGGATGGACGGGGTATAAATAATAAAATAATAATAAATAATAATAATTCAGTGAGGAGACCCTCGGAGCAAAAACATACAGGATTAGTTTGCCTGTTCTGACAATTGCTTTTTGAGAATTGTTGGCTGGCACATATATAGCATACACAAAAATGGAGCTTTGCCATTTTTACAGCGTAAGTTTATCTTAGCATTAAGATTTATATAATTTAAACCCGATGATTTAATTACTTGCAGAGCAACATATGAAAAAAAAGCTTATCATTTTTATTTGCCCATTAGATAATTAGATATAGGGCCCTATATGTTTTTTTTTTTTTTTTTTGCAGAGATTCCCTTCTGCATTTATGGGCTTATTGCTTTGCAGCAAAGACGTGGTGATGCTTGAAAAATGAATGGAAAATTATTTCTCAGTATTCCTCTCAGGACCTTGACCTTGAAGGGCAAAATATTCAGGGGAAAATGTTCAGTTTTGTTTGGGGGTCAGGTGCTCCTGAACCAGCACCAAACAGAGTCAGTTTCTGGATCTGTCATGCATGCAAACATGCTGCAACCTGTATTTCTGCACTTTTATATGCATGCTGTTCTCCTTGGAGCATATACTCCTGAGATGCCTGTTTAAATTCTAGTTTCGTGACTGCTATTTTTTAAAAAAATCCATTGGTTCTGCTCACTGCCTCGGAAAATTATGCCAGAGTAATGATTCACCAGCTTAATTGTTGTCACGGTTGTAGCAGAAGGTAAAACACCTGCGAGACTTTTTCAGATGCAATACAGCCCCAGAGCAGAAGGATTATTAAGCGCAAAACCCCATTGTGTTATGACCGACTGAAATTTGAATTCTGGATTATTCGCAAATGTTTACCATTTCTCCCCTACTGCTATATACAAATCTGCATGCTCAGCTCATATAATTTATATGCGGAACATGCAGGAATGTAATAGTGGCTATTATACAAGGGGAAAACAGGCCGTTAAGAGACTGTTTAATGTAACCGCTTGAGGGAGAATTGAGTGAAGAAAGCCAAACACCACTAAAGTAAAAAGAGTGGAAAGCATGTGGGTCTAAACAGGGAAGTAGCAATCATTTGCTACAGATTAATGTTTACACCCTTTGGTGCTTTATTGAAACTATGGAGCAAGGGAGGCCATGGGGGAATTAGTGGACTCATGGGTGGAATACTGGGAAATGCTTTTCCCGTCATTTTTCAAGTACCCCCTCTTGTTCATTGCAAAGCAATAAGGACATCGATGCAGGAGGCAGAGGAACAGACCTCTCATCCTAGGTAAAGCAGAAAATCAGTTGCTTCATCCTGAACTAGGTTCTGGGAGTTGGGGTGGTGAGGGCAAGGGGACAAGTTACACTACGGAGTGATACAGGAGCGCTTTTCACAGGGCACCGGGGCAGAAAAGGGCAACCAAAATGGTCAAAGGCCTGGAAACGATGCCTTATGAGGAACGGCTTAGGGAGCTGGGTATGTTTAGGCTGGAGAAGAGAAGGTTAAGGGGTGATATGATAGCCATGTTCAAATATATAAAAGGAGGTCATATAGAGGAGGGAGAAAGGTTGTTTTCTGCTGCTCCAGAGAAGCGGACACAGAGCAATGGATTCAAGCTACAAGAAAGAAGATTCCACCTAAACATTAGGAAGAACTTCCTGACAGTAAGAGCTGTTCGGCAGTGGGATTTGCTGCCAAGGAGTGTGGTGGAGTCTCCTTCTTTTGAGGTCTTTAAGCAGAGGCTTGACAGGCACGTGTCAAGAATGCTTTGATGGTGTTTCCTGCTTGGCAGGGGGTTGGACTGGATGGCCCTTGTGGTCTCTTCCAACTCTATGATTCTAAGACCCTCCCCATCTTTCTTTGACTTTCTGAGGTATATGCTACTGAGATTATCCATGTCCGATTTGCCTCTATCTCTGTGTGTCCATATAGAAGATCGATCAGAGCTAAAAGAGAGGAAGTGTGAATTTCTAAGAAAGGCTATGTGATGGGGGCAAAAGTATAAAGAATAACAGCTGTGAGGTGTGGCACCCCCAGGCAATTTCAATGTCTCTTATGCCGGCTTGAAGATGGCGCATGGATAATGTGAGGTCACAAGGAGGTCCCAGCTTTGGACGACAGAAGGCTGAGCAACAGGAGATTCACTGATGGGGAAGGCGAGCCGAGTTGTGGCCATCTCTGCTCTGACATGTCTGTCTCGGGTAAGGCACCTTGGATTTCGGTTTGGCCAGAAAGGAAAGCCAGCAGGGAATGAGAATTCAAATAGGGATCCGTATTGTAAAATGTAGAAAGCATCTCCCAGCCATGCAGTGGAGAGAGGGAAGAATGAAATATCTGGGTGGGGTGTAGAACAAAAATTGATATTTATATCCCTTGAGGAAGAGGGCAAAGATAGCTCAGTTGGTTAGAATGTGGTGCTGATAATGGCAGGGTTGCAGGTGTGATCCCTGTATGGCCCAGCTGCATATTCGGGTTGGACTAGATGACCCCCAGAGTCCCTTCCAACTCTGTGATTCTATGATTTAAAAATGGAACGGATGAAGAGGAAAGAATAAAAGCCACTTTGACTTTTTCGTCTCTTGAAGATTCCTCAGGTGACGCCGCAGGAGAGCTGTTCAGGCACTGACCAGTGAGTATGTTCATGGAATTAACTGCTTCTTGAAATTGATTGAAATTTTGAGTGAGATTAAGTGAAATTTTGCCTCAGTTTTCAGATGGAAGATTGAGGGAGGGTGAGACACACACTCTTTGGGAATGGTCTTAAGCACGGGTAGGCAAACTAAGGTCCGGGGGCCGGATCCAGCCCAATCACCTTCTAAATCCAGCCTGCGGATGGTCCAGGAATCAGTGTTTTTTTACATGAGTAGAATGTGTGCCTTTATGCATCTCTGGGGTATTTGTGGTCCGGCCCCCTGCTAGAAAAGTTTGCTGACCCCTGTAAGGAAAGCTTGGGTCCTCGAGAAGGTGTATTTAGTGGTGATACAAATGCTATCATTTCTGAACTGGTTTGGTTGTGCAGGGCGCTGCAACAGCCATTTTAAAGAGTCTGACCAGAAGCTACAGATTCCCAAGAAATTTTGGGGAACTTGACATCCAACTTACAACATCCAAAATAAGAGCGGGGCTTGGGGGCTTCCTATCTGAATCCCCTTCAGTAAGAAGGCAGATAAAAGGATACGGTATTGGGCCACTTTGAACTTGTCGGTGTGGGTTTCCCTGCATTCTTGTGTCAATTTTCTCCTACAGGGCCAGTTGCCATAGCCTAGTTTAACAATTTTTCATGGAAATGTGTTCAGATGTTTCCCAATTTTTGGAAAATTTGAGTCACTCTGCCACTAAGAGTTTTGTCATTGTGGATTTGCAATGTCTGAGAATTGTCCTTCTTCCCCAGAAAATGGAGATGTATGCCAATATTGGCTCTGGGGTGATCTTGGGCTTGGTTACTTCCCCAGTTTGCAAGTATTTTAAGCCAGAACCCCTGCACTTTCTTACAATCTCACCATAGGTATGGGATTATTGTGTGTGTGTGTGTGTGTGTGTGTGTGTGTGTGTGTGTGTGACACCCTCTCCAGCAAAGCAAGCTTTCCAGAATTAGTCTGAAGGCATAGCTGCCAAGTCTCCCGTATTCCCCGGGAAACCCCCGATTTTCCAGCTGTTTCCCGCTGGCAGCCCAGATTTTAAAAAAACCCCGTAAATCCCCCGGATTCTTACCAGCCCAGGGAGGTTCCTTCTGCACATGTCTGGAGTCTCTGGACATGCACAGAAGCGATTTCTGGCGCTGCGGCCATTTTTGGAAACGGGCAGAGCATGCGTAGAAGCGACTTCCGCTGCTGCTCTGCCCAGTTCCAAAATGGCCGCAGCGCGACTTCCGGTGCCGATCCCGGATTTTTCAATCTGGGAGTTGCCACCTATGGTCTTAAGGTGAGCCCTAGACCACATACTTCAAAAGTGAATCCATGCTTGATGCACAGAGTCTCAAAGCCACTAGACCTCCTTGCCTCTTAGGGCCAGGTTTAGAGAGATCCTTAAACAAAGTCAGTGAGCGCTGTGGAAATTGTGTGTGCGGAAGAGGAGATCTGAGCTACTTGGAACCAGCTGAACGTAGTCTTGAAAGGAACAGTCTCACTTTAAAAGCTTATATCGCCCGCCTTTTTTCAAACAACCATCCATTGTCAACCAGTAAATTTCCTCTGTTTATCTGCACTTGGGATGTTCAAAGAAAAGAAGCATTAGAGATGGCTGAGGCTTAAGATGTTTGAAGTAACTGTGCAGATTACAAAACCAAATCATTCATTGATTTAATCTAATATATTCATATCCTGCCTTTCTCCCAAGTTGGTCTTCAGTTGGTCCTCTGATCACTTTAAATGCACAGATGCTACTTAACAAATCTCGAGTAACCAAGCAGAGGGAAATACAGCAGTACCTCGGGTTAAGAACTAGAATTCGTTCCAGAGGTCCATTCTTAACCTGAAACGGTTCTTAACCTGAGGCATGCTTTCGCCAATGGGGCCTCCTGCTGCCGCTGTGCTGCTGGCGTGCAATTTCCATTCTTATCCTGGAGCAAAGTTCTAAACCTGGAGCAACCACTTCCTGGTTAGTGGAGTTTGTAACCCGAAGCGTCTGTAACCCGAGGTACCACTGTAGGGGCATTCATGGATGTGCAAACCTGGCTTTTATTTTTATGATATTAACATTTTCTCAAATTGCCCATTCTCCCCAAAGCTGCTTTAGCCAAAACTGGGTCCATCTCTGGTACATCTGGTAAGTTTCTTTTTGGAAAAAAAAAATGTTGTAATTGTGTCACTTGTGTGATGTTTGTGTTGATGAATGATGCCACTAGCTGCACACTGTCCTGGAATGTGCATTGTGACAACCTGGGGTTCCTGTGCAGTGCTGAGTGCTGTTTCCATTGAAGCCTAATTTTCACTGAAGACCCAAACCTGTACTGGGCTGTACCACATCAATCTGCAGGTTGGGGCTTGTATCCAACGGATATCTGCTCAGAGTAGAGCCATTGAAATTTATCACCATCATCATCTGAAATATACTCGGAGTCGAAAGTGAATTTCATGCTCTTTATTTAGCTCGTAGTCATCAAGGAGAAGAAGAGAAGAATGGCTCTTTCCCCAAAACCATCTGCTTATATACATTATTTACACAATGGGCCTTGCGTGATTGGCTACTTCAGAGCTACACCTGTGGGCCAATCAGGTTGTGGATTTTCTGCCAGCAGCCTGATTGGCTGCTCCTGCTTCTGTGGCTTCCGATTGGCTATAGGAGCTTCCTGCAGCCAATCAGAAGCTGCACTTTGGTTTCCGAATGTTTTGGAAGTCGAACGGACTTCCAAAACGGATTCCCTTTGACTTCCAAGGTATGACTGTAGACTGAAGGAACACATTGAATTGCTCTGCTTCTGGAATAAACTGCAGACATAGGAACCAACTCCTCTGTACTCCAAAGTATTTGAGGGGGCCAAGCCCCTCAAAAGTTGAGGGACATTGCCATTCAAATGGTATGTGTGCACCATCGCAGCGAGAGAGAAGCCAAAAGGCCCAGCAGGCCGGGATTTTATCCTTGCCTTGGGCGTGGGGCCAAGCGTCACTATTAGCTAGTTGTTCCCGCGCCCAGGGGAACACCCTCCAATTCCTTCTGCCTGGCCGATTCACAGAGGAGGCCCTTCTTGGGCTGCCCACAAAGCTGCCAGCCCAAGAAGGGGCAAACGGACTTATTCTGGAACAAAAGCATGGCTTGCTGGGAAATCTGCTCATGACTTGATTCATGATGTTTGGGTTCCTACAAATGGGTGTATCCAGGGGGGGCAGGGGGCAGCTTCCCTCTGAATCAAGTAAAGCAATGAAAATACTTAACTAACTGAGGTTCTGCGCCCCCCCAACATAAATCCTGGCTATGCCCATGTTCCTACTTAGCATGAACAATAAACGGCAGTGCTTCTGACTCTCTCCTTCTTTCCTCCCGCTTCTGGGCTTGTGGTTGTGATGGTTGGGCTCCTCCTCCTCTGCGGCCTCGTCTCTGTCTGTGTGAGGTACTGCTGTCTTCACTGCCACCCAGCCGGGGAAGACGCCAATTCCCAGCCCTATGAGGTCACAGTCATCGCATTTGATCATGACAGCACCCTTCAAAGCACCGTCACTTGTGAGTTGAACAACCATGCTAGTCCCATGCTTTGTTGTTGTTGTTTAGTCCTGTCCGACTCTTCGTGACCCCATGGACCAGAGCACACCAGGCACTCCTGTCCTCCACTGCCTCCCGCAGTTCGGTCAAACTCATGTTCGTAGCTTCGAGAACACTGTCCAACCATCTCGTCCTCTGTCGTCCCCTTCTCCTTGTGCCCTCCATCTTTCCCAACATCAGGGTCTTTTCCAGGGAGTCCTCTCTTCTCATGAGGTGGCCAAAGTATTGGAGCCTCAGCTTCACGATCTGTCCTTCCAGTGAGCACTCAGGGCTGATTTCCTTCAGAATGGATAGGGTTGATCTTCTTGCAGTCCATGGGACTCTCAAGAGTCTCCTCCAGCACCATAATTCAAAAGCCCCATGCTAGCTGCTTAAAATCTATAGAAAGGTTCCTACCAGAGAAGAAATGGCAGATCAAGTTAATGGGCTATGCTAAAATGCAGGGCTGTCTTAAGCCTATCCTGCACCGTGGTTCAAAGATCCCTCCGGTTTCCCAGAGTTGCTGACCTTTTTACAGCACTGCCGGCAGCTTTGCGGAGCTGGAGGAGGCGGGCAGCGGCTGGAGGCTGGCTCCTCCAGCGGGGAAGAGGTGGAGGCTCTGGGCGCAGCGCTGCTTCAGCGCGGTGGATGAGAGCAGTGAGCTGATGCCAGGAGGCACCGCGTCTAGCCTCCGGCTCTTCCCAGGCACCCTCCAGAACTCAGCGCGATCTTGGCACCCTGGTGCCCCGCGTCACTTGCCTCTATGGGCAAGGCGCCCCTGCTGAAATGGCTAAAATGACCGGAAAAGTCAGAAATCAGGAAGACCAAAATTTTAATAAGGAATGGGGAGAATTTATAACTTATGTTTAAAGACCACTGTAAACAGTTAGAATCGTTAGTAGGATTGGAATATCACTTGTAGTTTAAGGTTGATTCTGGATGTAATGGAAGGGGTAAAGGGTTTGGCTTATTATAAAATATGCGGGAGGAAATGATTAATTATAGGACACACATAGCGGAGGATGGTAGTCCCGGAGATTCCTTGGAATCTTGTTTTAATGATTTATGCTTGATATATCTCTGTAAAATTTTAAGTTGAAAAATCAAATAATCAATAGAAAGGACCCTACTCCAATCTCCTTCTGCCTTTGAGCCAAAACCAGTAATGGTGCAGAGTGGTCTTGGACATTTCATCCAAGGAAGAAGCAGATCATTTTGCATTCCTGTTATCCCAGTCTTGCTTCCTTCCCATGGAGAGATGCTCCAGTTGTGAAATGTATTCAGCAGTGGAGCGTATGGAAACGCTGCCTGGGGTGGGCGGGCAGCGAGGCCCCCTAAGGAGGGATGGAGAATGCAGGGAGCCCGCAAAGCGGCGCAGAGGGTACACTCGGGTGCCACAGTCCAGGAGAGTGGGTGGCAGCACTGGTGCCCACCCTCCTCTTTCCGCCGGAACTGCTGGGCCAGGCACAAGGAAAGTGCAAATGCAGCCTCTCTCTGCCCCTAGGTAGGTGTCAATATCCAGAGCTGTAGAAGCAGCTACAGTGGCGAAGCGTGGGTTGCTGGCACACAGGGCAGGGAAAGTTTTGTGGCCCCCCTGGTGGACTGGGCAGCTGCAATGGGGAGGGGAATGCCAGGGGGGCATGCGTCAGGGCTGGCTCTAGGGGTAGGCTGGGTGGCGTGGGGCGCCAGGGCTCCAAGCCGGCAGGGGGGTGCCGCACAGCAAAGCCGCGCGGAAGCCCACCAGCCATGGCAAGAAACGGGGCAGGGTGGGGCGGGGTGGGACGGAGTGGGGGCGCCATGGCACCCGACATGCTTGAGACGGCCCTGGCATGCATGGAGCCCACAGGGAGGATGAACGGAGCCCGCCTCCAACAGGCTCCTCACCCACTGCCTCCACCCACCTGCCCACTAAACCAACCCACCTGCTACCAACCCTCAGCTGCCGGGACTCTGTGCCTGTTGTGGGGACACCTGATTGCAATCCCTCAAAAATGAGCACCTGGGGCCATGGCCCCCCTGCCCCTTCCCACTACGTCTCTTCTGTGTTATCATTCACAATAAATTCCGTGTTCATTCTGCAGTGTGCATTCCTTTGGCGGAAGCATTGGGGTCATTCTTATCCTCGCTCATTAGTCATCTTTAAGGTCCTGGAAGTAACCTGAAGAGTTGTGTGTTCTTCTCGTTTTCAGCCTTCCACTCGGTGTTTGGTCCAGCCGCTAGAAGAACGCTTGCAGTAGCTCATTCCCACAGCGTTCTCCCAGCGATACATTACCCTGCTGGGATGGAGACACCCCCCATTTACGAGGAGGCTGTGCACATGAGTAGATTCAGAGTGGCTAGAAGTGGAGAACCAGCCCCAGAGCCACAGCCGGAGGAGAAACAGTCGGTGGATGCCGAGAAAGGACAACAATCAGATCAACCATAAAGCCAGGGTTCCTGGTCCAGATCATCATCAAGTCCTGCCAAGACTACTTCAAATTATGTTCCTTTGCTAGCTGTAGTGTTCTCTAATGCTACAATTCTCAAATTCCCCAGAGAGGCTTGGGAAACCCAGCTGGATGGGCAGGGCATAAATATTATTATTATTATTATTATTATTATTATTATTATTATTATTATTTGAACGATGCATTAAATAAATCGCATACAACCTGTAGCAATGTGGCAATGCATTGTATGCAAGAGCAGAGATTTTACACGCGTTTCCAAAGTTTGTATTTCTCTTGGACTCTTAAATCGATCACTAGCACTGTAAAATATAACCTGGAAGCACAACACAAATGTTTTTTTTAAAAAAAATAAACATTTTTATTAAATTTTCCAATTTAAATATCTAATTCATTTTCAAATTATGCAAATATCAATTAAACAATTAATCCTCTGCCAAATTATACAAATTTATCGACTTCCTATGCTTCAGACTCAGAAGGCCTAGTCCTCTTATAGTCACTGCAATTCTTTTCAATATAGTCCAGATCTTATTCAATAATCTATTATTATCTTTCTTCTTTTTTCAAGTCACTGAGCTATTCCAGCAAGCAAGTTTAACCAAACCATATATGATTCTGTGTGAATTTATGCCTAGAATTCCCTTCTGTAAATTTAGCACTGTCTCCTTGCTCGCTGATATCTTGCCAAGTCCGCCCAAAAATCCACAAGTCCTTTTCACAGCCAGCAGCCACAATCTTCAAGTAATCCCAATAAATCATATCTATAAGCCTCTGTGATGGTTTCTCCAAGCCGCTACTCGAAACAGCCTTTTCAGGGGAGGTTTTGCCAGGTCACAACCGTATACACACATCTAATGTCATTATTTATGGCTCCCTTCCCCTTTGACTGTTGTTGTAGCCAGCTCTGTCTCCAAAATGGTGGAGGCTGCTTTTGTAACTGCGTCATATCTCAGAATTTTTTTGACAAGTTTCCAACTGCTACTGAGCTTGCTTCTCTTTGACGTCTATAAATTTAGGGAGTCTTCAGCCACATTCCAGGGAAGTCCCAAATTACAAACTTTGATTGTTTATATTTTCAATCCACACAGTCAATATATTTTTAAAAACCATATTATCTCAATACATTTCCAACATTCCGTTCTCGCTTGCTTTGTAAATGCTGTATACGGCTCTTCTGGAGGGAGTTTTGTTAAGTAAATAATAAAGCACAATAAAGCACAGTTATAGAGTTCTTGCCTCCCCCCCTTCTGCTCTGTCACATACCATTTCTTGCTCTGATGAAAACATTCCTCAGTTATCTTTTATTTTCGCAGTGGCTGAGCTTTGCAGAATAAATCTCCTTCCTCATCTGAAGCATGTCCACAACTTATATCCAATTTCTCTCTTAAGTCATGGAGCCCGGTTTGCTCGTAGAATCAGCATCCAGGAGAACCAGACTCCCACGGGGGCTTTCCATCCAGTGCCCCCAGCCCCTCCGTCCTTCCGAAGTCGAAGCTGGTGATGGGCATCTGCGGATGAGACTGTCTTCCCATACCCCCTGGAAGATTTCGGGAGGCTGCATACTCCCATTGCAGCCTCTGGGAGCCGGAGATATGTTTTTGTCAGCCATCTTCTATGGCGCCCGGGCAGAAGTGCACAACACAAATGTTTGCAGTGAATTTCAACTCATGATCTGTGTTTAATCACTGACCATCCATTACTGTCTTGAGTTTTTGTGTTGTATTTTCTTCTTAATGATGTACATAATAGCTTGCCTGCCTTTGAGTCCTTAACCCTTAAACTATCACTAGTTATGACTGCATGATTAGTGAGGATGGTGATTAATTGAAGGAGGCCATTAAAGCATCTGAGTGCAAGAAGGACTGGTTTGTTCTTTTTTCATGTGAGTTAAGATGTGGTGTACGATTAATTCTTTGGGTCTCTTTTTCCATGCCTGAGGACCTGGGTGAAGCATGATGGTTGAATTGCAAACTGTTAATGCTGCTCTCCTACTTTCTAGGAAGTAAACAAGCCTGGAGTCTGTCCATTCCTTGATTCAGCCATCAAGTTCAGTGCAAGGTGGCCTGATGGCAGATTAGAAAAGGGAGCTGAATAGCTGCATACATCTGAGCCGGTGGTACTGGCAGCTTTTCTTCCTTGCGCTAGGTTGCATTTATTCCAACAAAAGCTTGTTTTTTTCTGACAAGTACCTCCCTCTCTTCCGTCTGTCACAAACATGTTTAATCTACAGATTTGTGCTGACATTGTAGTGAAGCCAAGACAGTACTGTCCTGTATTAATTCAAATGTTTGTGCTGTACAGTGGTACCTCGGTTTATGAACACAATTGGTTCTGGAAGTCTGTTCATAAACTGAAGCGTTCATAAACTGAAGTGAACTTTCCCATTGAAAGTAATGGAAAGTGGATTAATCTGTTCCAGATGGTCCGCGGAGTACTTAAACTGAAGCGTTCATAAACTGAAGCGAACTTTCCCATTGAAAGTAATGGGAAGTGGATTAATCCGTTCCAGACGGGTCCGCAGAGTACTCAACCTGAAGCGTACTTAACCCAAAGCATGGGTGTAATTGGTTCCAGAAGTCTGTTCATAAACTGAAGCGTTCATAAACTGAAGCAAACTTTCCCATTGAAAGTAATGGAAAGTGAATTAATCTGTTCCAGATGGGTCCGCGGCCTTCATAAACTGAAAATTCGCAAACCGAGGTGTTCATAAACCGAGGTTCCACTGTACACCGTTATTTCCTGGTGTCTTCAGCCTTGATGGAGGGCAGTGAGATTGGTCCCTGCAAATCCTATTAGCTAACCAGCTACAATCAAACACTGGAAGGATCGGAGAGCCCCCCTCCCCTGATTGCATTATGTTTGGGAGAACTTTTTTATTTTGCAGCAAAAGAAAAGGCCACCTTTAGCTGGAAGCACAAAGAACATAAAACATCCTGAGACCTGGGACTCCTATTTAGCGTTCTGCATGCCAAATGGGTTCTGCTGGAGTCTATCCTCTTCCCATCTGACCTCTTCTCTCCCTTCTTCTCGTATTGCTCTTGGGTGGAATCTACACACATATAAAAACCGTTCTGAAAATGTTTCATTTTTTAAAAGCGTTTTAAAAAATGCATTGAATTTTCCATAGGGCTCACCATCGCCATCTAGTGTCACATTGTATATTGCACTTAAAACACACAATTAAAACATATTTTCAGCTGTATAGCTGAGTCCTTGTTTATATCGATCTCACTTTGTATAGTACTAACCCATCCAAGAAAACAGACTTGCTTTGCTGGTACCTTTCCCACTGTTGTTTTTGTTTCTTCATTGTACTGTTATAAGGTAAAGGTAAAGGGACCCCTGACCATCAGGTCCAGTCGTGACCGACTCTGGGGTTGCGCGCTCATCTCGCATTATTGGCTGAGGGAGCCGGCGTATAGCTTCCAGGCCATGTGGCCAGCATGACAAAGCCACTTCTGGCAAACCAGAGCAGCACATGGAAACGCCGTTTACCTTCCCGCTGTAGCGGTTCCTATTTATCTACTTGCATTTTGACGTGCTTTCGAACTGCTAGGTTGGCAGGAGCTGGGACCAAGCAATGGGAGCTCACCCCGTCACAGGGATTCGAACTGCCGACCTTCTGATCAGCAAGCCCCAGGCTCAGTGGTTTAACCACAGCACCACCTGGGTCCCTCTGTACTGTTATAAAACAGTTTAAATCAATAAACTATTGTTCATTGTAGAAGCTATTAATAAATAAATGTGATGCCAGTATCTGTGCCATTTGCTAATATAATGAGTTTAAGCTAAATCAACTGGTTATGGAATTATTCGTCCAATTTTTGAACCGGAAACAGATTTTATTCGCTAGCACTAATTTCATTTTGTGCGTGCTGTTATTATAATTCTTCAATCTACACTTCATTGCACTTATTAGTTGTGCCAAAACAAATTCTGGGAAATTCAGCTTGTGTTGCCTGGAGTGTTGGAAATGCCGTTTAAATCAGTCAAAGCTGTTTAACTTCCTTTCTGGCTAGCGCATGCCTGGCAATAGTTCAGACATAGATAAACCTACAAGACCTTACACAGATTGTGCTGTACAAATGTTTGGAAGTTGGCAATTGCCAAGAAGACACTCACAACATCAGAGCCTCCCAAGGGAAGGAGAAATCAGACACTTTATTTGCAACTACATTAAACGTAAATCTGGATGTCATGACTGAAAGATCAAATGCTCAATCTTCCAGTAGCTCCACTATTTCCTCAGATGACGGGTCCCATTCTTCCAGGGTGGTCTTAAGCCCATCCAGTGCCCTGGCGCTAGGTCCCTCCAGCGCCCCCCTCCAGAGCCTCTCCAAGGGCCCGGGAGTGTCAAGCGGACCGCGGCAGCAGCGGGAGGCCACCTCCAAGGACTCCACGCTGCGCCTCCTTCTCGTTTCCCCAGTGCTGGGTTCCGCTCAGTCAAGAGCAAGAGCTGGGAAATGAGAAGGAGGCGCAGCGCAGAGTCATTGGAGAAGGAGCGCAGTCCTAGCCACATCGCCGGAACCCTGCGCTCACTTGGTGCCCTTCCAGCGCCCGGCCCCGTGGTTCTCCTGCATTCTTTGTCGTTTGAAATGTGAGCACTGAACAGCACTTGATCTTTGACACTGGCAAACAATGTCTTCCATCACTGCAAAGCTATTGCTGTAGGAAGAAATAAGGAGGGTGTGAGGGGAGGGGTGAGTATTATATTTGTTTTATTTCTGTGTTTTATACACCCAATAAAATCCTCTCGCCCCCCTCCTTTTGGAAACATGGCTAGCTAAAACCCTCCCTTGGTTGTGCACTCTCTGGAAAACATTTGCCCCAAAACACTGCAGGTGTGATAAGCAATTGGGTGAGGACCACAGTTGAAAGGGGGCCAAGATAGCTGTTTTGTCTGATCTCGATGGGCTCCTCTGATGTGGGCATCAGGGCTACCCATTCACAGGGTTTGGCTTCTTCTGCAGCTACTGCCACATAACAACCTATTCTTCACCAGCAGTTTCCAGGCTCCCTCTACTGAACTTCCTCTGCCACAGCAGGCTAGATGCGAAGCATCAGCACAGGGGGCCTTCTGCCGCTCCCCCTGGTGGCCAGGTGACCCCATGGCAGCATCTATTCGGCCAAAATGCTTAGCACCAGCCTCTGGCGCCACCTGCTGGTCTACTTCATCAACAGCAGGTTCTGCACTCTCAACAGGGGAAAAGGGTGGCACTGTGGTCTAAACCACTGAGCCTCCTGGGCTTGCCGATCAGAAGGTCGTCGGTTCAAATCCCCGCAGCGGCATGAGCTCCCATAGCTGTCCCAGCTCCTGCCAACCTAGCAGTTCGAAAGCACGCCAGTGCAAGTAGATAAACAGGTACCGCTGCGGCGGGAAGATAAACAGCATTTTCGTGCACTCTGGTTTCCATCACGGTGTCCCGTTGCACCAGAAGCAGTTTAGTCATGCTGGCCACATGACCCGGAAAGCTGTCTGTGGACAAATGCGGGCTCCCTCGGCCTGAAAGCAAGATGAGCGCCGCAACCCCATAGTTGCCTTTGACTGGACTTAACCGTCCAGGGGTCCTTTCCCTTTCTGCACTCTCAATCTTTCCCTCCTGCTGATCATTGTAGTCCACAAGTGCTGCCTCTGTCTTCTGTTCAAATCAAGGAGGTATTTCTGGAGTCTATTGAGCAAGGACCGCTGTCTCCCTGTTTCCTCAGACAAGGAGGAAATGGGTTCTCCTAACCTTTTTGCAGACCCTCCAAGTGTCCCAATTTTCCAGGGACAGTTGCAGAATTACGGAGGCCACCCCTGCTTCTGATTTGAGCCTGGGATGCCCTATTTCCCCCACCAGCACCAACGCTGAGCTCAGGGAGGAGGAGGAGTTAGCATTTGACCAGAGTGGCGGCAGCTGGAAGGGAATGCCCTGTTGCCTCTCCCTGGCTTCTCCATGGCCACCACTGCTAGCATCCTCCCTTGGGCAGCTCGTAGTGGCTGTTGGAGAGCAGGCAAGGAGGAGAGGCTGTTGCCATTGAGACGTGGCCCTGTGTGATGTGCCTCCTCTGAGATGCAGGCAGAGGGCAGGGCTGGAAGAAAGGGGCAGCTGAGCGCAAGGAGTCTTGATTTCTTTTTCTGTTTTTTTTAAAAAATGCTTTGTGCATCTGTGAATCCTGCCTCTTTCTAAAATTTATTTTTTGATACGAAATAAAAAAAAAATTCCTTCCAGTAGCACCTTAGAGACCAACTAAGTTTGTCATTGGTATGAGTTTTCATGTGCATTCTTCATTTTTTGTTGTGTGTTTTTCTTTTTGTAAATCCACCAAAGAAAATAATAATAATAATAATAATAATAATAATAATAATAATAATAATAATAATTTATTATTTATACCCCGCCCATCTGGCCGGGTCTCCCCAGCCACTCTGGGCGGCTTCCAACAGAAGAATAAAACACAATAATCTATTAAACATTAAAAGCCTCCCTGAACAGGGCTGCCTTCAGATGTCTTCCAAAAGTCTGGTAGTTGTTTTCCTTTTTGACATCTGTTGGGAGGGCGTTCCACAGGGTAGGCGCCACCACCGAGAAGGCCCTCTGCCTAGTTCCCTGCAACTTGGCTTCTCGCAACGAGGGAACCGCCAGAAGGCCCTCGGTGCTGGACCTCAGTGTCCGGGCAGAACGATGGAGGTGGAGATGCTCCTTCCGGTATACTGGACCGAGGCCATTTAGGGCTTTAAAGGTCAGCACCAACACTTTGAATTGTGCTCGGAAACGTACTGGGAGCCAATGTAGATCTTTCAAGACCGGTGTTATGTGGTCTCGGCGGCCGCTCCCAGTCACCAGTCTAGCTGCCGCATTCTGGATTAGTTGTAGTTTCCGAGTCACCTTCAAAGGTAGCCCCATGTAGAGCGCATTGCAGTAGTCCAAGTGGGAGATAACTAGAGCATGCACCACTCTGGCGAGACAGTCTGCAGGCAGGTAGGGTCTCAGCCTGCGTACCAGATAGAGCTGGTATTAAGGATTTTTTCTCAGGACAGTGGAGGGTAAGTGTGCTGTGTCTCTTTGGTGTCATAGTGGGGGCACTCATCTTTCTTCAGATAGGAAATGCTCTGCACGGGCACGCGCGCACACACACGCAGAAAATGCAGGGGTTATGGAGGGTCAGTTGTGGGGGAGCAAGAAATGTCCTTCTTTTGATCTGAGGAATGTTGGAGGGGCTGCTTCTGATGTTTCTAGGAACAGGCTTGCAGTCCTTCTCCACATCCTGCTGATCTAGGCAAAAATGCACCCATTTATTAATCCTGAGTGTTCTGAGTGGGTGTCTTTAGTTTAGGGTGCTGTAACAATCATAAAAGTTTTTATCCTTTTATTATCAAGCACCAGTGTGTTTTCTTATTGGTGGCGCTGGTTTTTCTCTGCCCCCCCCCCTCTGTTTGTCTGTGCTGCACTTGTACTGATTCCAGGTATCCTGGGTTTGTCTGAACTGGTCAGAACCCCAACTCCCATAGTTAACCTAAATTTCCAATGCATTCTCTGCTTTCAGACAATAGGTGGCAGTATAACCCACTTGATGGACAGACTCCCAGGAAAACCACCTTTCAGGTGAGCCAACCGCCCATTCCCCCCCCTCCTCTTTATTGCAACCCAGCTAATGTAAGGTCATTTGGGTTAGCTTTTGTGTAGATGTGGGAGCTGTTCTGAGCATGCTCAGAAGCACACTCTACAGGGCAGAATGCTAGGGAAGGGAATGGTTGTTAGTTTGGCAGCTTGGTTCTTTAATTAATATTTCCTAACAGAGAGAGAGGGACGTGGGTGGCGCTGTGGTCTATACCACTGAGCCTCTTGGGCTTGCCAATCAGAAGGTCGCCGGTTCGAATCCCCACGATGGGTTGAGCTCCCGTTGCTCTGTCCCAGCTCCTGCCAACCTAGCAGTTTGAAAGCACGCCACTGCAAGTAGATTAATAGGTACCACTCCAAGCGGGAAGGTAAATGGCATTTCCATGCACTCTGGTTTCCGTCATGGTGTTCCATTGCACCAGAAGCAGATTAGTCATGCTGGCCACATGACCCGGAAAGCTGTCTCTGGACAAACGCAAGCTCCCTCGGCCTGAAAGCAAGATGAGCGCTGCAACCCCATAGTTGCCTTTGACTGGACTTAACCATCCAGGGGTCCTTTACCTTTTACCTTTTACCTATTCCTTTTCATTTTTTTTAAAAAAAATATTTTTATTGGTTTTATAAAAGATACAAAAAAAGGATATACAAAAAAACTACAAAAAGCAAGGAAAAAATAACGAACAAAAAACAAAGAACAAAGAAAAAATATTTCTATAACAATATCATATATAATTCTTTTTCTGTCGACTTCCTCCTTCCCCCCTTCCACGTTTCTATTAATGACTAATATAGCGCTCTCTTCTTCTTAAACCATTTCTTCTTCTAAAATACTTATTATAAAAAATTATTTGATCCATTTTAACCACACATTCCCAATATTTCAAAATATCATTTGGATCTAAAAATCTCAATAATTCTGTTGCGTTTAAACATGATCCCTTCTTACTATATCTTGTTGCTTCTACAGCCTCTTTGTACTTCCACTTCCCTCATTGTCCATTTTTAATCTTATATTTCTTCTCAAGATAAATCTTAAATTTATTCCAATCTTCTTCCACCGTCTCCTCTCCCCAATCTTGGATTCTACCTATTCCTTTTCACCTTCTATGGAGAATTAAGAATGGAGACATGGAGGAGACTGTCATAGCTTTTAGAAATATAGTTTATTCACCTACTTACACCTTCAGTCTGCATGAAGGGAGCCCAGATCTTACAGCATGGTCATTTCAAGATACATATGATTTTCAGTAATATACATTTCAATAGTTGTACAATAGTTTTCAAGATATATATGATTTTCAGTGATATACATTTCAATAGTTTTACAATCATTCTAACATTTCAAAACTCATCTTCCTTCCTCCTCTTTCTGCGGTTCCATAATTTTTTTTTTTGTAAATTTCCTGCATATTTTAGATTAACTTAATTCATTCTTTTATTCATCTACTTTAAATATGTGCTCCTATGAAACTGCAGGTTATTACAATAATCCTGCCAATGTTTTTATCTGTTTACAATTTATCTGTAAATATTCAATAAACCATTTCCATTTTTTTTTTAAATTGTTATCTTGATTTCTTATTCTTCTGGTAAGTTTTGCCATTTCTGCATATCCCATACATTTTTTCTACCTATTCTTCCTTTGCTGGTACTTCTGCTTCTTTCCATTTCGGAGCAAGTAGCATTCTTGCCGCTGTAGCAGCATACATGAACAAGTTTCTATACATTTTAGGTAGTTCTATTCCATTCTTCAGGAAATCAGCCCTGGGTGCTCACTGGAAGGACAGATTGTGAAAATGAGGCTCCAATACTTTGGCCACCTCATGAGAAGAGAAGACTCCCTGGAAAAGACCCTGATGTTGGGAAAGATGGAGGGCACTAGGAGAAGGGGACGACAGAGGATGAGATGGTTGGACAGTGTTCTCGAAGCTACGAACATGAGTTTGACCAAACTGCGGGAGGCAGTGGAAGACAGGAGTGCCTGGCGTGCTCTGGTCCATGGGGTCACGAAGAGTCGGACATGACTAAACGACTAAACAACAACAACAACATCCCTATAATTCCCCAAAGGATAGCTTACTCTTAATGTTAATTAGGCTCAAGCATGTTGGTCAAATGAGGCTGGTTATCCCACATTCCGAACCAAAGTAAGATGTTTTTTTCCATTTGGTTAGGTGCAAACTATTTGTAAAACAGCAATGCTTAAATGTCTGCAATATCTTTGCAAGGGTGGATGATGGGGAGAAAACCATGACCAGTCCATGCCCCTGTGAGCTCTCACTGGCCACATCCCCATTACTTCTTGGTAGCCCCATCGGGTCTAGTGGGCACCAGCTGCCACTGGTTCTCCCCCTGCTTGTACCTTCTGCTCACAATTCTGACTTTGCTTTGGAGGTCATCTGACGCAGTTGTTTACACCAGGACTCAGCCTCAGGCAGGTGATCACAAGACCTGGAAATGCTAAGAATTAGCTGGGCCAGCTCATGCCCAGGACAGGAGGAGAGAAGGGGGTGGCGGCAGCGACGGCAGCAGCAGAGAGTTACGAAACAGGAACTTCCAGCAGGAGAAGAGGGCACTTTCCTGAGTCATGCTGCTGTTGTCTATTCCTCCTCCTCCTCCTCCCTTCCTCTTGCAGAGTTGCTAGGATTTCTCTTTCACACAGCACAGCAGCATTCATTCCACAGCCTCCTGAGTCACAGCAGGACTGTGCACAACACACCATGTGCCCTCGAAAGGGGACACTGCCTTGCACTGATTCACCCCCACCAGCCACATCCGTAGTGACTGTAGCTAATTTCCAGCTGGGTTAGGGAAGAGAGCTCTGTGCTGCATGTGATAGCTAGATCAGCGCCGCAAATTATAAGCAAAGCTGGGGGGTGTTTATCTGCAGCAGTGCTGTGCCATGGAAATAACGAAGATCTCAGACAATTTCAGCTGGTGGTGAGTGTTAGGGGATGATGTCCAACTGAAAACCACATGTGCTTCTGTAATCCGGTGGTTCCCAGACTCTCTCCCCCAACATGGATCCCTGGAAAACATAGCTGTCAAGTTCTCCCCTTTTTTTAAGGGAAATTCCCTTATGCTGAGGGACCCAGGTGGCGCTGTGGTTAAACCACTGAGCCTAGGGCTTGCTGATCAGAAGGTCGGCGGTTCGAATCCCTGTGACAGGGTGAGCTCCCGTTGCTCGGTCCCAGCTCCTGCCAACCTAGCTGTTCGAAAGCACGTCAAAATGCAAGTAGATAAATAGGAACCGCTATAGTGGGAAGGTAAACGGCGTTTCCATGTGCTGCTCTGGTTTGCCAGAAGCGGCTTTGTCATGCTGGCCACATGACCTGGAAGCTATACGCCGGCTCCCTCGGCCAATAATGCGAGATGAGCGCGCAACCCCAGAGTCGGTCACGACTGGACCTAATGGTCAGGGGTCCCTTTACCTTTACCTTCCCTTATGCTGAATAGGCTTCCTTGCGAGAAAAGGCAAAACTTGACAGCTATGCTTGAAAATTGCTAATGGTATTGGTGGACCACTTAATGATTTTTCCTCCCTGCCGTAGCAATTGCGTTGCCCTGTGCTAGATAGTTTTTTCCTTTGTAGCTGTATTTTTAAATGCCTGTTTTATTTCTTACACCGGATTCGATTGTAATATCATTGGCATTCCGTAGAATTCAAATGGCAATAAAAGGAAACACAATATAGGGAATGGTAGCAAAAATACAATTAAAAATCAATGTTAATTTTTAATGGATACGTGCGGTGGACCAACTGAATGAAGCTGGTCCATGGACCAAAATCTGGGAACCCACGCTTTAAGGCAGGCATCCCCAAACTTCGGCCCTCCAGATGTTTTGGACTACAATTCCCATCACCCCTGACGACTGGTCCTATTAGCTAGGGATCATGGGAGTTGTAGGCCAAAACATCTGGAGGGCCACAATTTGGGGATGCCTGCTTTAAGGCAAGGAAACTCTGGTTAAGAATCCTTGCATCATTTATGTGTTTATTCCATTTCTATCCAACCTTTCCTCCAAGGCTGATATTTATGGTTCTCCTCCTCCCTAACAACCCTGAGACAGGGGTGGAGGAAGGGGAGTGTGGTGGGTGTGGGCCGCCCCGGGTGTCACCACTGACTCTACACTGCCCAAACGGTTCGCCCGCTGCCTCCTCCCCCCCCCAGCTGTAGGGCGGCTGAGTGGGAGGAGGCAGGCAGACTCTAGAGGCCCCACAGTGCACCCTGCCCCTATGGGTGGCTCACCCCGCCCTTGGGCATGCCTCCCCAGGTGCCTGAACGCTTCCTCTGCTGCTGCCCTGAGAGGTAGGTTAGGCTGAGAGAGTGTGACTGGCCCAAGGTCACCCATTGAGCTTGATGGCTGAGTGAACCCTGGCCTCCTGTGTCCTAGTCAAACACTCTAACCAAGGCCCCTGTCACGGACTTAGTTGGATGCAGAGAAATGGGAGGGAGGGAGGCACCAGCTGGGGAACCCTCAAGGGAAGAAGGCTCAGAGCCTGGGGATTGGTAGTAGGACTACAATGAGTGGTCAGAGGGAGAAGAGGGAGCAGACTGGGAGGAAGTGTCTGAAGCTGAAGAGGTAAGGGCTTAGTGAGCAGAGAGAGTCTGCGACAGAGAGAAGTCCAGAACCAGAGGCAGAAGCGGAAGCTGGAGAGGAGGCTGTTCAAAAGGCAGAGATGAGTCAGGCTGGTGAAGAAGGCAGTGTGCCTCCTCCTCCTGCAGTGACCAGCTCCCTTCCCCACTGTTCTCCCAGAACCAGAAGAGGTATGAAGAGAGAGGAGCAAAGACAGGCATGACGACTGTCTCAGATTGCTTGGGAAGGATCTGGGAGAGGAGGAGAATTCGGCAACTGTGGAAAGGCCTTGAGTCCGCACAACTGCCTCATGGGGCAGGATTGACCAGGGCAAGTTCCTGTGCTCACTGCGCCTGGCCTCCTTGAGCCGCACTTGTTTCCTTGAGTAAGGGGTTAACAAGCTATCATTGGAACCTGGAAGCCACCATAGCTGCTTCTCTGGCAGAGAGGGCAGCGGTGAGGGGGGCACACCAATGGAGGCGCCCCATGGATTCCGCTGCCTAAGGTGGCTGTCTCATTTTGCCTCATGGATGGGTTACCCTGAGCAGCAAGGGTGGCTGCTTCTGACTGCCATGCCCACTTAGAATAATAGAATCACAGAATCGTAGAATTGTAGAGTTGGAAGGGAACCCAAGAGGCATCTAGTCCAACCCCTTGCAATGTAGGAATCTCAACTAAAGCATCGATGACAAGTGGCCATCTCGCCATAGGATTGCCCTGCCAGGCTTGGCTTGCATGGCCTAACCTTTTGCCCAATCCGAGCAAATTATTAACAGAGGCTGTAGCTAGATTTCTCTTTCTGGCTACAAAAACACGGAAGGAAATATCCTCAGTTTAAACCTACCCTGTCTAGCTGCTGTTCTCATAGAACACAACTTTTAATCTGGGTATGCTTGCTTCTATACAAATGGCAGGGGCTAGGAGCAGCTACCTGCATGGATTGCCCACCTGCCCTCTCCCTTTTGGAAAGAACAGCCGGCACTTCGGCAGTTCAAATCCCCATGACGGAGTGAGCTCCCGTTGCTCTGTCCCAGCTCCTGCCAACCTAGCAGTTCAAAAGCATCCCAGTGCAGGTAGATAAATAGGTGCTGCTGCCGCAGGAAGGTAAAACATTTCCATGCACTTTGGCACTCATGAAATATATACATTTCACTGATTTTACAATCATTTTGACATTTTAAAACTTGACTTCATTCCCCTTCTTTCTGCAGTTCCTTAAATATATTTTAAATATCTTCTGCATATCCAAATTAACTTAATTTACTCATTTATTTACCTTCTCTCTCTCTCTCTCTCTCTCTCTCTCTCTCTCTCTCCCCTCTTATGTAACTGCAGGTTATTACAATAATCCTTCCAGTGTCTTTATTTGTTTACAATTTATCTGTAAATATTCAATAAAGCATTTCCATTCTTTTATAAAGTTTGTTATCTTGAATTCTTATTCTTCCAATAAATTTCACCATTTCTGCATATTCCATAAGTTTTTGTATCCATTTTTCCTTTGCTGGGACTTCCTCTTCTATCCATTTTTGGGCAAGTTGTATTCCTTCCGCTATACAGTGGTACCTCGGGTTACGAATGCGATCCGTTCTGGGTCGCAGTTCGTAACCCGAACCGCCATTTTGCGCATGCGCAAATCGCGCACGCCGCTTCTGCGCACGCACGCGCGGCAAAAATACTTCTGGGTTTGCGCAGTTCGTAGCCCGAGTTGTTCGTAACCCGAGGTGTTCGCAACCCGAGGTACGACTGTAGTCGCATACATGAATAAATTTCTATAAATTTAGGTAGTTCTACCCCAGAGTTGGTCACGACTGGACCTAATGGTCAGGGGTCTCTTTTGCTATTATTTTATTTGGCATCTGTAGGGTGGAGGGGAGAGGGGTTTATTGATTTGAGGTTTTGTCTTGTTTTGATTATTTTTTTGTGTGTGTTTTTATCTTGTGTTTTTATGTTGTGAACCATCCTGAGTTCTAGAGCTGAAGGGCAGTACACAATGTAATAAATAAAAAACAAATTAATAAAAATAACACTGTGCTATATACTATTCTATGCTTATTTTGCCCCTTTCTTATTATCCTGCTTTAAATGCTCTTGTTATATTTAACTTCTTTTAGTAATTTTTCTTTTAAAATGCTTTTAATATATATTAAAAAAAACTTGGCTGCGTTAAATGTGCATTCTGCAGTTTACCTCCTTTGTAATGTTTTATTTTGAAATCTTTTAAGACAATATTTTAGTTTCCAGTTAATTATGCTGCTTTGAATGTACACTTCAGATTTGACTGTCTTCTGATATGTTCTATTCTGGATTGTTTTATTTGGTGTTTTGATTTAGGCTGGAAACCATTGTGGGATTTCCCCCCCTTAAAAATATAAAGCGGTATAGAAATATAAATGAATAATAATACTTGCTATATTATAAATATTATAAATATAGGGACCCAGGTGGCGCTGTGGGTTAAATCACTGAGCCTAGGGCTTGCTGATCAGAAGGTTGGCGGTTCAAATCCCTGCAACGGGGTGAGCTCCCGTTGCTTGGTCCCAGCTCCTGCCCACCTAGCAGTTCGAAAGCACATCAAAGTGCAAGTAGATAAATAGGGACCGCTCAGGCGGGAAGGTAAACAACGTTTCCGTGCGCTGCTCTGGTTTGCCAGAAGCAGCTTTGTCATGCTGGTCACATGACCCGGAAGCTGTGTGCGGACAAATGCTGGCTTCCTCGGCCTATAGAGCAAGATGAGCACCGCAACCCCAGAGTCGGACACGACTGGACCTGATGGTCAGGGGCCCCTTTACCTTTATATTATAAATATGTCAATTAATTTTTCAAAAACAAGGTTGGAATCTATTTATATCTACACACCTGCGAGTGGGTATGCATATCAACCTCATTTACTGTTTTACATCCTATAGTACAGGTGAAACTCGGAAAATTAGAATATTGTTGAAAAGTGCATTTATTTCAGTAATGCAACTTAAAAGGTGAAGCCAATATATGAGATAGATGCATGACATGCAAAGCAAGATATGTCAAGCCTTTATTTGTTACAGGTAGGTAGCCGTGTTGGTCTGACGTAGTCGAAACAAAAAATAATTCCCCCCCCCCTTCCGGTAGCACCTTAGAGACCAACTCAGTTTGTCATAGGTATGAGCTTTTGTGTGCATGCACACTTCTTCAGATACACTGAAACAGAAGTCCAACAGAAGTCGACTTCTGTTTCAGTGTATCTGAAGAAGTGTGCATGCACACGAAAGCTCATACCTTTATTTGTTGTCATTGTAATTATTTGTCATTAGGCGGGTCAATTATAAATGGAATGTAATTAATGAAATGTACCGTAATAGCAATGTTTATTTTTGTATTATTGTAACCATTTATTTTATTACTGTGGAATTTCCAAAAGAAAGCATTTGTAAAAAAAAAAAAAGTTGCATTACTGAAATAAATGCAACAGTATTCTAATTTCCCGAGTTTCACCTGTATAACTTTCCCACCAGCTAAGACGGGACTTCGCAGCTCTCTTAATAGGGGCGGTGGGAGCGCTCCACTGACCACCCCGAGGGTTGCTGGCCAAAGAAATGTGACGCTTTTGCGAACATTCTCATTTAATATCCCGCAGAGCTGCAAGGCACTGGTTGTGGCACCGTGAAGGCGATCTTCTCCAGGACGGAGCAGCCGGAGATTCAGCCAAGAGACTTGGCGTGCATTTTTGCAGGCGGACGGCCCTCCCCGCTCCCAGCTCTTACAATGGTGCAATCTAAGAGGCGGGCCGGCGGGAGGCCGATGCAGATTCGGCGTCGGCGACGTCACAATGCCCGGGCTCGGAAGGCGCGCGCGCGCACTGGGTCGCCTTTGATCAGCTGCTGGAGAAACAAGCGAGTGCAGCGTCGGGACGCGAGGATTGCTTTTCGTCCGCCAGATCCTTGCAGGCATTGGCGAGCTGCCGGTTAGGAGGGAAGAGAGAGAAAGGAGGAAACGAAGGAGGGAAGGAAAGAAAAGAGGAAACTTGGCGGCTTTGGACAAGCCATGAAGTTCCAGTACAAGGAAGACCACCCTTTCGAGTACAGGAAAAAAGAAGGAGAGAAAATCCGGAAGAAATATCCAGATCGGGTGCCTGTGAGTGGCGCAAAAACCGTGCTTTTTGTGTGTGCATGATATTTGCTGGTGGTTTATTTGGAGGCGGGGGGGAGCAGGCTAAAATCTCTGAAGATTTAAGGGAGGGGGGAGTCGGGTGCTTTTGGCCTGCTGCTAGGCTCCGAATATTACAGGGCCGGAATGCAAAATGCTCCTGCGCTTTCCTGGACTTGATCTAGTGGACTTGAGGTCCGGTGGAGAGGAAGGAGTTAAATCCCCTGTGCCACCTCCCTCGTCTCCCCCCCCCCCACGCACCGCTTGCAAACATGGAGGCGGAAGGACAATGGATGTGTTAATGATGTCACCTTCAGAAGGAGATTCAGGCGCTCCCCACCCCCCACCCCCAAATATTGAGATGCATCTCTTTTCCCCTCCCCAAATTCTGGCCTGCTTTTGGAGCAGGACCATCTCCTGGTCCTTCAGTGCCAGAGTAATAATAAGCAGGCGGCTGGAGTGGGGAGGACACAGGAAAAGCAAAGTCATGGATGGTCTCACAAGCGCCTCGTATTTGCCCCATCTTTTTCTGGCCCTTCCAAGCAATCTGTGAGGATCTCCTTTCGGTTGAAGTAATGCACCTTGCTTCACAATTTTGCCATGACTCGGGGTATTTGCAGAAGCTGGAACAAAATGAGCTTCGAATCAAAATATCGAAGCGCTGGCAGCTATTATTATTTTCCTCCTTCGTCATGTGTGGGTTCCCCGCCCCCTGCCGCCAAGATAGTTTCGTTTCATCAATGTTGTGTTTTTTTCCCTGGTTGGCAGATGGGCAAACTGAGGTTGCCTTATAGGAGCTGTCGGATACTTGTGTCGAAATATGCACAACCTGTCAGATGTTCTTGGCAACAAATTAGCCTGGGGAGGGGGAGTGTTCCTACATTGAAGGGCGATGACACACGATCAGATCAGTGCGGCAATTTCGGTGACCCAGCACTTGCAGTACATCAGCCCAAGGGGAATTCCTGGGGAGGAATGTCTGGCATGATGACGATGATGATAAAGCTGTAAACAATCTCAGAACTAGAAGAACAGACTGTGTAACTGAGGGCTGTATAAAAGTAAGGGATTAGGCCAAGGCTGGAATAGGGCTGTGTGGGAAAAGCAGGAGGCAGCAGAGTTTGTGGCAAGTGCTTTTGGCCTAGTATGGCGCTTCATTTCCAGGAAGAATGCAAGACGGATGTTGATCATTCTCGAGGCCCTTGTCTTTGTTGTTGTGTGACTGTGGCCGGGCGGTTCTCAGCTTCATGCAGGGAGGTGTCTGGTGAGGCTCCTTCTGGCCTGTGCCAGAAATGAAACCCACAGGGGCAAAGCACAATTGTACCGAAAGGTACAATAGTCTCTGTGGGAAGATCCTTTGAAATGACCGGCAAGAGTGGGCCAGAGCAACCTTGCGTTTCCTCTCTTCTGAAGGCTGGTTTCAGTTCCACCGGCTTTTCCACTGCAGCATCCACCTTTTTCCTTTCTATAACAGATCTGTGGCCACAGCAGATGCTACCTAGTGACACCCATACCTGGCACAAGCCTGTGCTATCTTTGTTTTCTACAAAACAAGTAGGGCCTGCAACAAAATGATTGTCTCGTGGAAGGTTCCTGTTCAGGAGGAGCCAGCCAGCCATGCTTCCTAAACATTCTGTTCCGTTCCATTCCATTCCTCTTCCTCCCCTGTTTCGGATTCTGCATCCTTGGGCAACATTCCGTGCCCTTTGCACGTGCTCAGTTCTCACTGCTCTCTCTCCCCCCCCCCAACTACTTTTGCAAATCTTGGGATTTTCCCCATGTCTCCCTCCTCTGCATGGCTACATAATGATCCCCACACAGTGAACTGAGTTTGCTATTATGTTTATGAGATCTTTGCTTTCTGCAGGTATGTTTTTAAAAACAAAAACAACGGCAACAAAATAAAACACTGCAGAATTTAAAACTGGGGATAAGAGAGGACAAGGGACAAGAAAGAGGTAGCGATAAGTGATATGACACCTTCCAGCTAAAATCTCTTTGCGATTTTTTATGTTTTACTAACTCAAGAGACATCAGCAGAGACATCACCTTGCCGACAAAGGTCCGTATGGTTAAAGCTATGGTTTTCCCAGTAGTGATGTATGGAAGTGAGAGCTGGACCATAAAGAAGGCTGATGGCCGAAGAATTGATGCTTTTGAATTATGGTGCTGGAGGAGACTCTTGAGAGTCCCATGGACTGCAAGAAGATCAAACCTCTCCATTCTGAAGGAAATCAGCCCTGAGTGCTCACTGGAAGGACAGATTGTAGCTGAGGCTCCAATACTTTGGCCACCTCATGAGAAGAGAAGACTCCCTGGAAAAGCCCCTGATGTTGGGAAAGATGGAGGGCACAAGGAGAAGGGGACGACAGAGGACGAGATTGGTTGGACAGTGTTCTCGAAGCTACGAACATGAGTTTGACCAAGCTGCGGGAGGCAGTGGAAGACAGGAGTGCCTGGCGTGCTCTGGTCCATGGGGTCACGTAGAGTCGGACACGACTAAATGACTAAACAACAACAACTCAAGAGGGCTCTATAGCTAACCGTCTCGTTTGTTTTTGTACTCCATAGTGCATGTCCTCTTGGGCTGGTGTTCCAGGATTTTGCAGGGTCCCTGTGCAAGATACCTTCAGTGGTCTCCCTTGATTTCAGAAGAAATAACGCGAACAAACAGGATTATCTCATTGTGCCTCCAAGCACCTTCTTTGGTGCTCTTTGCAATGTCAAAAATACATGTGCAGGGCCTTAGCTCCCACTGGATCCAGCCCTGCTCCCCTGCCCACCCCCAAATACCAAATTTGTTTGTTAACTCATTGGTTTCCTACCCCCTGTAGTGCATGCGCGCACGCACACACACACACATTCTCTCTCTCTCTCTGCACCAGTTAGGTCTATAAACTTAAATATATGTGCTTGTCTTATTATATGAACTAGGGCAGGGGTCTGCAACCTGCGGCTCCAGAGCCGCATGTGGCTCTTTTACACCTTTGCTGCGGCTCCGGAGTGGATACGAGGGGAGGAGGCGTCCGAGCCATGCGCCGCCTGAGCCATGCGGCGGCGCCCGCCACGCCCGCCAGACACTCGCGCGGTGCCTGCCGTCGCCGCCGCACACTGCTGCTGCGGCGTGCTGTGCTCCTGCGCCCCGCATGGCGCCCGCCGGAGTCCACAACTCCGCTGTGCGCGTGCGCTGTGCAAAAAGGACACAAGGTGACGTTAGCAGCCCGGGGAGCGTGGTCGGCCCCCTCCCTGCATCAGCCCCTCCCCGCCGCATTTCTGCAGCCAATAGGCTCACGGGGGGGGCGGAGTTATATATTTTTTAAAACGGGCGTGCTTCTTCCCGCCCAGCAGCAGAAAAGGCTTGCGGGCTCGGAGCGCGTGTTTGCTGCTGCTGCTCCTGCCTGCGGCCTGCCTGTGACCTCCTGCCGGCCTGGTCAGGAGATTGAGGTAGATGTATTAATCAATGGGTTGATTCAATATGAGGAAATTTTATAAGTTCACTTGATGGGAGCAACACACATGAAACCATACAGGTGTCCTAATAAGGGAGTCAGAGTTTTGCCCATTCCCAGTTTTATAATGACGAGAATGACATTGGGCCCTCATTATTAATTATTATTTACATCAGGCACTGATTATGATTTATGGTACACTGGGGCCCTGATTAATTTTCTATGGCATTTGGGGGCATTGATTATTGGGCATAGCAAATTTTGCTATGGGGCCCTCTGATTTCTAATTACGTTCCTGATTTGTGGCTCCCAGTTTATTTTTTTTTCTTCGGAAACGGGTCCAAGTGGCTCTTTTTGTCTTAAAGGTTGCAGACCCCTGAACTAGGGGAAACTAATAAAATGGACAGGTTTTCATGCAGCGACCAACCTGACCCCATGGAAGGCCTGCTGTGGGAAATTATGAAAGCTAACAATTCAACAGTGGTTGTTGTTGTTTTAAATTTGACTAACTCATGGAGTCTGGGGCATTTTAAACTTGTTCAGTGGAGGTAAATACATATTTCATGGCCATGTTACCGAGACAAAGATCTGAGACTTGTTTTGTTATAAAAGGTGAAGGATAGAAGTAGGCTCAAGTGAGAAAATTTGCTAGGCAAAAGATGCAGTGTGTCTGCACCTCACAGTAATTTCAACAAGCTTTCCCTTAGAGGCAGCCCAAGCAAAGCTTTTTTAAAAAATGGTGTCTAGATAGAGGTATATCGGGTCAAGGACAACACATTCTGCCACCAATGCATCTGAAAGTAGTTGTTTTGAAGTTTTACAGGCAAATGTAAAGTTGTTAAAGTAATTTCTTTTGCAATATATTCAGAGTCACTCTGTACTGACACAAAATTAGAAACATTTCTGAGTAAAAATATAATAATTAAAGTTCAAAATTGATCTTGAGGTTTAGACCCACTAGCCACGCTGTGTGTGTATGTGTGTGTGCATGTTCAAAACAGCAGCTTTAACAGACTGAATGAAGTTGCATATGAATAACTCAGATTTATATATTGTATAAGTATCAGGTAGCCTTAGAAACTATGAAGAGGAGTCAAAAGTTTGTACAGTGGTGCCTCGATTTACGAATTTAATCCGTTCCGAAGGCACCTTCGTAAGTTGAAAAATTCGTAAGTCGAAAAACGCCATTGGAAACACGGTCTCCCATAGGAATGCATTGGAAACGGAAAAATTTGTAAGTCGAAGCAACCCTATCTAAAACTTCGTAAGTCGAGGTACCACTGTAGATGGAAACAAGCATCTCGTTGCTATTTTTCTTGTTATGTGACTTGTGTTCCTACTGTGGAAAGTTCATGGGATATTTTCTTTCTAATCCAACTGAAGATCCTCACATTGCTATGGTTTACATGGCTTGATTTTTGACATGCATCCTTTCCTTATTAAGCTCAACAGGGAGAATTTGCAGGCATGGGGGAAGGTAGCATAGCTTCTCTTCAAGGGATATTGGTTCTTATTTTTCTTCCTGCTCCTTTTTGTTTTTTGTCCAGGTTATTGTGGAGAAGGCCCCCAAAGCCAGAGTACCTGATCTGGACAAGAGGAAGTACCTTGTCCCATCTGATCTCACAGGTAAACAAGTCACATTTCATAATCTTATTTTTGCATTGGTACCGTATTTAAGGAAGGTTTTTCAACAAGTGATAGAGTTGGTGGCCTCCTCTTTCCCTCGGTCTCATTGCCTTCGGGAAAACGTTTTGCTATCTTCATAGCATAGCATGAGAAACTGGTGAATGCAGTCTCATGGAAGTTTAGTTCAGTGGTTCTCCACACCTTGGGTGCACAAATCCAGCTTTTATTGAAAGCAACCTTAACAGGTTGCCAGCGTTCAGATCTCTCAGCTGCTAAGCACCCAGAATAGAGATTACATGCCATCCATCTGCTAGTTGTCTTCCCCCAATTAGGACCAAAATAACAAAACAAAGCTAACCTTGTGGTCCTGGTACTTTGCCATCCCCCCCCCCCAGCAGAGAATTGTATCCTGGCCATTTATCCTCTTGCATACCAAGTACAGTGGTCCCTCGACTTAACGAATTACTCGACATCTGAAGTTTCCGACTTACGAACGGAACAAATGGCCGCACGCTTACGAATTTTTCTACATCCGAACGGAAACCGTTGACGGTTTTAAATGCGGTTTCCTCGACTTACGAGTTTTAAATGCGGTTTCCTCGACCAAATATTTCTTTTCCTATGGGAAACCTTCGACTTACGAACTTTTCGACCTACGAATGTGCATTCGGAATGGATTAAGTTCGTAAGTCGAGGGACCACTGTATTTGTTATTTTATGGTTCTGTAAAACAAATCTAAATAGGATTGCTCAGTGGGGAAATTGCAGTTCTGAATTTAAATTTCACCATGATGACATTTAGCAAGGTATGTTGTGTGGGTGAAAGTTAACGGGAGACACACAAGTGGGTGTACTTGCCTCTCATTTCCGCAGTTTCTATATCACTTCCCCGCACCATTCAGCAGGATACTTTTTTTTTTTTGGCGGAGGTGATTGACATACCAAGAGAAGCACTCATTGGCCTGGTCCATGTATCCAGTGCCGCCCCCCCCCCAGTAATTGTAATTGCCGATGGGAGTGCGTAAGAGACTGGTAAGGTGCATTGCACTGCTGTTATGAACCAGTATCTTGAAAGAGCAGAGCACTGAGTGGTTTGAACAAGAATCTGCAGAAGTGTTGCAAGCCATCCGTCCAAAGGGTGCTACAGCACAGGTTGGAGGGATTTCGGCACTACAAAATAACACCACCACCACTGTCACGGTCCTTGTTTGGCTACTTCTGAGAAACTAGTACCACAGCCATTCTGTCTTTAAGGCTTTTATTTTGCCTGATATTTACAATGTGATTCAGTATCAAGAATACAGGTCCGATCAGTCTGACGAAGATTCCCCCAATGCCTGGCGTCTGCTCCTCCCCCAGCATAGTAAGTGTGGGATTCCTGCCCTCCTCCCTTTGCGCCTGCGCACCTTGGAATGTCTTAAGTCAGGCATGAACTTAAAAGGGCGAGGCATCTCCCCGCTGGCCACTTCCCCTGATCCTTCCCCTTGATATCCTGTCTGAGGTTGCAGTAAGGGCTCTAGGATGCTGCCTGAGCCAGGGTGCCTCTCTTCTGCAATTGTCAGGGAATGCTCACTGCTAGAACAATCCCTGACAACCACCACCACCACCACCAACAACAACAACAACAGTGCTTCTTTCCTAAAAGAAATGTTTTGGAGTACTCTCATTTGGACTCAGGAAAAATAAATACAGTAAATGGACAAAAGTACTAAGATTCACAAAGTGTTTAGGGCAGGCATGTCCAACTTCCAAGAGACTGTGATCTACTCCCACTAAAAAAAAAAGACTGTTGAGATTTTGGGGGGGAGGAAGACCCAAAGTTGAGCTTTTGGGGGGCGGGGGGGGGGAGATCCATCAGGATCACAAGATTAACCAGTAAATCGAGATCGACTTGTTGAACAGCCCTGGTTTAGGGGTATGCGTACCCCTGCATCCCCCCAGAAAAAAGCACCAAACAACAACAGCAACCACTGCACTGCACAGGGTCCTGTTCGGAGGTATTAATAGAGATGCTTGTTAGTCTGCTTTGCCTTTCATAGAATCGTAGAATCTTTTGCCCAACATGGGTCTTGAACCCACAACCTTTAGATTAAGAGTCTCACTTAGTACTTTTGTATCTTACCCCTCAGCGATGATATCAGGGCTGCTAACAATAAGAATTTCAGTGAGAAACTAAAAGTATATATAATAAAAAAGGAGTCGATTAACACAAAAGTAGAGCAACGTAGCAGAAGGATAGAACAATGGTGTTGTTGTTGTTGTTTAAAAAAGTTAATGTTTAAGACGCACTGGGCAAATCAAGTCTTGTTATCACAAAACATGGGGGTAGATGCCAGGTTAATCTTCCGTGAGGAGAGTGTTCCAGAACTGGGGGGGGGCACAACTGAGAAGGACCCCTCTTGTCACCCTCCACCTCACCTGAGAAGTCAGGAGTAACCAGAAAAGGGCCTCCAACAAAGATCTCAGCATGTGGACACGTATATGTGGGAAAAGTTGGTCCCTCAGCTATTTATCGCTGAAACTGTACAGGGTTTTGAAATCTGAGTGATTGCCAATGTGGCTTTTTTTTTTTAAACTCTTCCTCTCCCCACCAACTGTAGTTGGCCAATTCTACTTCTTGATCCGAAAACGAATCCACCTGAGGCCAGAAGACGCCCTGTTCTTCTTTGTCAACAACACCATTCCTCCCACCAGTGCTACGATGGGCCAGCTGTACGAAGTAAGTAAGAGGCTGTCATTCCATCCTAATGGTGGACTTCCTGGAGCTTAGTAATAGCTTGTTGCGTGGCGCATTCTGGTTCTGTGGGCAGTAGGAAACAAAAGGCTGGGAACTTGCAAACTTGCAAGAGGCTGCAGACTCCGCCGAACTGCCTTAGTTCAGAAGATTGTCCCAAGAATATGGTATGAAGGCACATGAAGCTACCACCTGGGTAAAACTCAACGTCGGGTCAGTTCCTGCCTGGAAAACACACGCCCCACACTTTCTTCCAGGACAGGAGATGCGGCAGGAAATAAATGTAAGAAAATGCAGTAAAATAAGTTAAATAATGCAACAAACTCTCCATTAATCTGCCAAAAAAAAAAAACCCAACCCAAAAAACGAGAAAGTATTCCCTCTGAGGAAAGGAGAATCTAGGAAACCTGGTTACTAATTAATTATCTTGCCTGCCTAAAGGACATTTTCTATTATTAACCAAACAGGGAGGTATCATCCTCCAGGGCAGGCTATTAAGGTCATACCCTGGAGATGCTTAGACTATAAACTTCTGAATTAATTCCTCGGCTCACCAGTAGCCAGATTCAGCTGAATAGGTTTGTGTTGCTCAGAGCCTTCCTTGAAACACAAGACCATCTGATATCTAGAATGATGCCGGTCCGTCTATAAGTAATGAAAAGATATTTCAACATCTAGAGGAGGAGTAACTTTGTCAGAGAAATAAAGATGATAATTTGTACCCTGCTCATCTGACTGGGATGCCCCAGGCACTCTGGTGCCCATTAGTGTTCCCCAGATGAACATTTAATTAAAAAAACAAACAAACTCAGAGTACTATATTATCGTGTTACCTGTTTGGTGGAAGCTGTATTGGAAGCATTTCAAGTTAGAAATCAAGTTGCCACATAGGTCATTTATGGAGAAGCGATGTAATCTAGAGCAGAAGGGTACAACTTGGCATAGATATAGTAAGCTCGGGTGGCATACTTTGCTTTAATAGAACTCATATTTTGTAAATCTAGAACAAGAGGCAGGGAGAGCGAAAGTTGCCCTACATCCACGTACCCATTTCTCTGTTGCACATTGTATTGTTTCATAAGCAAAGGAGCAAGGAGGAAAGAAGCGTGCAAGTCTCCTCTGTGGGAAAGAATTTACAGCACTTCCGTGCCTTGCAAATATTGAGAGGAATCTTTTATCTTTTTCTTGCACAGTTCAGTTGCTTTATGTGAGCATCTGGAAGAAAGAAAACCACGCCGGGAAGGTGCTGTCATTAGAATTGTCACACCAGACAGAAAGAGAGATATATGGTTCCTGGTAGTTTTCTTCCTTTGTTGGATAAGGATAGATACTCTGGAAATGGAGCAAATATTTTTAGCTATTGTATAGATCAGGGGTGGCCAACTCTGAAGAGATTGCGATCTACTCACAGAGTTAAAAACTAGCAGTGATCTACCCCCTTTTGGGGGGTTCAGGTCAAAGTTGTTAAGCTTTTTAGGGAGGAGGAAAGTCCCGTTTTTAGGGGTTCAGGTCAAAGTTGTTGAGATTTTTTTTAGGAAGGAGGAAGTCCCATTTTTAGGGGTTCAGGTCAGAGTTGTTTAGGGGAGCCAAAGTTGTTGAGCTTCTTTGGGGGGAGCCAGTGATCTACCAGTGATCTACCACAGATGTCCAGTGATCTACCAGTAGATCACGATCTACCTGTTGGACGTGCCTGGTATAGATTATAGATTATAATCTATTGTATATATTATAGATTGTATAGATTAGGGACCCAGGTGGCGCTGTGGGCTAAACCACTGAGCCTAGGGCTTGCTGATCAGAAGGTCGGCGGTTCGAATCCCTGTGACGGGGTGAGCTCCCGTTGCTTGGTCCCAGCTCCTGTCAACCTAGCAGTTTGAAAGCACGTCAAAATGCAAATAGATAAATAGGAACCGCTACAGCGGGAAGGTAAACGGCGTTTCCATGTGCTGCTCTGGTTTGCCAGAAGCGGCTTTGTCATGCTGGCCACATGACCTGGAAGCTATACGCCGGCTCCCTCGGCCAATAATGCGAGATGAGCGCGCAACCCCAGAGTCGGTCACGACTGGACCTAATGGTCAGGGGTCCCTTTACCTTTACCTTTATTGTATAGATTGGCAGCTATCAACTTCTCTCCTCAAGTTCATCATCTGTTTTAAAAGCTCTTTCTGCTAGTGCCCATATCCTGAGTTCTCTCACTGGTAAAAGAAATAATAGTAACTGTGGATTGCAGTATTTTGAACTCCTTCCTACAGCTGTAGATTTAAGCACCTCCTTCAAAAAAACAACAACCCAACTCTGGCCAGCCATCTCTTTTGTCAGTGCAGTCATGCCTCTCCTTGCGAATGCTTCATGTTGTGTTTTTTCGGGTTAAGAATGCGGCAAACCTGGAAGTGTTTGCTTCCGTGTTTCGCCGTGCACGCACAGAAGTGTTCTGCACGCTTTGCACATGCGCAGAAGCGCCGCTCTGGTTGCGGACTTTCCGGGGTGTGAACAGCACCCTGGAACGGATCGTGTCCGCAACCAGAGGTACCACTTTTCTCTAGCTGCATACACTACACTGCTTTACATGGGCATCTTAGAATCCTTGTTAAATGATAATGAAACCTGGGTTTCATCTTACCTGGGTCAGGAGCTAATCAATTTAATTGATCTTTAATTGATCGTCATTTTTACTGGGTTTTATAAACAATTGATCAACATTTTTGAAAGAACCAGCATAGCTGTAGTTTTGTCATTTTGCCTCAAGTTTCAAGCACGATTCGCTGGTTCTCATGTAATCTGAAACCAAAGTTAAAAATAAATAATGGTTTACCGCAAATGGGCAATGTGCTGGTGCGTGCTGTTTTAAAATGCCATGGTGCTGTTCCACCATCTCTCCTTTTAAGTAGCTGGGAGGAAACCAAACTGTCTGCGGACAAACGCCGGCTCCCTTGGCCTATAGAGCGAGATGAGTGCCGCAACCCCAGAGTCGTTCGCGACTGGACCTAACGGTCAGGGGTACCTTTACCTTTACCTTTTTATTTTTAACAATGGTTTAGTACGGCATGTGAACCAGCTCAGTATAAATCAGTTTCCCAGACTTGGATCTCCAGCTGTTTTTGGACTACAATTCTCATCATCCCTGACCACTGGTCCTGCTAGCTAGGGATGGTGGGAGTTATAGTAACAGCTGGAGACCCAAGTTTGGGAGGGTAAAGGTAAAGGGACCCCTGACCATTAGGTCCAGTCGTGACCGACTCTGGGGTTGCACGCTCATCTCGCATTATTGGCCAAGGGAGCCGGCGTACAGCTTCCTGGTCATGTGGCCAGCATGACAAAGCCGCTTCTGGCAAACCAGAACAGCACATGGAAACGCCGTTTACCTTCCCGCTGTAGCGGTTCCTATTTATCTACTTGCATTTTGACGTGCTTTCGAACTGCTAGGTTGGCAGGAGCTGGGACCAAGCAACGGGAGCTCACCCCGTCACAGGGATTCGAACCGCCGACCTTCTGATCAGCAAGCCCTAGGCTCAGTGGTTTAACCACAGTGCCACCTGGGTCCCATTAAGTTTGGGAAACCCTGGTATAAATGAAGCTTTCCAAACTGGCAAATACAGATGTATTCATCTAGTCAAAAGTTGGGAACGTTTGTGCTCCGCTGATTTCAAGGGAACATTCTAACACTCTCCCAATAAACCATGGGGATTAAAAATGTTTACCGTCAGCTGATCTGTGCCGTTGTTTTATCTGAAATGCAAACGAAACAGACAAAAACTGGAAAGCTTAAAGAGCTTGCATTTCAGTCATGAATCCTCCAAGCCAGGTTGATGGGTTTGACTTTGGACAGCCTTTGTTCCCCATCTGAAAATGGGGGTAACATGGAACGTTTAAAATGTATTGTGATTGGGGGTGAGGAATGGATATTTTGGAGGAACAGTCTAAAAAAAACCCAAATAATGCAATTTTACTGCTGAAACTTAGCAGGTTGCTTAGCAGAAGACTCTCTGGCAGCAATGTGTAAGCTGTTTTGAGTTCTCAAAGGGATATTAATATAAGAATAGGGTAGCCTGACTATCTAAAGAAGTAAAAAGTATTTTCTCCCTTAGGTTTACTGCCCTCTTCAGTCAAATTGGGACTTTGTAAATGTTCTTCAGAGATACATTAACTTCTTTAGCTCCCCCCCCACCTCCCAAAGAAACTCTTCCTGCCTAGATCTCATTTTTAATTTAAGTTGGGTTTTTTAAAGGTGAGTTGAGCTGTGCACAAAGGCTAGCATGCTTTCCACACCTTTGCATATTTTTTGTGATAAAGCGGGATATCAATTCCAAACTCCTCTTCCTCCTCTTCCTCCTCTTCTTCTTCTTCTTCTTCTTCTTCTTCTTCTTCTTCTTCTTCTTCTTCTTCTTCTTCTTCTTCTTCCTCTTCCTCTTCCTCTTCTTCTTCTTCTTCTTCTTCATCAAGTCGGGGCTCCCCCAGGGCCCCTTTCTAGCCCATCACAGAGTCTATCCCCCCAACAGAGGAAGCTAGCCTGGCTTATCTTTAAACAGTTGCTGGATCCAAAGGTTAGAAGGGTCTCTCCATACAGCCTATTTCCTCCTCCCCGCCAAGGAATAACATTGTCTCCCAGTACGTTTCCGAGCACAGTTCAAAGTGTTGACAGCAGGGGGAGAGCTGGTGGCAGCTGGTGCCCACTAAACCCGATGGGGCTACCAAGAAGTCATGGGGATGTGGCCAATGAGAGCTCACAGGGGCATGGTACAGTTTGGGTTATCTCCCTATTATCCACCCTTCCAAAGATAGTGCAGACATTTAAGCACTGCTGTTTTACAAACAGTTTGCACCTAACTAAATGGAAAAACATCTTACTTTGGTTCAGAATGTGGGATAGCCAGCCTCATTTGACCAGCAGGCTTGAGCCTAATTCAAAGTGTTGGTGCTGACCTTTAATAAGCCCTAAATGGCCTCAGCCCAGAATACCTGAAGGAGCGTCTCCACCCCCAACGTTCAACCCAGACACTGAGGTCCAGCTCCGAGGGCCTTCTGGTGGTTCCCTCGCTGCGAGAAGCGAAGCTACAGGGAACCAGGCAGAGGGCCTTCTTGGTAGTGGCACCCACCCTGTGGAATGCCCTCCCACCAGAGGTCAAAGAGAACAACAGTTACCAGACCTTTAGAAGGCATCTCAAGGCAGCCCTGTTTATGGAAGCTTTTAATGTTCGATGTTTTATTGTGTTTTTAATATTCTGTTGGGCGGGGTATAAATTACTATTATTATTATTATTATTATTATTATTATTATTATTATTATTTAGATTACAATGATGTTGACTTCTACTCCTCTCCTCCCACCCCACATTTTTATTTCCCCAGGATAATCACGAGGAGGATTATTTTCTGTATGTGGCTTACAGTGACGAAAGCGTGTACGGCAAATGAGCCCCTCGGCCGCTGTCCTCACAGTTGCGATGGCCTGAAATGACTGTTCTGGGAGGGCGTTTCTGCGTCAGACAGAAGCAGGAAGAGGGAGGAAGAACTGGACAACAAGCCACATAATCTCATGCCATCATTCCTTGCACCTTTTATTTTAAATTAATTATTACTGTTGTTTTATTTAATCCGTTGGGGGAAATAATGGTTGGTGCTTTGCGGCAGGTCAGGGCTTTGGGGATGGAGAGATCTGTTTGCCAAGTTCCCACCTTCCATTACACTACCTGGCTCTTCCATCAATGCCCAGTGAGAGGAGAGGATGCTACCAAAGGGAACTGTGGCTCTCCCCATAGCAACTAACCTTTAATTTGCCTATGTTTTAAAGACAGCAGCCCCCTCTCCCGTGCATGAAGAAGAGATAACATTAACTCCTGTTGATTCATGAGCCTTTTCTCCCCACCCTTTGCCCTCCTTTCCTTGGCCCTGATCCCAGCGGTATGTGTGCACCCCTCTCCCGTCTTCCTCATGCGTAGCATCTCTGATTTGAGTTTCATCCATCACTCTAGCGGCATGTCAGCCTCCTATAAGCAGAACCCTGCAGGTGCCATGCAGTATGGAGAAACCAGCTTCCTAAGCGGTTTGGCTAACTTAAAACAATGACATCACGTCCCTTTCTTTCACGGTGTTACCAATGAATTGGGCCTTGGGCGTCCATCCTATATTGCATTCTGCACGAGTGTTTTGTGACGTTATGTGTCCTTGCTTGCCAGCGAAAGGCTGTTCTCTGCTAGGTCGCCATCCTGATACCTGTCTTGTCTTTCCTTTGCTGCTATCAATTCAATATGGAAAGGGGGGGAAATAATCTTGGGATTAACTTGCACCCACAGCCTTGCCTCGAAGCATACAGTATATTCTGCAGTCCTTTTGTGAAAACGGTTGTTGGTTTTTCCTAAGGAGAGCAGCACCTCTCTCCCACACCCCTGACAATACCCATCAATATTGAAAAAGAGTTTGCCCAACGTAGGTAGGGCGAATCAGTTTCTTTGTGACCGTAGTATTGGTCTCCCTCTCCTTTTACACTGGTTGCTCCCCGTCAAGAAATCATGGTGAAATGTAGGGCATTTTGTGTTGTGGCTTTATCTTTTTAATTGCTCCTGGTGGTTAGATTTTGTAGTTGTGTAGCAACTAAGCATATTTAGAAGAGAGGCCAATGATGAATGAAGGGTGGCAGCTACATAATCTCAGGCTGGAGAAGGAAAACCATGTGTTTGCCTCTGGAATCCTGAACTCTTTAGATGGCACCTATTCTTGAGAAGCGTCTGAGTTTATGGAAACGGGCGACGTGCCCGGCCTCTGCTTCTCTGTTTAACTCCTCCCCCTGCTCATAGCTTTGAAGCGTCATTCCTACAAGAGTATCGCGAGATGGCAAGGGGCCCAGTGGGCCAGCACTCCTTTAGGCAGGGGCCAAGGATTTGAAGGGGTGGTGAAGAATTGAAATTGCACAGCTGGGGAGCGGAAGTGACACAAATAGCTGGAGGTATACCGGTTAGTTTCGGTGTCTCTTGTGGCAAGACTGCTTCTACTTAGTATGCCAAGTTCCTTGCACTACAAATTTCAGTTGGCTCCACTTCCGTTTCCTCAGCCTTTCCTGTCTTTCAGGAGGTCTTCAAGAGTCACATTCCGAATTCTTACAGGTCAGGCAAGTCTGGTGTGAGTCAGGGCATGCCTGGGGGTCTAGTGTGTGCGATTGTGTACAACCAGTGTAATATAACGGATGCTGAAAGAGACAGTGATCTACCCCCTCCCCCAATGCTGCTGCTGGTCTTCAACCGACGTTCATGGGGTCTCAACATACCCATTTCTTACATATGAAGGATTACGTTTGAAGGTGTTTTTTTATTTAAAGATCGTGGCGTTTACTTTTCATTTTCGCTTTTCTCCAGTATGTAAAACGCAGTGTTGGTTATACTTTGTCATTAACTCCAACCAGCTTCAGATTCCTGTAAGATAAAATCCATGTCACATCGGCTCAAATCAATAAACACACTTTTAAAGATCTGAGGACCAGAGTGGAATGGTAATTTTGTTATGCATTTTGACTCTTATTTAAGTGTTAACAGCTTGCCAAAGAACTTGGAATCATTCCGGTTTCAGCTCATGTTTGTGTTCATCTATGGCTGCTGTATTTGGGAGCAGTGAGAATATCGGTAACAGATATTCTACCCTTGTTTTTGAGGCAGTGTGCTTCAGGATATCAGTTGCTGGAAGCAGCGGGAGGGGAGAGTGCTTCTGCACTCAGATCTCACTTGCAGGTGTTCTAAAGGCATCTGCTTGGCCACTGGAGAACAGGATGCTTGGCTAGTTGAGCCACTGGTCTGATGGAAAAGGTTCGTCATACATTCTTAAATACTGGAGTACTGCATTTTTATTTGTATCTGATCCTTTCAAAGGTTTTGTATTGCTTCGTTTTATCCTTGTGGCGATCCTAGAAGGTAGGTTAGGCTAAGGGAGAATGCAGCTTGCTCAGGATCACAAGAGAGTGAGCTTCATGGCCAAGCAAGGGTTCGAACTTAGGCCTTCATGAATGAAGACCACCCTCTGCACCACAGTGGCATTTTCAGAAGAACTGGGAAACCAACAGGTAAACTGATAACATTGGAAGTCTATGGCAATTTTTACTAAAGTGTCCGTTTTTAATGCAAAAAACACATTGTTCTCACTGATAATGTATTCCCAGGACACCAGGGATAATAAAAACACTTAAAATACATATACAGTGGTGCCTCGATTTACGAATTTAATCCATTCCGAAGGCACCTTCATAGGTCGAAAAATTCGTAAGCCGAAAAGCGCCACCGGAAACGCAATTTCCCATAGGAATGCATTGGAAACGGAAAAATTTGTAAGTCGGAAGCAACCCCATTGGAAAATTTGTAAGTCAAAAAAACCCTATCTAAAACCGCCACGGTTTCCATTCGGATGTCGAAAAATTCGGTTGTCGAGTCATTTGTAAGTTGAGGTACCTCTGTACATGTATACATATACATACAAACAGACAGACACACACACACAGAGAGAGAGAGAGAGAGAGAGAGATTGATTAAAAGTATGTCCAGAATTTCCTGGACACATCTGGCATACTGCAGTCTGAAGCAGTGTCCGGGTGGAAATTGCTACAATGTCTGGGAAAATCACACATATGGCAACCCATGTCAGCCATGTTGGTTTTCAAATGAAAAGATTCCAAGAGCTCTGGCCAGGTAAAGGAATAATTTTTAGAAAGTTTTAAGTTAATAATAATAAGCCAAATTCTAGTAGCAATCCAGTTTTTAGAAATCCAGGACAAGGCCCTCTTTCGGTTTATTCTTCGTCAGCTGGAATGACAAAGAGTCTTACATTCAAAATTTGTCTTAGAGTATTATATTACATTCTGTCTTCTTTATATATACAATTATATACAGAAAATTCCAACAGACAGAGATAGCACACCTTTTGTCCTCTTTACATAGGAGATATATAGAAAATTATATATAGACTTATAACAAACCAAGAATGCTTACCTCTAGTTGCATAGTTTCAAGGTCAAAGCGTACCATTCATGTTGGTTTTGGCAATCCATGTGAGATGTAGTGCATATCCTAGATCAGGCATCCCCAAACTGCGGCCCTCCAGATGTTTTGGCCTACAACTCCCATGATCCCTAGCTAACAGGACCAGTGGTCGGGGAAGATGGGAATTATAGTCCAAAACATCTGGAGGGCCGGAGTTTGGGGATGCCTGTCCTAGATAGTATAGGATCCGGCTGAGTCCACATTCTGATCTGGGATGGCTTCACAAATATCTGCTCCAAAAAGTGCTCGTAATAGTTCCTCCTCATCCTGGGGGAAAGTGACTTGTGGAGTGCTACAGGGTTCTGTCCTGGGCCTGTTGTTCAACATCTTTATAAAATGACTTGGATGAAGGAATTGAGGGGATCCTCATCAAATTTGCAGATAACACCAAACTGGGAGGGGTAGGTAATACCACAGAAGACAGGAACTGAGATTCAATATGACCTTAATATATTGGAGAACTGGGCCTAAACTACAAAATGAATTTCAATAGGGTTCAATGTACAGCTATAAACTTAGGCAGGTATAACCAGCTGCACAAATATAAGATGGGAGACACTTGGCTTGCCAGTAGTGCATGCTAAAAGGGTTCTAGAGGTCTTAGTAGACCTCAAGCTTCATATGAGTCAACAGTATGGTGGGACAGCAAAAAAGCTAATGCTAGTCTAGACTGCATCAGCACAAGCATAGTGTCCAGATCAAGGGAACTAATAGTATTGCTTTATTCCACCTTGGTCAGACTACACCAGGAATACTGTCAAATTCTGGGTGCCACAATTTTAGAAGGATGTTGACAAGCTAGAACGTTTGATGAGGATTGGCGACCAAGGTGATCAAGGGTCTGGAAACCAAGCCTTATGAGGAATGGTTGAAGGAGCTGGGTATGTTTAGCCCGGAAAAGAGGAGGCTGAGAGGAGAAATGATAGCCATCTTCAAATATTTAAAGGGCTGTCACATGAAGCCGGCTTGTTTGCTGCTGCTCTAGAGCAGTGTTTCCCAACCAGTGTGCCTCCAGATGTTTTGGGACTACAACTCCCATCATCCCTAGCTAGCAAGACCAGTGGTCAGGAATGATGGGAGTTGTAGTCCCAAAACATCTGGAGGCACACTGGTTGGGAAACACTGCTCTAGAGGACCTGAACCAGTGGAGCCAAGTTACACAAGGAGATTCAGACTAAACAACAGGAAGGACTTTCTGACAATATGAGTTGTTCAGCAGTGGAATGGACTCCCTTGGAGGTGGTGAACTCTCTTGGTCTGTCTGAGACTGCCTTTTGAAATGGTGGATAGCTTGACTCCGGACTCCATTGTGGATTCCTGAATCCATTGTTTCATGCATACATGGATATCTGCTCTTTTGACAGGTCTGCTTGGCCATTTAATAGATACTTGTCAAAGCAGGTCACAGAGAGGTGACCTATCAGGAATTTCCTGCTATGTGACTTGAGAGGGTCTCTGAGGTTGACTAGGAGCTAAACATAACTGCTGAATTGCTCTCTGTGCTATTTCAAACGTGTTACCTTCTGCACTTGCAAACACGAGTTTTATTTATGACACCTTCGAATTCTTATGACATACCGATCAGCTGACATGACAGGTGGTGTCAGCTGATGGGCAGGAGGACAAGGTTTAATCCTGCGCAGGCTGTACAACCCTGTTCTCAGCAGAGAACAGCATCACACAGCCTGGGCAGCATAATTTAATCTCTGCTAATCAACTGATAAGGGACGTGGGTGGCGTTGTGGGTTAAACCACAGAGCCTAGGCCTTGCTGATCAGAAGGCCAGCGGATCGAATCCCTGTGAGGGGTGAGCTCCCGTTGCTCGGTCCCAGCTCCTGCCAACCTAGCAGTTCGAAAGCACATCAAAATACAAGTAGATAAATAGGAACCGCTACAGCGGGAAGGTAAACAGCGTTTCCATGTGCTGCTCTGGTTTGCCAGAAGCGGCTTTGTCATGCTGGCCACATGACCTGGAAGCTATATGCCGGCTCCCTCAGCCAATAATGCGCAACCCCAGAGTCGGTCACGACTGGACCTAATGGTCAGGGGTCCCTTTACCTTTACCTTTAATCAACTGATAAACAGAAATTAGCTCGCCAGGGGTTTGTTTTTTTGCCTTTGGAAGTCATCTCCTTCCTTTTTAAAATCATGGGGAATAAGAAATTATCAAAATGATAAAAGATAAAAGGAGTATTGGATATTTTTAATTGCGTATATGAAAAAGTATTGTAAGCAGACAACTGACCTATTAGGATGGTAATATTCTCAGGAGTGTAAGAAATAACTAGAGTTAACATGAAGGGTTGTGATAGACGAGGTGAACCAAGAAAACTCGAGAAAAATAGGAGATTAAAGGAACCATGGAAGGAGAGGAAGGGAAGTTGGTCAAGGAATGTTTTCTGGATTTCTGTTTTTCTGTTATTTCTAAACCTTCATTTTATTTACTATTTCAGATATTATTTTCTTTTTCCTTCATTTATGTTTATACTTTGCCTGTATTGAAATGTATTAGAAACACAAATAAAAGAATAATTAAAAAAATCAGAGAGAGAGATTGGACTTCAAAGTGAAAGGAAGAGAATTCTCACCCACCTTTTTCAAAAAGTTGGTTCTCGCTGCAAAATCAAAGGAAGCAGGGGGAGATTCATACTGGCAAAAGCCTTTGGGAGTCTCTCCCTCCATCTTCTTTTCATTCTAAATAGGGTTTTCTTAAAAAAATTATTTATTTCATTTTCAATAACCATAACACCCAAGGATGAAATAGGAGTTGACCAAATATTCGCTATTAGGAACACCAGAAGTTACAGATTATTGAGAAATGGATGAACAAGCAGGGATGGGGGAGGACACAACGGCAAAAAAGGAAGATCAGCTGTTGGAGCCAAATGAAAATTTACATGACCCTGTTTTTTAATCCAAACTTAGATGGAAATTGGAGCTGGCCTCCTGTAACATCTGGGAATTGCTGCTCCTTTGCAGAAAATGGAGAGCAGTGGCAAAGCTGATTCTGGGATGATCGTTTGTTTAGTTATCTCAAATATTTTAATCCAGAACCTGTGCACTTTCTCACTTCTCAGTTTAATATACAATGGACAGGACAAAAGTCTTAGAGGTCGTAAATTTCAATCCATTCCTTCGTACTAACATTGTCCTGAAATCCCCACAAGGTGGCAATATTGCTATAGTCTGAGAATTGCAAAGTTTTAAACGTAGGACTCTTCTGCACCGCTATTCAAAATCCAAATTTTCCAAATCAGTTTTCCCCCCCCATTGTAGGCCCTCTTTGTGTGCACTGTTCTCGCATTCGAGAAGAAATATGGAAAGCACTTGCATTCCGCTTGCTTCTCCCTCCCTCGATACATTTTGAGCGCATCATTAGATTGCTGCTGCGCTCCGTCTAAAGTTCATTTCCGAACAATGAAATTCCGATCAACCATTGATCGCCGAACAATGTGTTTCGGCGATCGGCATCATTATCTTGCCCTGCTATCAGCCATGCAATGGTTTGTGCTAAGTACAACTCACATAAGGATGACTTCATTTCATTCCAGCTCATGATTGGTGATGGGGTGCAGCGACTACATAGATGATTCGGTTAAGGGCCATTTGGTGATGCACTGCATAGCCTTAACTTTGTCCTACTGTTCTGTTCTCCGTTTGCCAGGATGCTGTCAGCGGCTCCTGGCTGGTTGCCCAGAAAAGTATAAAGACAAGGGAAAGTTTCTTACCGTCTTTTTTATTCAATATTTACAGAGAGAGGCTATAGAATCCAGCCTCTTGGATGATGGCCTTCTCCGAGTGAATCTCCACCACCCCCTTCTCTCCCACTTCCTAATCTGTCATTCTCATCTTCTCCTCTACGGGTGCTGCTATGTGCCCTCTATCTTTGAGCTCTTCACTCTCCTACTTTCAAGGCTCGCCAGGTTTCCTCCCGGACACTGCTTCCGACTGCAGCATTCTGGGTATGTCTGGGAAATTCTGGACATATGGCAATGGTTAGCAAGAGGGGCTGAAGAAAGTTCTACTTCTAGGATTCGTAAAAATCGGACATCTTAGCTATCAAACTAAGGTTACCAGACGTCCCCGTTTCCCGGGGACAGTCCCCGGACAAAATCCATTGAAGTGGAAAGATGTCCCAGGATTCGTTGGAAAAAATCTGGTAACCTTATATCCAACTGCTACAAGGTATTTCGAAGAGGAGAAATCCGTAAATTCCAAGTTGCAAAATAACTTTACAATAAAAAATATTCTTTATTCAATGTTCCCCTGCAACAGATATCCCTTGAGTCAGATACCTATCTTTTTGGTTGTGGACTTATGTAAAGTGTCATCGATAGAGCAGTATAGGAAATTTCAATGTCAAAATTTTCATAAAAATAAAGGTACAGCCATTTTTTTACCCTTGGGTATCCCCCCCCCCGTTTTGTAGTACTTAGGATGTTATGGAACTTTGCCAGTGCAACATCAGGGGCAAAACTGGCTATGTTAGAATTACTTGTCAATTAGAGGGATAAAAGGGAAAGGGAAAGGGACCCTGACCATTAGGTCCAGTCGTGACCGACTCTGGGGTTGCGGCGCTCATCTCGCGTTTTTGTCCGAGGGAGCCGGCGTACAGCTTCCAGGTCATGTGGCCAGCATGACAAAGCCGCTTCTGGCGAATCAGAGCAGCGCACGGAAATGCCATTTACCTTCCCGCTGTAGCGGTTCCTATTTATCTACTTGCACTTTGACGTGCTTTCAAACTGCTAGTTTGGCAGGAGCTGGGACCGAGCAACGGGAGCTCACCCTGTCGCAGGGATTCGAACCGCCAACCTTCTGATCGGAAAGCCCTAGGCTCAGTGGTTTAACCCACAACGCCACCCGCGCCCCAATAATTAGAGGGATACACTGGTGCAAATCCTTAATACAAAGGTGTAAGGAAGTTTGTATGAATCCAGATCATGTCTACAGATGCATCTGATTTTGCCACTAATATCATAATAGGGCTGAATTTGACATGGCAGGTTTTTTTTAGTCTCTTACTCTGCCAATTGCAGGCCTACCATACATTTTACTACAATCACTACAAATTAAGTAATTTCATCCTGATGTGATTGCATTACAGTGGTACCTCGGTTTATGAACACAATTGGTTCCGGAAGTCTGTTCATAAACTGAAACGTTCATAAACTGAAGCGAACTTTCCCATTGAAAGTAATGGAAAGTGAATTAATCCGTTCCAGACGGTCCGCGGAGTAAGCGTTCATAAACTGAAGCAAACTTTCCCATTGAAAGTAATGGAAAGTGGATTAATCCGTTCCAGACGGGTCCGCGGAGTACTTAAACTGAAGCGTTCATAAACTGAAGCATGGGTGTAATTGGTTCCGGAAGTCTGTTCATAAACTGAAGCGTTCATAAACTGAAGCAAACTTTCCCATTGAAAGTAATGGAAAATGAATTAATCCGTTCCAGATGGGTCTGCGGCGTTCATAAACCGAAAATTCATAAACCGAGGTGTTCATAAACCGAGGTTCCACTGTATTGCTATTCAAAATGTGAAGAATAAATTTAAAGTTGCATAATAGCAACGAACGCTGATTATATATTGTTTGGTGAGCTGCTTAGGAAAAATAGATCTTAGGGGAAAAACCCGTCACTCTCAATGATAACTGTCATCGATTCCCATGATTAATCTGGGCTCAATCCGAATTGCACCTCAGTTTTAAAACTGCTCTGGATGCAAGGCCTGGAGCAAAGTGCTTCTGAGTTTGTGTATACCTTCATACTGAGAAGAATAATTTGTCCCCTACAGAGATTCAGGTGTCAGCTGTCAATATTCAGAGTGAATGATATACTGTAACTTCTTTAATATCCATATGGTTGGGAATGCAAGGAAACAGAACACATTACAAAGCTTCTCTGACAAAGATTTATTGCTGTCACATAAAAATGTAACCAAAGTCAGTTGATGGCAAATTACAGGAATACTTGTACAGTGGAACCTCGGTTTATGAACACCTCGGTTTATGAATTTTCGGTTTACGAATGCCGCGGACCCATCTGGAATGGATTAATTCACTTTCCATTACTTTCAATGGGAAAGTTCGCTTCAGTTTATGAACGCTTCAGTTTACGAACAGACTTCTGGAACCAATTACACCCATGTTTCGGGTTAAGTACGCTTCAGGTTGAGTACTCCGCGGACCCGTCTGGAATGGATTAATCCACTTTCCATTACTTTCAATGGGAAAGTTCGTTTCAGTTTATGAACGCTTCAGTTTATGAACAGACTTCCGGAACCAATTGTGTTCATAAACCGAGGTACCACTGTACAAGCAAATTTGAAACAGCACCTTGATGGGGAAATTAACTAAATACATTACGTAAGCCAAAGACAAAAGAACCTTTCCTCGAACGACATAAGACTTCGCTTTGAAGGAAGGTGTCCCTCTTACAATGGATGCATAAACTTGATATGAGAGAGATGCTAAGAAAAAGCTGCCCCCGTTTTCTCCCCCCTTCCCCCCCCCCCCGTTAGTTCTTCTCTGGTTAAATGCTGCTATATATGGGATTCTTCTTTTTAATAATAATTTTTTAAAAATACGATTTTAATTTTTTTTTAATTTTAAAAAATGTGATTTTAAGGAAATCACAGCCGAGTCCTTCCAGCATGAGTTTTGAGACCGTGATAGACTAAAACATAGCTGTCAAGTTTTCGTTTTTCTCTCGAGGAAGCCTATTCAGCAAAAGTGAATTTCCCTTTAAAAAAAGGGAGAACTTGACAGCTATGGACTAAAATCTCCCGTGGAAGAGTTAATGCAAGATATGCAGGGAAACCAAGTGGCCTCAAAGTTCTCTGACTTTAGTTTGCCCTTTTGAAAGCTTGCCTTATGTATCTGCTTTCTGGAAAGGGCAATTTGCCAAATACAATTATATGAAGCAGTAAGAGTGAAGGATAATGAAGTTTTCCAACCTGCAGCCACTAACAGCATAGCAGCAGCTAGAAGAGCAGGTAAAGATCACAGGGCAACCATTTGGGACCAGTCTGTACAGGGAGTAGTGCCAATAACATTTTACCCTAACCCTGATATTTTAGGAGAGGCCCTTTAAACAACAAAATAGTAAAGGGGCTTTGGAAACCTCCTGCTCAGCAAGTTTTGCTATACAATGAAAAAACAAACCCCAAATGGGGATCACATAGGGACAATGCCACCAGATTTGCACTGATACCCCAAGATCTACTTCCTATTCTGGATTCAGATCAGCAAAGGACATCGGTGAACATATCACAAATTGCTGAAACCAGCCCTTTTTTCTGCAATCTGTCTGCTGTAAATATTCATTCTCAAAAAGGATCAAGGATCTATGTGTGCTCAGTTACCTTAAAGGTAAAGGACCCCTGACAGTTAAGTCCAGTCGCAAACGACTCTGGGGTTGCGCGCTCATCTCGCTTTACTGGCCGTGGGAGCCGGCGTATAGCTTCCAGGTCATGTGGCCAGCATGACTAAGCCGCTTCTGGCGAACCAGAGCAGCGCACGGAAACACCGTTTACCTTCCCGCTGTACCTATTTATCTACTTGCACTTTGACATACTTTCAAACTGCTAGGTTGGCAGGAGCTGGTACCGAGCAACGGGAACTCACCCCATCGCGGGGATTCAAACCGCTGACCTTCTGATTGGCAAGCCCAAGAGGCTCAGTGGTTTAGACCACAGCGCCACCCATGTCTCCCTCAGTTACCTTACCCGACTTCAAACAAGTCATTGGCTCCCATGATCCCATTTTCTTCCCAAAGCTTAAAATTCTCAGGCAGGCAGAGAGGGCAGGGTTGGGGAACCAGAGGTCCACACAACCCTCTCCAGATAATTACCGCAGATTTCACAGAATTGCAGATTTGGAAGGGACCCTGAGGATCATCTAGTCCAACCCCCTGCAATGCAGGAATATGCAGCTGTCCCTTATGGGGATCAAACCTGCAACCTCAGAATAATCAGCACCAAGCTCTAACCAACTGAGCTATCCAGGATCAGATGATGTGAATGTGAACATTTTGCAGCTACATAGAGGAAAGTAAGCAGAAAGGCAAAGCTTGTAATATTGGGGGGTCATATTATGACCCATGACACTGTGGTTATTTTCAATTATTGGCAGCAGCTGACAAGCCTCCCAAAAGAGATTGAGGTTGGGCACTCCTAGCCCTCTTCCCTGAGTTTTTTCCCCCTATATACAGAAGCTATCTCCCCCAATGTTGCTTGCTTCCCCCTACACGACAGATGCCCTGTACAAATTTTTGCTAGTAATTCATAGTAATGTCTATTTACGTAAGCTAATTGTGATGTGCTGTTACCCACTTCAACTGTCTCTGGTTCAGTTCCTTTACCCTGAAGCACTTTGTATACAGTGGAACCTCGGTTTACGAACACCTCGGTTTACGAATTTTCAGTTTACGAACGCCGTGGACCCGTCTGAAACGGATTAATCCACTTTCCATTACTTTCAATGGAAAAGTTCGCTTCAGTTTATGAACAGACTTCCGGAACCAATTGTGTTCATAAACCGAGGTACCACTGTATTTGCGTACACCCTGTAACTCTGCTGCCCTTGCAGATAGCCAATTTCAGGCAGTATTTGCTGCTCTGTTCTCAACATTTACATGCTGTATTAGCTGCCTGTTATGTATATATAACATAAATTTTGATGATATGCAAAGTAGCCGAGTAGCTTACAGCTAGGAAGTTAAATAACTCTTCTAGATGATTGATGGTTGCTTTGTAAAGACGACTCTTTATGTTCCAAATAACTTTACTTTCATAAACATATAACAGAGAAGAATATATTTACACTATCATGCTTATTCAAACATGGGTATGTTCTCACATGAATTGTAGATTGAAATCTTCTTACTTAGACTTATAAACAAAACTGCGTTGAGACTTTTGCGCCAGAGTTTTACCTCACTCAGGCATTTCTTGTGAATTTTCTTTTACTTTCACCTCAGCAGTTTTCTCTTTCATAGAATCATAGAGTTGGAAGAGACCACAAGGGTCATCCAGTCCAACCCCCTGCCAAGCAGGAAACACCATCAAAGCATTCTTGACATATGCCTGTCAAGCCTCTGCTTAAAGACCTCCAAAGAAGGAGACTCCACCACACTCCTTGGTTGCAAATTCCACTGCCGAACAGCTCTTACTGTCAGGAAGTTCTTCCTAATGTTTAGGTGGAATTTTCTTTCTTGTAGTTTGAATCCATTGATCCGTGTCTGCTTCTCTGGAGCAGCAGAAAACAATATTTCACCCTCCTCTATATGACATCCTTTAATATATTTGAACATGGCTATCATATCACCCCTTAACCTTCTCTTCTCCAGGCTAAATATACCCAGCTCCCTAAGCCGTTCCTCATAAGGCATTGTTTCCAAGCCTTTGACCATTTTGGTTGCCCTCTTCTGGACACGTTCCAACTTGTCAGTATCCTTCTTGAACTGTGGTACCCAGAACTGGACACAGTATTCCAGGTGAGGTCTGACCAGTGCAGAATACAGTGGTACTATTACTTCCCTTTATCTAGATGCTATACTCCTATTGATGCAGCCCAGAATTGCATTGGCTTTTTTTGCTGCTGCATCACACTGTTGACTCATGTCAAGTTTGTGGTCTACCAAAACTCCTAGATCCTTTTCACATGTACTGCTCTCAAGCCAGGTGTCTCCCATCCTGTATTTGTGCCTTTCATATATTTTTTTGCCCAAGTGTAGTACTTTACATTTCTCCTTGTTAAAATTCATCTTGTTTGCTTTGGCCCAGTTGTCTAATCTGTTAAGGTCATTTTGAAGTGTGATCCTGTCCTCTGGTGTATTAGCCACCCCTCCCAATTTGGTGTCATCTGCAAACTTACAGAGAGCTCTTGAACTATTAACGTTTAACATGTTTATCTGTTCTAACGATTTCTACCAGTTTCCCTTGCTCTCTGGTCTTGGCTTAATAGGCAAGAACTACATCTGAGTTGTTCATTAGTAAGTAAATCCTGACATACAAGATGCAGCGTAACCATACAGGAAGAAAGAGGGTTTTAAAAGAATTAGTAAGAAAGAGATTGGAGCTCGATACTAGATGTAGGTGTCATATAAAATCTAAAGGATGCAGCTCTTGTGTATTTTTTTAAAAAAAACAATTTTAAAAATCTTTAGCAATTTTTTTCAATTGCTTACTTTTTTGCAGTATTAAGAGACTTAGTGATAGATGAATAAAGTATGCACCCCACATTTTATTTTTGTGATCACAGGAGCATGATCAGAAAGGCCTATTTTAGATTGCAGCAGGTAATGTTAAGAAATCAGTAGATATTTCTGGTTTATGTACAGTCGTACTCTCTCATTAAATTCCTCTCTTAATCAAAATCATACACATAAAGCCTCTAAATTCAGAGGTAAGGTAGAAAATGTTAGCAATTTCAGAGTCAAATGTACATGGAGGAATGAAGTTGGCCTTCTAGGGCACAGTCAAGTCTCAGAAAATTACTGATAAAATTAATTGTAACTAAAGATAGCTTCAGCTTCAGACAGAAGAATTGTTTGAACACAGAGTGATACCCTCCAAACATTTCTCAGATGAAATTAGGGACGTCCCATTCCGTAATGATGATTTTACTATTTATACCCCACACATCTTACTGGATCGTCCCATCCACTCTGGGCAACTTCCAACATATATAAAAGCATAATAAAACATTAAACATTTCTTTAAACTTCAGACGGCTGGGGGGGGGGTCAGATAACTCCATACCCTCCAACAGTTCTACAATGCAAATAGGGACATCCTAAGGAAAAGTGGGACATTCCGGGATCAGATCAGAAACCAGGGTGGCTTCTCTAAATCAGGGACGTCCCCGGAAAATAGGGACCCTTGGAGGGTCTGTGTTCATAGCTTTGGACCAAAATTTAAAATAGTGTACACATGGTAGGCTGTAGGCTTGAGCTTACCATTATTAACAACATGACATGTGAATCAGTTACAGTGGAACCTCGGTTTATGAACACCTCGGTTTATGAATTTTCGGTTTATGAACGCCGCGGACCCATCTGGAACGGATTAATTCACTTTCCATTACTTTTAATGGGAAAGTTCGCTTCAGTTTATGAACGCTTCAGTTTATGAACAGACTTCCGGAACCAATTACACCCATGTTTCAGTTTATGAACGCTTCAGTTTAAGTACTCCGCGGACCCGTCTGGAACGGATTAATCCACTTTCCATTACTTTCAATGGGAAAGTTCGCTTCAGTTTCTGAACGGTTACTCCGCAGACCGTCTGGAACGGATTAATCCACTTTCCATTACTTTCAATGGGAAAGTTCGCTTCAGTTTCTGAACGCTTCAGTTTATGAACAGACTTCCGGAACCAATTGTGTTCATAAACCGAGGTACCACTGTATCTGTGTGGCAAATCACTTATATATTTGATGTGCCTAATTCCTTCATTCCTTTCACAGCCTGCCCACTTTTGAACATCCATGCAGGGATATTCTTACTATACTATGGAAGTAATTTAATAGTTTTTTCTGTCAGTGTTCTGGGGGTTCTCCCAACACCCCCAAACCAATTTCATGGCATGGAGGGGGGCAGAGGAGGAGGCGCAGGAGCGAAGGATCCCCGTTGAGAAGACCCTTAGGTGAATCTCACCCAATATGTGCAGCAGAGGGCACTCACAGGTCAAAGTTCCATAATATATACAGAATTTCTGCTTTTTAAGCTCTGCTCAATAACCTTCAGGTTTCATCATGAGGAAAATTTGAATTGTCCGTGACGTTGGGTAAAATAAAACGGTAAAATAGAAACAAAACCCATACCACAGAGAGATGCCTCTCTTAACATTAGCTGTGTTAATTAAAACAGAGCTGGTGTAGGAAGAGCAGAAATCTCTTCCTGCTTACTGCAGACCTTCCAAGTGTCCCTATTTTTCAGGGACAGTCCTGGAGTTACAGAAGGCATTCTGGTTTCTGATTTGATCCCGGAATGTCCCGCTTTTCCTTAAGATGTCCCTATTATCATCGGAGAAATGTTGGAGGGTATGGAGTTATGCGGGCCCCCTGCACCAGGAGATAAGTTAACTACAGTGGTACCTCGGTTTACAAACACTCCCTTTTACGAACGCCTCCATTTACGAACGCCGCGGACCAGGAAGTGTTTACATCCGGGTTCCGCGGCGTCGGATGCACAGACGCGACGTGCGCAGCTCACGCATGCACAGACGCGATCTGCGCAGCGCGTGCGTGCGCAGAAGCGCTCTATCGGCACTTCGTGCACGTGCAGAAGCATGCCTTCGGGGAGCGAATGCATCCGTTTACGAACGCTTCCGTGGAATGGATCGCGTTAGTAAACCAAGGTTCCACTGTATACAACCATTAGAAGGCATCTGAGAGCAGCCCTGTTTAGGGGCGGTTTTTAATACATAATGTTTTATTCTGTTTTTATATTTGCTGGAAGACGTCCAGTGTTGTGAAATAGCATGTCCCCATTTTCATTGCAGTAAGGTTGGAGGGCATAATAGTGAACTGGCATTAACTAGCAGCAGCTACAGCCTGAAGGCAGGGGTGGAGGAAGGGGGTCGGGGGGGCGGTCTGCCCTGGGTGCCACCACTGCCCCGGGTGACAAAATGCTAGGTGGCACTCACCACGGGGCCCGCAGCGCGCCCGAGCCACGCGTCTTTCCTGGGAGTGACGTGGTAGCTTGGGCGCCCACAGGCTCCACGCTGCCCCAAATGGACCACCTGCCACCTCTCCCTCAGCTGTAGGGCAGCTGAGGGGGAGGAGGCAGGGAGATTCCTCGGAGGCCCAGCAGAGCGTCCTGCCGCAGCTGGCCCCGCCCCGTGGATGGTTGGCCCCGCCCCTGGGCGCAGGGCACACGCACTACCCCAGGCACCCGATTGGCTTGCTCCGCCGCTGCCTGAAGGAGACTGTAGACAAGACCCCAGAAGCACTGAGTCTGAAAGTGGAGTGGAGCTGAAAGCAACCAACATTGTCTGGACCGCATCCTCTTGACGCACAGATCAGGACTTATACAGAATGCCCAAGGCTTCTCGTGACTGCTACTCACTCAGACCTACTCAGATGGCCAAGGGGTAGGCAAAAGTGTCAGGTGACTGTGTCAGGTGACAGACACATGGAACCGAGATGCTTGTGTTAAAATCCTTGAGCAGCCATCAAGTTCACTGGGTGCTCTCCGGACAGCCTCTCTCATTTATGCAACCTCACAGTTATGAAGATTTGTTTTTAAAGGGTATCTCCCATCCATACCTCCACCCGCTCCTTGAAGGGCACTGGGACAAAACCTGATAAAACAATTAAGGAAGTAGGAACTCAGAAGAACAGCAGAAAGCAATAGCGGTGTCAAATCCCTTCCAGGTGACTAGGAGCAAAACTAACTAGGCATTAAGTTAGCCTGGGTAGCTCAGTTGGTTAGAGCATGGTGTTGTTAATGCCAAGGTTGCAGGTTTGATCTCCGTATGGGACAGCTGCATATTCCTGTGTTGCAAGGGGTTGAAGTACAGTGGTACCTCAGTTTATGAACACAATGGGTTCTGGAAGTCTGTTCATAAACTGAAGCGTTCATAAACTGAAGCGAACTTTCCCATTGAAAGTAATGGAAAGTGAATTAATCCGTTCTAGATGGGTCCGCCACATTCGTAAACCGAAAATTTGTAAACTGAGGTGTTCATAAACCGAGGTTCCACTGTAGATGATTCTTGGGGTCCCTTCCAACTCTATGATTCTATAGTGTGTGGTGGAGGCACATCTCTTGCTTAAGCGCCAGGGCAGACTCAACATCCTTTGCTGGAGACCCATTTGAAATTTCAAGTGTGTATGGCAGCTCTTACGGTGTGCTGAGACTTAGGGTTGCCCGGAGAGTGCAGGGTAAGATGGCTGACCCCCCCCCAGCCAGTTTGAGAGCTTTCTGTATCAACTAATGCACGATCCAGTTCGTAGTATGATTTGCCCAACCCACAACCCAAATGTGTTTGGAATTTCACTATTGCCAACAACCCTCATACTTATGTAATAGTCTAATTTGGGAGTTAGTCATCAGCATTCTTGTTTTTCATATGCTGTATTTTGTATTTAACAAAAATATATTTAAAATGTTTAATGTTTTACTTAGAGAGAATATTTTTATTTTGCTTTACGTTGTACAACTCTAGGTGGCTCTAATGCAGTGGTATTTGGTAACAATCCACCAACTAACAGTTTTAGGTGTGGGATTGGTATAAAAGCACAAAAGCTGTAATATAATTTGTGGGTGCTAGAGACAGACGTCACCAGCGGCACAGATTTCTGGCGATCACACCAGTACTACAGTGGTAACTCAGGTTACAGATGCGTCAGGTTACAGACTCTGCTAACCCAGAAACAGTACCTCGTGTTAAGAACTTTGCTTCAGGATGAGAACAGAAATTGCATGGTGGCAGCCCGGTGGCAGCTGGAGGCCCCATTAGCTAAAGTGGTACCTCAGGTTAAGAACAGTTTCAGGTTAAGAACAGACCTCCAGAACGAATTAAGTTCTTTACCCGAGGTACCACTGTACTGCCTTTAAAGCGGGTCTCCATTCTTGACCGTTGCCCTGGTCAATATGCGAGTGATTAATCATTGAAAGGAAATATGCTCTTGAACAGATCCTGTTCATTTTTCAATGAGTTTTCTGCAAAAATATTTCCTGGTGGATCATTCATTAGTGGTAGGAGGGGTTATCATGTGGATTTCCTGACCCGCACATTAAAATGCCTGGCACCAACATTTAGAACAGTGTTTCCCAACCAGTGTGCCTCCAGATGTTTTGGGACTACAACTCCCATCATTCCTGACCACTGGTCTTGCTAGCTAGGGATGATGGGAGTTGTAGTCCCAAAACATCTGGAGGCACACTGGTTGGGAAACACTGATTTAGAACATTTGCCTGGCTGAATGTTTTTTGAGATGAAATACACTGCCCCCCCCATATTTCGAAATATAGTTTAACATTAAATAGACTTGGTGATTATATATATATATATATATATGAACTCACTTGTGGATAATTCCTGCACAGCTTAGATTTCACAGCTACCAGAAATGTAGCATGAAAGGATTACAAACTTCCCAAGACTCCGTTTCTGGGTCAGTCTCTGAGTCTTTGTGGAAGGAAGCTAGAAACTTGGGAATTGTGATTACGGTACCCAGTTATGTTGAAGTGTTGTGGGTATCAAGGAGTTAACACTCTGTGCTAAGTAAAGGTAAAGGGACCCCTGACCATTAGGTCCAGTCATGACCGACTCTGGGGTTGCGGCGCTCACCTCGCATTATTGGCCAAGGGAGCCGGCGTACAGCTTCCAGGTCATGTGGCCAGCAGGACAAAGCCCCTTTCTGGTGAACCAGAGCAGCACACGGAAATGCCGTTTACCATCCTGCAGGAGTGGTACCTATTTATCTACTTGCACTTTGACGTGCTTTCAAACTGCTAGGTTGGCAGGAGCAGGGTCTGAACAACGGGAGCTCACCCCGTCACGGGAATTCGAAGCACCGACCTTCTGATCGGCAAGGCTCTGTGGTTTAACCCACAGTGCCACCTGCGTCCCTGTGCTAAGTAGAAATGCTGATTCAGCAGCATGTGATGAGTCAGCATCACAAGACATGGGGAGTTGCTTAATAGGTCTATAGCTGATTCCTGGATGGAAGAAGACTGCCACTGGAATAGAGTCCTGCTTAAAATACAACTTGACTCCTGAATGCTTCACATGGGGCTTCTGTATATCACAACAAGTTATGCATCATGGGATAATTCTTTGTCAAGTCCAAACAGGGCCGGCACGTCCATTAAGGCGAACTAGGCAGTTGCCTAGGGCGCCAAAATGGAGGGGGCGCTGGCACGACGGGGAGCGCTGCTGGCTTTGCAGGACTCGCTCTGCCGCACGGCCACTGCGCCCCGATGCCACCTACCCGTGGCAGCAACGACACCGGAGCGCCGAGGGCAGCAGCGTGTGGAGGACACGTGGGGCGAGAGCAGTCCCTTCCCGCGGCACGCGTGCTCCAGGCGCCGTCGCCGCGCTCTACTTCTCAGGCAGGCGGGAGCACCTGCTGTTGCGCCCGGGGTCTGTGGTTGAAGCCCGAGGGCGGCCAGAGCAACCCAGCCGCCGACGTCGCAGGTAAGCGGGAGGGGCGCTGGGAAGGGAAGGGGGTGAAGGCTGGGCCAGGCCCGCAGGGTGGAGGCAGACGGCGGGGGGCACCAGTAGGTGATCTCGTCTAGGGCACAAGAAACCCTAGCACCGGCCCTGAGTCCAAATGCCCTTTGCGACCCAAGTGCCTTTTTGCCAGCTTCATCAGGTTCACCAGCCATGGCCGTTCCTAGCCTCACCACTGCAGTCCATGGGATGGTAACTTGGAGGCTAGATTACTACAATGAGTTCTATGTGGCTGCTCTTCAGATTAGTCCAGAAACTGCAACTGATGCAGGCGCCATTGTTAAAACAGTTGCACTGGCTGCTCAATGGCTAGATTTGAGGTCCCTGTATTAATTTATGAAACCCTGAACCATTTAGGTCCAAGGTACATTAGGGATCTGCTGAACCTGTATATCCCATCTTGATCACTGAGATCATCTGTGGGAGCGTTGCTGGTTGTTCCCCGAGTTTACGAGGCTCACTTGATTTGAATCTTTAATACCAAATAAATTCAGCAGCAGCAGCAGCAGTGTGGTCAAGTTCCAAAATTCCTCAAATTTTATAAGGATCATAAAAACAAATTAGTGCAAATGCAAATCAGAGCACACTAATTGCCACCTTTCCTTGAAGTGACCAACTTGCATTAGACCTAATTATGTCCTTTCACCAGAAAAAAAAAGGCTGCAAAGGTTGTTTTCCCTCGATTGCCTGGAATTTATTCCCTGTGACCCTCTAAGCTTTTGAAAGTTTCCATGGCAACAGCTTTTTGCAAACATTTAAATGGATACAAACAGAAGCCCTCCCATCCTTGCCCAAGCATAATTCCTTAGGGCCAGTACAAATGTGTTGGGCTCAAGTTATCTCTATGGTCCAGGCCCATCTAGATGGGTGATGCTCTGCAGTCCTAATGAGATGGTGGTTTTGGGAGGAGGGGAACATTATGGGACCAGGTAGACCTGTACAAAACAGACTCCACTGGTATTAGGATGGAATCCAACTGCTGGCGCTTAAGGCCAAAAAGGTGGCAAAGCAGCTTTTAAACTAATTGAGGGGGGAAAGCTGGCAGGAGATGAGGAGGGTCCAGTTTGGAACAAATCTCCCCCTGGGATGAGGATAATATAATTAACAAAAAAATTAAATGGGCTAGGTGAATTCAACCTAGGCGTTGCGAGTGCAGGGACCCAGGATAATTCAGAGAGGTTAAAATAATAATAATAATAATAATAATAATAATAATAATAATAATAATAATAATATATTTATTTATACCCTGCCCATCTGCCTGGGTTTTCCCAGCCACTCTGGGCAGCTCCCAACAGAATATTAAAATAAATACATGTGATATAAGGTACTTTAAACAAATATTATTTGCTAATGCTGAACAAATGTAAAGCAGGTATTTAATTTTAATTGTTGATAATGATATATTAAAATTGAAAAAAAGTAAAAACCAGATAATTAAAACTAATTATATCTGTGTGTAAAAATGTATTAAAGTTGAAAATAATGATCGCTAACAACACCTGGAAGGAGCAAAGAAACCAGGGCAGCGGGGACTGAACTGAAGTAGCAGAAAAGATCTTGCACCGGCAGGGCAGGAAGTGTAGGGGAGTCTGTTTTCCTGGAAAGAAACAGTAGACCCCACCACCCCCTGCTCCCCTCACACCAATTGAAAGCATGTAGAGGGGAAATCACCACCAACTCCACAATGGCATACTTTATGGGTCCAACATTGGGGACCCAGCAGATCCAAAGTCATCTCAAATCTGCCCCTAAAATGCTCAGCTTCAAAACTTCAGAGCTGATGGGAGTTGTAGTTCAGCAACATCTGGAATCATAGAATTGTATAGTTGGAAGAGACTGTGAGGATCATCTATAGTACAACCATTTGCAATATAGAAATATGTAGCTGCCCTATATGGGGATCGAACCTGCAACCTTGGTGTTATTCGCACCACTCTCTAACCAACTGAGCTACCCCATGGAGGGCCCAAGGTTCTCTGCACCTGACTCTAAAGAACAGTAGCTTATTCTCTGGAATCAAAATAGCATTGCTGTAAGGAAATTAGGGTGCGTTACCAAATGTACCAGCAGGGCATATCATTCAGAGCTTGGCATTTGAAAACGCCTGATTTCTTTTCACACCATTCAAAACGAACTGATCCACTTTACTATCCTTTTCTTCTGGGCTTCAAAAATACAGTTCAGCCAATAAAAGCCCCTTTGTAAGGTAAACGGTAGGGCTGTAACGGCATCACAGCTTCAAGAAGTTGAGTTCCATTGAATTTCCAGCCTCCGAGGCTCTGAAGTGGCTACAGAAAGACTTTTCAGGGCTTTGTAAAAATACATAAAAAAATAAAATGTTAATATAATCACATATTTCAGCACAAAGCTGAAAAGACAGCCCAGCTACCAATGGCAAAATGTATTTTTCTCCTTTGATGTCTGAGGGTTATATGTGAGCAGGTTAAAATGCTCCAGCTTTAAAATTTGAATCTGTGGTTTGCAAAACCAGATGACCGGAGAACAAAACCTTTGCCCTCCCCTCTCCCTCACTTCTGCATGCTGTATCTGATACAGTGGTACCTCGGTTTATGAACACAATTGGTTCCGGAAGTCTGTTCATAAACTGAAGCGTTCATAAACTGAAGCGAACTTTTCCATTGAAAGTAATGGAAAGTGGATTAATCCGTTCCAGAGTACTTAAACTGAAGCGTTCATAAACTGAAGCGAACTTTCCCATTGAAAGTAATGGAAAGTGGATTAATCCGTTCCAGACGGGTCCGCGGAGTACTTAAACTGAAGCGTTCATAAACTGAAGCATGGGTGTAATTGGTTCCGGAAGTCTGTTCATAAACTGAAGCGTTCATAAACCGAAACGAACTTTCCCATTGAAAGTAATGGAAAATGAATTAATCCGTTCCAGATGGGTCCACGGTGTTCATAAACCGAAAATTCATAAACCGAGGTGTTCATAAACCGAGGTTCCACTGTATAGTTATACCCACTCATGTCAATTTTACTTTTCTTCTCAAGCTAACATAGAATGTGCCACAAGTAGGATTCTGCATTCTCAAAAAAAGGTATTGTACTTATATTTCTTAAAGTAGGCCCTGAATCAGAAACTGTATCAAGAGGTCCAATTCTGTGGCCGTCATGGAAGGAGTTTGTTATTAGAATTCTTTAATTTAATTGGAAGTATAATTCCTCATGTATCTTCAGTTGGATAGAAGAAGAAGAAGAAGAAGAAGAAGAAGAAGAAGAAGAAGAAGAAGAAGAAGAAGAAGAAGAAGAAGAGGAGGAGGAGGAGGAGGAGGAGGAGGAGGAGGAGGAGGAGGAGGAGGAGGAGGAGGAGGAGTTTGGATTTGATATCCCGCTTTATCACTACCCTAAGGAGTCTCAAAGCGGTTAACAATCCCACAACAGACACCCTGTGAGGTGAGTGGGGCTGAGAGACTCTCTGTGGACAAACATCGGCTCCCTTGGCCAGTAAAGCGAGATGAGCGCCGCAACCCCATAGTCGCCTTTGACGGGACTTAATCTGTCCAGGGGCCACCCCCCCAACCCCAACCTAATACATATGAACACACAGGAAGAAGAAGAAGAGTTTGGATTTGATATCCCGCTTTATCACTACCCGAAGGAGTCTCAAAGCAGCTAACATTCTCCTTTCCCTTCCTCCCCCACAACAAACACTCTGTGAGGTGAGTGAGGCTGAGAGACTTCAGAGAAGTGTGACTAGCCCAAGGTCACCCAGCAGCTGCATGTGGAGGAGCGGAGACACGAACCCGGTTCCCCAGATTACGAGTCTACCGCTCCTAACCACTACACCACACTGGCACCCCACTGGATCAAAGGAGTCTGTGAACTTGCCAAGGAACTGATAAGGTTCGTTATTGAGTCATCTGCAGTTCGACAGACCACTCTTCTTCCCAGGCAGAGAAGGAAAATGGTGACAACAGGTTGTTTATTGGGACAGGGTGGTTTTTGCAGCTGTTGTTGAAATTGCAAAACAATGAAGCACTGGACGGAGCGATGGAGAAATTTCTGGAACAACTGTGGGATATCAGCTCCGCCCAACGCATGATGGAGAACAACAACAACCGGGGGGAAGAAAGACATAACAAGGACAGGAAGAAACAGCATGGACAGAATAATTGCCACACACAGGAAGAACAAGGATATAGTTTGAGTTCCTCACTTGTAGTTTTATAAATCATTTAATGTGGCAACACGAATAAAGGTTATTAATATTGCAGTTGTTGTATAAAGGATTATTATTGTGACCAGAATGTAATGGAGATTAATAAGATTTTGGAACGCAGAAATAAAGCAAATAATCAAGCCATCAATTCTAGCACGTGGGGGGGGGCACCTTATCTAAATTATATAATTTGGTATTTGAACGATTGGTGTTAATAATTGTATTATAAACTGGTATTGTTATAATGAGGCTATTATTGGATTGTAATTGACCAATGCATTTACCAATAAAAAATCTAAAAGAAAGAAAGAAAGAAAACTAATAAAAATTATTATTATGATTGAGAGGGGGGAGGGAGGGAGGGAGGGAGAAGTCTTATTCTTACATGCCATTCCAATCTACGAAAGGTGGTGGGTAAGTCTCCATTCCCTTAGGTCCACCTTTGAAACTACCCCCCCATGGGTATCTATAATCACCCCCATGTAAATTGTATAACCTAATAGCCAGTTGTTCCAGGTCCTATCAGCTCTGGGCTTCTGGAATTGCACAATATCCCCATGGAGGTTGACCAGTACTCCTACATTGAATAACATTCTGGTTCAGGGCCGTGGAAAAGGATGAGAAGTGAAACAAGGCAGTACAAATTGAACAGGAGCAGAGAATAATTTAGGGACTGTGTTTGTGCAACTAGTTGGAGTGCTGAATTCCATGAAGTGTTCTAAAGGGAAGCAATTTTGCAACGTATTATGCAACGTGCCATGAAGATGCTCCAGTCTTTTCAGAACATGTATTTATCTGAATTGCCTTTGACTTAGCATTCTCTTGGATCACTTGTAAAGTGCTGAGAGTAATATACCCACAGCTAGCACTTGCTGGGTTCTTATATATGTTTTTCTATTTCGTTACATTTCCAGCTCACAGGAAACAAAGGTTTGCTGTTAGAAGGACTCTCTGCCTTTGTACTGGGCTCAGTTACTGCTCCCCTTTCACCACAGGGGCAAAATGCAAAGGCAGCCACAGGGATCACAAGAAGCAGCTACAAACCATTAGAAGTAGCAGCTAGCAGAAATCTGGCGTTTCTAAACCAGCCACTGCTACACAGTGTTTATAGTACAAAAAGAGCAAAGTATGCTTTGAGGAAGGCACTGGGAATTGTTGAAAAGGACCTCACTCATGTAATCCAATAAAATGCAGCTTTCCTGGCAAATTGCATTTCCTCTAGTTAGTGCTATTAGGAAGATCAAAATATGCTTCCGCTGTGGTTTATAGCACATCTCTTGTAGGCCAGGGGAGAAAAGAGGAAAGAAGCCGTTTGGCACTTCTTCTGTTAGTTTCATACAGTTAATGAGATTGTGGGTGCCAAACACCCTAAATTCCTGGGTCTGGTAGGTGTTAGAATTTAATTAAGGCTTGGGGTGTTAAAACTAGTCAGCCCTGTGTGTATTAAGCTGTGTGTATTAGGATGTGTACTAGACACGTCTAATCATTTAATTAAGCCCAGAGGCACTGTCTTGCGCCCAAGATCAGGGGGGACGATGACAGTGCGCATCATGTGTATGTTATGTCATGTGTGTGATGCGTGCATGACGTCACACTGTCAGGAGGAGGCCAAGTGCTGAGCCCGGTGTGGTGCGGCTTCATCTCTCACGCTCAGGAGGTGCCAGCCACTGAACTGTGCATCACTCAGCCTCCTCTGCCCCTTCAACATCAAGGGGTCCCTGCCACCTGCCAGCAGATATTGTCAGGAGCGTCCTACACGTGAGGAGGAATCCGGCAGACAGGGGCGTAGCGAGGCGCCACGACACCCGGGGCGGCAAATTGTCATGCACCCAGGGGGGGGCACGGCATCGCTATGTAACCATGCGCCAAGTGGACCTTTTACTGGGAGGCTGGAGGCTCGGCTTGGGAGTCGCGGGGGTGGGGGCACCCCCTCAGAGTGGAACCCGGGGCGTACCACCCCCACCCCCACCCCATTGTGACGCCCCTGCCGGCAGAGACACATGCCCGACTGGCATGTTCTCTCCCTCCTGGTCTGTCGGTCGGGAGCTTCAAAAGCTTTCTCCAGCCTGAACATCACAGCAACTGATACCAAGATGCATCAGCACACTCAGGATTCTGCAGAATATTAGCAGTCAGCGTAACAGACTCTGCAGCACAGCAATATTGGCTAAACTACTTTACTTACATATAATACAGAGCATTCTGACTTAGCTCCTTCCTCATCAGCATCAAACAGCAAAGAGAGAGAACAAAAGGACAATAGTCCTACATCACGGAAACACAGCAATACAAACATCCTGGAATGAAAACATACGCCGTCATGTGATAAAAGCAATCCCATGACTGCAACACGGGGCAAGAATCCTAACACTCTGCCCCTAGGAGTTGGCGTGCTTGAGCCAGCCTAACTTCCTTTTGAGGTGATTGCGGGGGATGAGCTGTTAAGAGGATAAAGCATCAAAGGGTGTGAGGTGGCAAAGGGTTGCCAACTAAGTGTTAGCTAGAAGATAAAGCCAGAGGTTAGAGCAGAGAGATTAGAATCGGAGCTCTATGATTGGGAGACGCAAAGCAGCAGCAGCAGGCAGAGCAAGGTGTTGGATGTCTGCTTGGATCCTAGGCTGCGCTTAAGGAAGAAGCAAGACCCTCTTGGCATGTTGATGCTACGAACCCCTTCATCGTAGGCTCAGGTTGTATATATGTGTAAATAAAAATTATAAAAGGTAAAGGACCCCTGGACAGTTACAACCAGTCAAAGGCGACTATGGGGTGCAACGCTCATCTCGCGTTCAGGCTGGGGGAGATGGCGTTTGTCCACAGACAGCTTTCCAGGTCATGGGCAGTGCCAGATTTATAGGCTAAACAAGCTATAGCTTAGGGCTCCACTCCCCCCCCCCCAAGATATACTTCTTAATTGCATTTCACTATTAATATACTTCTTCTTAATTGGATTTCAGTTCAACAATTACTTTGACAAAATACATATTTTGTCATGTGCAAATGGCTTTAGATAACTATTGCTGTTGTTTAGTCGTTTAGTCATGTCTGACTCTTCGTGACCCCACGGACCCGTCTGGAACGGATTAATCCACTTTCCATTACTTTCAATGGGAAAGTTTGCTTCAGTTTATGAACGCTTACTCCACGGACCGTCTGGAATGGATTAATTCACTTTCCATTACTTTCAATGGGAAAGTTCGCTTCAGTTTATGAACGCTTCAGTTTATGAACAGACTTCCGGAACCAATTGTGTTCATAAACCGAGGTACCACTGTACAAGCAAAAGGGGTGCCGTGCCACAAATAAAAGTCTCTATTTAGATCTCTGCGTCTCCCTTACAGTTCACTGCTATATTGTCCAGGGTCTTCTTTCTGAACTTATTGGCCACCAAAGCAAAACAGGCGACTTTATGAGTCACTGAAGCGTTTACATCGCTAAGAAGCCATAGTCCAGCCACTGAGGTCCAGCGCCGAGGGCCTTCTGGCGGTTCCCTCACTGCGAGAAGCAAAGCTACAGGGAACCAGGCAGAGGGCCTTCTCGGTAGTGGCGCCCGCCCTGTGGAACACCCTCCCATCAGAGGTCAGAGAGATAAACAACTACCTGACATTTAGAAAATACCTAAAGGCAGCCCTGTTTAGGGAAGTTTTTAATCTGTGATATTTGATTTATTTTAATGTTTGTTGGAAGCCGCCCAGAGTGGCAGGGGAAGCCCAGCCAGATGGGCGGGGTATAAATAATATATTATTATTATTATTATTATTATTATTATTATTATTATTATTATTATTGGACCTTCTCTGCTGGGGAGAGACATCTTTCCTGTGTGGACAGTAAGGTGAGAAGTCGCCTCCTGGGTCCAATGTATAGTGGGCAATATAGTGCAAGGTGTCTTCCATCTGTGGTTGCCCACATATACAGAGTCTGTCTTCGTACGGTATCCTGTTTTATCGTCCGTCTAGGATGGCAGAGGGCATAGCTTGGAAACACAGCTCAGTCAAAGCAAATCTTAGAGAGGCTGGCCGGAAATTCGGCAGGAAACTGGCTCCAAAAAGGATCGTTTTTAAAAGGGGGAACCAAGGAGAGCGTTTAGATAATTTGATCACTTGCAGATCGTGTAGTGATTCTGTCCAGTGGCACCAATCCCTTAATTGGCGTTTGTATGACCAAATAACAATAGATGTTTCATCGATTGGTCATTTACTCCAAATGGGACTGTGGGTCTTGGCACACAATAGATGACTGGCTTAAGCAGCGTTCAGTATTGCCAGGTAGGTGAACCAATAGAGAAGTCACAAGGCCACATGGATCTGGGGACCTTCTGCAAGGAAACAATACTGAGCTAGTTGACCAGTGGTCCAGTTGCACTGTATCAGAGGAGGGTTCTCCACCAGGCTTACCTTCCAAGTCCCAGACTGCAGAATCCGGGACCGACAGCCGTGTGACACCAGAAGTTGCGTCGACGTAACTTCCGGTGTCGCTTTGCCCTTCTATGGGCACCAAAAATGGCCGCCGCCGGCTTTGAAAGTTGCTTGTACGCATGTCAGGAAGTGCGTCGACGCAACTTCCGGTGTCGCTCCGCCCATCTACGGGCACCAAAAATGGCCGCCGCCGCCACCGGAAGTCGCGTCTATGCACTTCCGGACATGCATAGATGGGACTTTTGAAGCCGGCGGTGGCCATTTTTGGTGCCCATAGAAGGGCAAATCGGAAAGAAAAAAATGGCCGCCAGCAGGAGAAAATAACGGAGAAAAACGGGAGATGAAGTGATACGGGGGACCACCGGGAAAAGGTAAGTAAAATCGGGGTTTTCCCGGAGAAAACGGGGTACTTGGCAGCTATGCCACCAGGTGTGTGTGTGTGTGTGTGTGTGTGTGTGTGGAGTGGAAGAGATTTTTTTCTCTGGAAGTCTTGGCCACAAAGTACCTGTAAATGGTGCTGAAATGCTGACCTGCCATGGTGAAGAGCTTTTCCTGATGGAAGAGAAAGGTTGGGCAATCAGGACAGCGTTGACTGGAAGATGGTTTCTCCAAGGCAAGGAGGGGCACTGGGTTTTGCAAGGGGAAACCATCACCGAGCAAATGCAGCTTGTAACATTAAGGCCTTTGATATTCATTTTGCAAATGGCTTTGTCTGAGTCAAGCATCAGGACAATCAAAGTTCGCACATCAAAATGAAAACAGCGCAGCACAATACTGCTTCAGCTGTGTGAGATTTTTCCCTTGCTGCAGGGGGTCCTTGAGGTTCACAACATCTGAATATGTTAAAAGGGATGATTAGCAGTGGCTGATTCACACAATCATTTCCCTGCCACAAAATGATTTCCAAGTGGTTTCCTTGCAGCGATCAGTTAATGCATGTTTTTTTAGCCCTTGCTGGGAGGGTAGCTGGGCAACTGAGGCCACTTACGGCTCGCATTGTTCAATCCCCCGCTTAATTCTCATGTATGCTTCTGAACAGTATGACTTGATGTAGTTATGTAGCCAGAACTCTACAAGAAAGAACAGAACATACATGCTTGAGTAGGGGAAGGAACTATAAGGGACAGATTGTCAAATGCAGTAGTTTGGAAAGAGTCAGAACCTTGTTGTTCACATGACTGGAGAACACTCTGGCTTGCCTTTCCTTTGAATTATCTAACAATTGCAAATAACAAAACATAAATAAATGCTAATTTGTATTGTTACATGCCACCCCAATCTCTGAAATTCCAGGGTTCCAGGCACTTACCGAGGGTTCACGTTTCCTTGGGAAATGAGTCGCAGCAGAGACGGTGGTGTCTTTATTTACACATATATACAACCTGAGCCTATGATGGAGGAGTTCAAAGCATCAAACTCCAAGCGGATTCTGTGTATTCCATTGCTCAAGCAATCGATTCCAAACTGTCAGCCCTCATTGTGCTCTGACCCCTCTCCCCCCCCCCAATTTTTATTTTTATTTCTTATTCCCAAATATCTTAAACACAATACAGCTTATTGTGGCAGGGCCGGATTTAGATGAAGAGAGGCCCTAGGCTACTCCACTTGTGAGGTCCATCCCCATCCCCCACCCTCACAACTAGAATAAAATGGAAGAGTGTTATAAACTAAATTGAGTGAAGCCAAGGATGATGACGGAAATTTAAAATTATGCAATTCACAATTTCTCCTTTAAAGAACAATAAGATAATATTGTTAAATACCATGGTGATTTTAAAAAATGCATAAAATTAAAAATTAAAAACTTGAAAAATTGGAAAACTTTTGCAATAACTGAACTTTGTAAACCTTTTGTGGCCTGGGCAGGCCGGGTCTTCCTGTTATATACCTGCTGGGATTGACAAGGCATCTGACCCTCACCTGAATCTCATAGCTCTCCTGACGAGTGCTTTGGTCTGCCCACCAGATACCAGGCACTGTACTCACCCTTCTCAATTAAGTAATCAATTATAATCTAGAATTTAAATTCCCAAAACTTTCTTTTTTATGATTATTTTTTATTAATTATCATAAGGAATATACAAAATAACAATAGAAAAATTCACAAATCAAAAGAAAATACAGCAAAAAGAAATAACAAAAAAGAAAAAGAAAAAAGAAAAAACATTCCAACCTTCATCTACTAGTATAATTCTTGTATCTGTGACTTCCTCCTTCCCCCCATCCACGTTTCTATTAATATCTTTTACAGCGCTCACATTTTTAACACTCTTCACTTTTTCTAATACCAAACTTCACATAACTGTTTATCAACCCAATTCTTAATATTAATCTATGCATTTATACATTAAATCTTATACTTTAAAAATTACAAATCTTACTCCTTACTTCTTTAAACTATTGCTTCTATAGCGTCTTTGTACTTCCACTACCTTTATTGTCCTTATTTTAACTTATAATTCCTTTCCAAATAAATCTTGAATTTCTTCCAGTCTTCTTCCACCGTCTTCTTTCCCCTATCACGGATTCTCCCAGTTTCCCAAAACTTTCTTATTTGTTAATTCGAGCAAGTAAACTACTACTCTCACTTCAATACAAACAGTATTTCTACCTGCAACACATTTGAGCAAACCTGCTTCTCTTTCTTTCACAGCTATTTTGTTGCTGTTTGCAACTGGAGCTGCCTCTGATTAGTTATCATTTAACTCCTGGGGAAAATAATTAGCATCACACGTCATGTGCATGGAGGTTGCTGAACCAATTAACCAACTAGAAGGATTACTGTTGATAGCACCAGTTTTCCTATAGCTTGATATTGCTGGATAGTTTTGATGAACTGCAAAAGCATTTTTAGTTTGCTTTCTGTTGCCACCCTGGAACGTTTCTTTATTAGTGCCACTTTGTTTTGTGCAATTCCTTGCAAATGAAGGAAAACAACTTGTCTGCTTGTATATGTTGATAATATAATTTTGGTTACTGAGGACAAACAAGATTGTACAAAAACAAGATTGGATGCAGGCCTGGCCAGGACATAGGTGTCCTTACTGTGACAAAGGTGACCTGTGTGCTTGCCTGCTTGCTTGCCTGCTTGCTTGCTTGATTAACAGCTGTTGGGAACTTCAAGGTCCCTGTTGTCCCTTCTTATGCTCTTTGTCCTGGACCTGGAGACTCCAATAGAGAGCATTCCATGTCAAGAAGGAGGGCAAGTGGGCACCCTATCAAATGACAGGGCAGGAGCTACACGGAGCAGGGCCTTTTCACTGGTGGTGCCCATTGTATGCCTCGCTCTTCCCAGACATGCTCTCTCTTGACCTGTATTTTGGAGCTTTGGAAGAACTGGTTGACAAGTCTTATCAATCACTGACGTATGAGCGGATTTTGTTTGCTGCTATTCTGGGCTTCTGGAGCACCAGGGTTTACACCAGCGTAATAGAGTTGGCCAGGATGCCAGAAGGGATACAATTTACAAGCTTTCTCCATTATCTGCACAGCAGGGGGTGTTCAGTCAACAGTGCAAAGGCTGAGCTGAAGCATTCCCTTCTGGTTACCTGCTTTCAGCAATAGGGGTCGCTGTTTGGTAGTACCCAGTTGGTTAGCTGTCAGATTCTAGAGCCTCATTTTTACGGTTTCTGTTTGCAAACAACAGAACACAGTGGAAAAGTCCAACCGTTGGTACTATGTAAAGGAAAGTATTTCCAGATTACCTGGTTATTCAGCATCTAATCTGACCTGATTGACGGAAATTCATAAGATGCCGCATCAAGCAATTGTTATCCCCACATTTTATCATTCATGTTCTTACCGCAGAAAGCCTTCTGGTGGTAGTTGTGATTATTATTAAAACGGGGATCAAATCCACTTGAATTTTGCGACTTGATATGCCGATATGTTACTGAAACCTACTCACAAAATAGCAACAGTCTGGAAGTGGCCCAGGTGATGCAAAACATCTAAATTCACACAAATCCTTTTAGATATGTAAACAGCAACCACAGCTACCCAAATCAGTGTTGAGAATGCTGTGTGTGTGTGTGAACACATTCCCTCCTTCCATGGTTCTGCCAAATCCCATGGCTGTTTCCCTTTGAAAATACAAATGACAAGTGTTGTTTATGTCTGCTTCCAGCATTAAGCAGAGGAGAACTTAATTCCTCTGAAGGCAGAGGGGATCCAAATACAATCTGGCTTTTATACGGCGAAAGCATGCCCAGCCAGCTGTAGCATTCCTTTGTCCTAGCAGCCATCGGTGCAACCTGAAATCTATTTTGTACCCAGGACAATCTAACATAATTAAGGCTGCAATCCTCAATTAGCACTGTTGAATAGAGTGGGACTTCTGAGTCAACCATGCATAGAAATTTGCTGCAAAACATATCTATCCTGCCCTTTACCTTAAGACTGCCGGCTTGGGAGCTTTTCCATTATGCCCAGCTCTTTCCAACTCCCAACTCCCCGTTTTGCATTTGTTTAACACTTGGCCTGAAGAATAGATCCAAACAACTTAATAGCTTGTTTGCTACTGTGCTACATTTCATTTGCCTCTCTGTGCAGGAGCTAAACTTCAACCAGTCTTTCAAGGATTCTGTTACATGGGTGAAGATAAAGTGACTGTCTCAAAATTTCAGGGGCAACTTGTGGTCATCCTGAAATTCATCTTGCTCTCAGGTTGTGGCTGCTTCAGGTACACAGAAACTTACAGGATAACATTTTGACAAACCCTTTATTCCGTAAGTAACAATTTTGGAAGGAGGAAATGCATGAAAAACAATCAGCATTTTTCCCCAGGAAGAAAGCAATACAGAAAATTCAAAGCATAAGAGATTTGCTACCTACCTGTCATACTCAGAGGTTTTCATCATTATGACATATTCAATCCCTGCAGATGCTCAAACTCAGAAAAAATATTGGCTTTCAGCTCTGAATGTCTACATCAGTTAAAATGCTGCTGTTTTTAGCACCAAAAAGTCTAAATAATTCCCCCCTCCATTTTGCTTTTAATAGCCTGTGGAATGTTTTTAATGCCTACTCAGGGAATCATTAAAAACAATGTGAAAGCATGTGTGTACAAAATTGTATTTATCTCAAAGTTGCATTATTCACCTCCATTTTCATATGGTAGTTTAATAAATTTAGTACTTGACATAACATTGCGTAAAGTGACAGACAATTGCAATCATACTGCCCCTGCTATCATATCTTACATGAAATAAAAATGTAAGAGTGTTGTCATGCATACCCCATTGGGGGATTTGTGGTGCCGCATCACAATCCTGGATTTGCATGACACCAGTGAGCAGCCCCTATCATAGCTGCTAAGGGAAAACCCCGTTTTTCCAGCCGTTTCCCGCTGGCAGCCCGGATTTTTTTAAAAAACCCATAAATCCCCCGGATTTTTACTGGCCCAGGGAGGCTCCTTCTGTGCATGTCTGGAGTCTCTGGACATGCGCAGAAGTGATTTCTGGCGCTGCGGCCATATTGGAAATGGGCAGAGCATGCATAGAAGCGACTTCCCGTGCCACTCTGCCCAGTTCCAAAATGGCCGCAGCGTGACTTCCGGTGCCGCGCCGCTGCCAATCCCGGATTTTTCAATCCGGGAGTTGGCACCTATGACCCCTATTGGAGGACAATCCTGCATTTGCACAAAGTCAGAGCAGGCTAGGAGAGCAAAAGACGGCAGGTTGCACAAGAGCAGTGGCCGTGAAATGGGGAGAGTGGTGGTTTAAAACAGTGGGAGACATCTCAATAGTTTGAGAAGGAAGGAACAGTGATAAGTTTTGTTTCTTTAAAATGGTTTTAATAAAGAGAAAGTGCAGAGATGGGTAACACAACAAAACCTTTCCCAACGACATTCTCACTGTACTCAAACCTTGTTTTAAACATTTACTCCCACTACAGCCTCACTCTACTCAAACTTCTGCCGTTTTTAAAAAATGACATTTTTTATCCTTTTCACTGTTTCTATATCCCTGCTTCACTCAAACTTCTGCTATTTTTTTAAATAGCCATCTCCCCCCCCCATTTCAGTGTCTCTTCCTGCTTGTTATACTCAAATGTCCCCCTCTTCAATTCCTCAGCTGCCTCATATGAGACATGTAATAGACGTGAAAATCCAAAATTATGATTCCCCACCCCCCTTAAAGACGTCAAATTGTCAAATGGAGATTTGACAATCATCGCATTGACCAGGTAAAATCTTTCAAGCACCTAGGGATATTTTACCAGTCAAATTCAAACTGGACAACACACAGATGTTGAACGCACCACATCAGCGATTCTCCATTTTTTCTTCCTCAAAGGCAACCAGATGGTCCCGGCTGCAATAAAAAAAATTAATGCCAAGGTCCTTTCTTAGTTATTGTTCGGTGTTCAAATTTGGATACAAGCATTTAAAAGAGAAGTTGAACAAATTCAATGGGGTGAAACGGAGTGGCAGCCATTTTGTTTCCCCCTCAAAGGTCTATTTTAGGTGTTTTTGAATTTGGGGGAATTCAAAATGGCTGCCTCCTCTGCCACTCCCTGGGGTTGTCATCGTAATGGACAGCAGTAGAATGTGTACAGAAAACCGCACACTTTGACAGGGTGGGAAGATTGTATAGTATTCAGTGCTAGTCCTGCTCCGAGGAGACCCACTGATGTTAATAAGCATGGGTAGTGTAGATTCATTCATTTCAGTGGGGCTTAGTTGAAGGATGCCCGTTGTTCTTTCAGGAGCTCGTTTTATTTGAGAGGCACGGTGTCAAATATAAATACCCCTGCAAAGGAAATGCAGTGATTGAAGCAGGCTTATTATAAATACAAAATCACTACGTGCAATGCCATCCAACCCTATCTTTAAACCAGAAGCAATAGAACAAACATTTTTTATATTTGGGTTTATTTCTTGCCCAAACCTGAAGATGCTTTATTCTAGGGTTGCCATACGTCTGTAATTTCCTGGACATAGCTGGAATATGGCAGTCGGAAGCAGTGCCCGGGCAGAAATCACTGGAATGTCCCGGAAAATCCGGACATACAGTAACCCATGTCAGAAGTCGGTGTGTGTGTGTGTGAGGAGGTCAAGAACGTTGTGTCTGGATTTTCAGCTTTAGAAATATGGCAACCCTACTTTATTCAAAAGCAAGCCTAAATATGTAAAAGAATTCCCATTGAGGTGTGGGATTAGCACTGCAGCCTTCCTGATGTCAAATCTTGGCTGTGAGTCCTGGGGGGACCTGCTCCCCACCTCGTAGGCCTTTTACCGCCTGGCCTGGGAGGGCGGGGCCTGGACTGACTCCAGCTCATAGCTGCCAAGTTATCCCTTTTTTAAAGGGATTTTCCCTTATGCTAAATAGGCTTCCTCGCGAGAAAAGGGAAAACTTGGCAGCTATGCTCCAGCTACAAAAGCTGAGGCTGCTGAAGAGGCCATCTTGGCTGTCTCTCAGTACAGACCCAGGTCATTGAGCCTGAGCTTCCACAGCCCCCAGCCGCCATGAACCACCATTGGCAGGATTGCCAGCAACAGGAGCAGATATGCTCTATGTGAGAAATGAGGGTGTTGCTTTTTCACATAAACCACAAATGCAACAGTTAGACAAATACCAGCAGTCCAGACCACTGGCGGAGGAAGGGTGTGTGGTGGGTGCGGCTTGCATAGCTGCCAGGTTTTCCCTTTTCTCGCGAGGAAGCCTATTCAGCATAAGGGAAAATCCCTTTAAAAAAGGGATAACTTGGCGGCTTGGCCCGGGTGTCATCCCTGGGGGGGGGGTGAATATAAGCTCATGTTTTTTCCAAAGCTGGGGTGTGCCTACTTTAGACACCCGCTCTTGCAAGAACGTATTGTGCTAAATAAACTCTTTGCTCAGATTGTATCCCGTCTTTCGTGGGAAACCCCCGGATTTTAATCCGTTTCCCGCTGTTCTCCCAAATGGAGAAAAAACCCAGAAATCCCCCGGATTTCCTACCTGCCAGGGAGCCTCCATTTTGGGTGCCGCTCTTCCCATGTGTGGGCACCGGAAACCGGGCAGAGCGGCACCAGAAGGCGCTTCTACGCATGCCTGGCTCCCATCTTGGTGGTGGCGCTCTGCCGGTGCCGCTCTGCCCGATTTCCGGTGCCCACATATGGGAAGAGCGGCCCCAGAAGTTGCTTCTACGCAACTTCCGGTGCCGCGCCACTGCTGATCCCGCATTTTTCAGCGGGAGACTTGGCAGGTATGGAAAGACATCAAGAGAGGATTGAAATGAAAGTGGCACGAGTCTCATCAAGGCAACGGAACACATGTAGGAGCACATTGCCATGCCTCCTATGTGGTGGTAAACAGTGAAGAGGACCTTCTTTGTTGCATCCCTTGCCTCCAGCACAGCTTTTCTGAGTGCCAAGAAGCTTGCTTTCAGCTAGCACATGAGGCAGTGAGGCTAACCCCCTTAAAAAAGGTCCCTTTCCATAAGACAGGCACCCCCAAACTTCGGCCCTCCAGATGTTTTGGACTACAGTTCCCATCTTCCTCGACCACTGGTCCTGTTAGCTAGGGATCATGGGAGTTGTAGGCCAAAACATCTGGAGGGCCGCAGTTTGGGGATGCCTGCCATAAGACATCGCTGAAGTGCAATGTAACGTCGCAGCACCATAGTCGCAATGTTAGACAGTCGTTTGGAAGTTTGGATGGCTCCCCCAAACCACACCACCCCGAATTTCACGCTGAGGGATCTTTAAATTAATACTTGCTTGCTTCCCACCATGCCTTTCTCTGGCAGCTTGCGGAATGAAGGGATACGTCCCCAAGTGCCGCTTTTTCAAGACCTCAGCTGGGCACATAATCCTTAACACCCCAAAACAGCAAGTAACTGTGATGCTTGTGTTAATAAAACAAACACACAGGGACCCACAGCCTGGCAAGGCTCTCCAGAATTGCACCGTACAGTCACTGAAAAGTTTCTTTGTGTTTCATGTTGCAAAGGGGGTTTGATTAATGCCATTTTCTTTGCCTTGGAATTATTTCCACCCCAGTGGTGTGCTGCAAGTGAAGTAAGCATATTTGAAAGAGATGTCTAAAAATTGTTCCTCTTTTGTCCTCCCCAGCAGTGAGCTCCCACCCCCATCCCTGTTTTAAGCCATCATTTAAGAAACATACTGAAAATCAAAAACCCACCCCTTCTACCAGGAGCTGCTCTTACCTCCCACACGCCCCACTTCATGCTATAATTAGGACAAACATGGGAAGTACAAATATATTCGCCCTGCAAATTTTGACCCAGCTTGCAATGCACTCCTGTGGCAGCAATTCTTGAGGTAGTTTTCTCTGGGGGGGGGGGTCTTACTGTACAGCCACCAACATCTGCTGGTGCTTGCATTGCCTTGGTCTTCATGTAATGAAGCCCTGAAGCATAACTAGCAGGGAAAACAAAGCAGCTACTTATACTATCCAGGAAACTGGGCACACCAGAAATAAGATTTTTGGCTGACAATTGGTTGCCTCTATTAGTACCCAGTACAGTGGTACCTCGTTACTCGAACGGCTTGGCTCCTGAACAAATCGCCGCAAACCCAGAAGGAAGCGTTGTGGTTTGCGAACGTTTTTCAGAAGCTAAACACCCGGCACAGTTTCTGCAGCTTCCAATTGAGTGCAGGAAGCTCCTGCGGCCAATCAGAAGCCATGCTTTGTTTTTCGAACAGAAGAAGAAGAAGAAGAAGAAGAAGAAGAAGAAGAAGAAGAAGAAGAAGAAGAAGAAGAAGAAGAAGAAGAAGAAGAGTAGTTTGGATTTGATACACCGCTTTATCACTACCCGAAGGAGTCTCAAAGCGGCTAACAATCTCCTTTCCCTTCCTCCACCACAACAGACATTCTGTGAGGTGGATGGGGCTGAGAGACTTCAGAGAAGTGTGACTAGCCCAAGGTCACCCAGCAGCTGCATGTGGAGGAGCATAGACGCGAACCCGGTTCCCCAGATTACGAGTCTACCACTCTTAACCACTACACCACACTGAACAGATCAAAGAATGGATGAAGTTTGAGAAGCAAGGTGCCACTGTATAGGGACATTTTCTCTGAGTCCTCCATGAGTTATCTGCCTTGGTAGCTCAGTTGGTGGAGCATGAGACACAATCTCAGTGTTGCGGGTTCAAGCCCTATGTTCTTGAATTACAGGGAGTTGGACTAGAAGACCCTTGTGGTCCCTTCCATCTCTACAATTCTATGATTCTTCACCAGTTCCCATCTCATCCCCCAAAATGTACATTCCACAGGGAGGGAGCCATGAAAGGGGAAGGTCCATATTATACATCTTTAGGCCTGCAAGTGTCAGGTGGCTTAGGAAAGTTAACTTGCCAGAACTTCTGGACCTGGAAACCCTGGGAGAGTATGTTTCCGAAGGATCTTTGCTGCAATCAATGGCTGTTGGTCCCAATGAAGATCTGAGAAGCAGACCTTCTGCTTTGCAGGAATTTGGGGGGGGGAGAGAAGAGGGCAGAGTCAGCTTGGAGCTCTCAGAATGGATGATATTCATGAGTCCCTTCCAACGCTGTGATCTTGTGCAGGAGAGGGTAGAGTGTGTAAGAGGAAGCCAGCCAAACCAGTTCCTTTGCCAAAGCAATAGTCTTAGCCAGCTAGTTAAGTACAGTGGTGCCTCACAAGATGAATTTAATTCGTTCCGTGAGTCAATTCGTTTTGCGAAAAATTCGTCTTGCGAATCACGGTTTCCCATAGGAATGCATTGAAATTCATTTTTTTGCCCATAGGAACGCATTAATTAAATTTCAATGCATTCCTATGGGAAACCGCGATTCGCAAGACGAATTTTTTGCAAAACGAATTCGTCTTGCGAGTCACCATCAGATCGCAAGACGCATTCGTCTTGCAAAAAATTAGTCTTGCAGGGCATTCGTCTTGCGAGGTACCACTGTACTTCCATGTACATGTCCAAAGAGGTTGTCCTGTTGCCATAGAGACAAATGGGAGGTGGACTCCCCCACTGCGTTGGAAGCAAGATCACCTTGGAAGTTAGAGGAGCAATAACAGCTAGAGGGTTGTGTTTGTGAGTGAGTGAGTGCATCAATATTTATGATCCCAAGGGTTTGGGGCTCATATTGTTTCTGACCCTTCTGTACTATTCCTGAAGCAAATTGCTAATAAAAATGCTTTCACATTTAACCATCGTGTGTGCGCTGCCACCCCTGCCTCCTTTGTGACATTATTGATTTCAAGAAGAGACACTGTCAATACAAAAGGCTTCTTCACTATTTGTTGCTTTGGAAAAATCAGTCCAAATCTGTGAGCTCCTTTTTAACATGTTACTCAATCATTTGTCTCTGGAAAAAAAGGCCATTGTCCACTTAAATCACTACATTAATATGTTTATTGTTTTTTCCTTCAAAGGAAGTTTTCTTGGTTTGTCCTCTCCAGTGAAATAGTGACTTCGGTCAGGAGATGAGCAATATTTTTTAACAGAACTGAGCATGGTATGGGCATTGTAGCTTAGTGGCAAGCACACCCAGAGCCATCTTAAGTGTATCGGGCGCCATGGCGCAACGCTCCCTCTGGCGCCCCTCGTGCTCCGCCAGGCAGAGCCAGGCGCAGCAGGCAGCCGGAGGGTGTGGTGCGACAGGCAGGGACGCTGCCAGCTGTGCTCCGGCTCCGCCTGCTCGGCCGAAGCGGCAGAGCAGCGTTGCAGTCCAGGGAGCCCTAGCTGCCGCCCCAACAAAAGGTTTGCCGACAGAGCATTGTGGGGCAGCGCTGCCTGTGCTTGCTGTGACTTGAAGGAGTGTGGGCAGGCGCTGCCCCAGAATGCTCTGTGGCACCTCATGTGCTTGCCCGCCCACATGCAAATAAGGTGCCACAGAGCATTGTGGGGCAACGCTGTCTGTGCTCGCTGTGACTTGAAGGAGTGTGGGTGGAAGGTAGCCCAGGTCCCGGTCTCTGTGGAAAGGCGGGCGAGGATCAGTCCATGGGGCAGAGCAAGCAAAGAGCTTTCAAAGCGGTCGGCGGGCTGGCTACACTCGCTTCGGATCTATTGTCTGGAGACTGTATTTCTCGGCTATTTGGGGGGCACTGCCCTTCTCTTTTGTAAAATACAGGCAGCCCTATTCCTCTTCCCTGCAGCCTCGCTTCAGCCACTGCTGCCGGGAAAGGAGGCGGCTCCATGTGCCCATCACAAACCAAGGCAAAATGGTGCAATGCCTCACCCCCAACTAGTTTTCTTTTTTGCTTCCATACCATTTTGTAGCCACGGCTATCAGCCTCTCTTCCCTGCTAACTCATGCCGTTTCATCTCACCACAGAGGGTCTTCCTATGCAGTTTAGAAACGCTGGTTCAGCAAAGCTGCAGCGCCGAGACCCAGAAGCGAGGGAAGCATCCTTGTTTCGGTTATGCAACTGTTGCAACACTTGTTTTCTTCCCGTACCGCGCTGCACAGCATGAGGAAAAGAGCAAGCATTGCTCAGTTGCCTAGGCAACATAGATATGCTTGCTTAGTTCTTGCCTGTCCTACAAGGGTGTAGCAGAGCACAGAAGATAGACAAGCAGCCTCACATTGCCTGGGCAACTGGGCAACAGACACACTGTCTTGTCCCATGGTGTCCCATGAAGTGGAAGGGCTTGGTGGAAAGAGCAAGTAATGCCCAGTTGCCTAGAGAACATGGGGGACTTGCCATGGCAGCACTGGGGTGCACGTCACCTGACTTCCTGATCCTTCAAAGCTTCTTTGTTGTCGTTGTTTAGTTGTTTAGTCATGTCTGACTCTTTGTGACCCCATGGACCAGAGCACTCCTGTCTTCCACTGCCTCCCGCAGTTTGGTCAGACTCATGTTGGTGGCTTCGAGAACACTGTCCAACCATCTCGTCCCCTGTCGTCCCCTTCTCCTTGTGCCCTCAATCTTTCCCAACATCAGGGTCTTTTCCAGGGAGTCTTCTCTTCTCATGAGGTGGCCAAAGTATTGGAGCCTCAGCTCAAAGCTTCTTTAGATGTCCTCAAGTTCTAAGAGGAAAACTTTTCTCTGTCTATATTCTCAAGCATCGTTCCATCCACTTCTCTCATGTCTCCTCTTTTTTGGTAGTGGCGCCCGCTCTGTGGAACACCCTCCCACCAGATGTCAAGGAAATAAACAACTACCTGACTTTTAGAAGACACCTGAAGGCAGACCTGTTTAGGGAAGTTTTTAATGCTTGATGTTTTATTGTGTTTTTAATATTCTGTTGGGAGCCGCCCAGAGTGGCTGCGGAGGCCCGGCCAGATGGGCGGGGTATAAGTAAATTGTTGTTGTTGTTGTTGTTGTTGTTGTTGTTGTTGTTGTTGTTGTTGTTGTTGTTACTCACCTTTTCTATAAACCAGTGTTTCCAAAACTTTTTTCATGAGCCACTTCAAAATTGCTGGTGGCCTTGGTGGATCATTTAATATTTTGTTTCTGCCTGTTGTAACCCTGGGTAAGTATCTGGAATCTCATATATTTGGACTGGCATGGCACAATATATATATTCACATCTTGCCGGGGTTTTATTTCTTTCAGTGACTGAAGTGAATGCCACTGATCAGCTGTTTCCATGGCTACAGTTACAGTGGCAACACCGCTGTCTGCCAATGAGCAACAGATATTTGCAGCTTTGAACGCGGACTATCTGCAGGTTGTTCTATAATTTGTTCCTTTCTGTACTATAGATCATCTCGTGCCAAAGACTAGAGACATGTGAATTACTCTTCAGGTCTTAATAACTTAAAGTGCCATCAGCTGCATGTTTACTAGGAAGCAAATCCTGCTATATTAATTATGGCTTACTGGTCTTAATTAAGCGTGTTTAGTTGTGTACTGCTGTGTTGTTCGCTGTGTTGTTTTATTTCCCTATGTGGCTTTCAAAGCACATGTGCTGCTGTAAAGATTCTGAAGGATTAAACGGATTATTATTAAATCCATTCCAATATTAAGGGATGTTGGAGAAATCCAATGAAAACAGAATTGGGAGCAGGAATTGCCAGTGTAATCAATCCAGCAGAAACCATTGGTATACACTATGGTTGTTCATTTCCGCCTGCAAAAGGTTGATTACACACCCACACCCATTTACATTGCATTTCCTTTGTGCTGAAATGAATGTGAAGGAATGACATAATGGCAATGTAATTTACCTAATAATGTCATTTATTTTGATTCCTTTTGACCTACACTTTGCATATTGTTTTGAGATTCCCTTGTGTTGGATTTGATTTTTAGGCTGCATATTGATTGAAGGGTTGGGACTGTATTATATTTGATCTCTATTTTGAACATGGCTTTGATACTCTCCTGAATGGTACTGGACCTCTACTTTGTGTTCTGAAATTATGTTCTGTTGTATTGGACTTCTATTTCCAGTGCACCACTTTTGAGATTCTCTTGAATATTAAGTGATTTCCACATTTTTCTACATCGATTGAATAAGTTATGTAGTTTCACCAAAGCAGACAGCTGGACAAGCAATGTGAGGTATTCTTGGTGGAATACAAACTGCAGTGGAACAGAAGCAGTACTACATGGAACAGATACAGCGGGAAATGAAAATAATGCATTCCTAGGTCCCTACCTGTCAGGGGGCCTTCCTACAGGGAGCCTCCTCCCCTCTTGCTGACCAGCACTTCGCCCAGCGAGAGCAGCTGCAGTGGGTCAGGTGAGGGGAATCAGGAAGTGAGCGGGACGGAGGTGTCAGGGCTCAGCGATGTTGGAGAGCCCTTGCGCCGCCAGTACCAAGAGGTGGAGGGGAGCAGGCAACCCCTTCCGGCGCCTGACCAAACGTAAGGTCGGGAGGAGGTGTTTCAGGGCGCCCAAACTCTTATGCTGGTCCCGTAGCCGGAAATGTCCACTCCCGGATTCTGCGAGTGACTGAGAGGTCATGTTTTCTGCTATCTCTGCACTGTAAATACGATGCACAATAAAACTCTTAAAGACAGAGCGGACTTGGGCATCTTTACTCAAGAGTAGCTGCAACAACACCATTACACTACCCATACCCCACTTTTAACTCATAGGCCACACGTCTCTCTTTTCCTTTAGAGAGTTCTGTCTTATTTCGCCTCACACAGCTGTGCAAATGCTTTTAAATTCAAGCTGTTCAAGCCCCACTGACAACATGTTCTTATGTCAAAATGTTTTGGTTTAACTGGGTTGTGAATCAGACCCCTGTCTCTAAGAGATTTCTAAATAAACCAGCTAGAGTTCTGCCCCCTAAGAGCACACAAATTGCTCATCCAAGCAGAAGCAAAATCTCCCTCTGTACAAAAGCCATTTCCCAACATCCCATCACTGTTGAGTGATCGAGAAACAGAACCCAGGATGAGGCTATTTAAATAGGAATGAACTGGCTTGATTCTCAGAGCAAACAGGACATAATTTAAACGGCGCAAGCTCTCCAGCATGGTGTAGTGGTTAAAAGCGGTGGACTCGTAATCTGGTGAACCGGGTGCTGGGTGACCTTGGGCTAGTCACACTTCTCTGAAGTCTCTCAGCTTCACTCACCTCACAGAGTGTTTGTTGTGGGTGAGGAAGGGAAAGGAGATTGTTAGCCGCTTTGAGACTCCTTAAGGGGAGTGAAAGGTGGGATATCAAGTCCAAACTCCTCCTCCTCCTCCTCCTCCTCCTCCTCCTCCTCCTTTTCACTGCAGATAATGCAACCATCAAGGGCGGCAGCGGCCGGGGGGGGGGGAGGGCTACTTAGCTTTATAAACTGTCAGCCTGGGGAGAAGTGACAAGTAGAGTGTTGCAGGGTTTCATCCTGGGCATAGTGTTATTGAACATGCATGACTTAGGTAAAGGAGTAAGGTAAGGTAAAAGTAAAGGACCCCTGGACAGTTAAGTCCAGTCGAAGGTGACTATGGGGTTGCGGCGCTCAGCTCTGTTTAGGGAAGCTTTTAATGTTTGATGGATTTCTGTATTTTAATATATTGTTGGAAGCCGCCCAGAGTGGCTGGGGAAGCCCAGCCAGATGGGCGGGGTATTATTATTATTATTATTATTATTATTATTATTATTATTATTATTATTATCATCTCACTTTCAGGCCAAGGGAGCCTGCATTTGTCCACAGACAGCTTTCCGGGTCATGTGGCCAGCAGGACTAAACTGCTTCTGGTGCAATGAGACACAGTGATGGAAACCAGAGCGCATGGAAATGCCATTTACCTTCCCACCACAGCAGTACCTATTTATCTACTTGCACTGGCCTGCTTTTGAACTGCTAGGTTGGCAGGAGCTGGGATACAGCAACGGGAGCTCATCGCAGGGATTCGAACCACCAACCTTCTGATCAACAAGCTCATGAGGCTCATTCTCATGAAGGGTGGCATTCCACCAAGTTTCACTCAAAACACACTAAGGTTGATGCTGTGCCAGCTGCCATAGGGGAGAATTTGGTAACTCTCCTCAGAATATTATGTATGATTCTAGGAGCATTTGCAGTTAGCTGTGAGTCTGTTGCAGAAGCAGTAATATATCCAAGTCTACACAAGCTGGATAAATTCTTGACAATAACTGTGAAGATGAACACTCGGTAGTTATTTCTTTATCTACTGCAAATTATAGTAATTACACTGTGTACATTTTATTTTTGTGCTTGGAGCATACAGGACAGCATTATCTGCTCACGATCTTCTGACACAATCTTGTACAAACTTGTGTGACTTAATGGCTGAACAGTTCAGGTTTGTGTGCAAATATTAAAAGGTGCCCATAATAAAGGTGAACAACCTTTGATGCAATAACCAAAACTCCTGCTCTATGAAATGTGCCAGTTCCATGCTTTAAAAAATTAGGATCCTCAACAGCTAGAATAAGTTATGCAAGTCAGTGTACTACCCCCCCCCCAATCTACACATTTGGCATAATTTATTTTGAGTACCAAATTTGTTTTCTCATCCTTTTTTTTTTTTTTTTGAGGTTCCCGACCCCTATGGTTGTAATTTCATGGGCAGTCATTTAATTTTATCATGCTTCTAATTTTTAAGCTGTATTTTAATCAATTGTTTGATTGTGAGCTTCTAGTTTTAACATTTCACTCTCCCTCCCCCCCAAGCATTGTGATTGGAGATTCTTGTAGCTCTGGATTGGAAGGTAAAGGTTCCAATGAGGAAAGTTCAGCTCCCTCCCTCTCCACCCTGGCATTTTTTCCTTATATGATGTTGTTTTGCAACACTTTGGAGACAGGCTTCCTAGCTTTCTTAGTGTTTTAAGCTCTGGATTGGTTGGAAGTGTGGCAAATTCAGACAATCCTCTTCAAAGCAATCCAGAGGTGTCTCAATCCACTTTGGACTGGGCCCACTTTAAAATTACTTTAAAATCAATTCAATTTGGAATTTGTTTGAAGCCATTGCACAGCCCTAATATTTAATGTTTCTAAATACCTGGCGGGACGACTTGGTTGTAGACTGAGATACACTAGTGAGCAAAATCCTTTTGGTAGAGCTAATCAAGATGTACAAGTCTCTGTTTTTTAATGCAGCTGGTTCCTTTTTTGTAACCTAAGTGGTAGAAGATGGGGCCATAAAGAACCAATGTGGTTAACTTCATAATCAACACATTTTAGCCAGAAGCAAGCATAATGACCGCTCCACACATCTATGGGGGGGCGCTTTTTGCATGGGCACGCTCAGCAACCTGAGCCCAGAGGGCGGCTCCCTGGAAGTTCAGGAGTGGCCCACCTTCCCAGGTAGGATGCCAGGGGTCACCGCCTACCAAGCCTGGCATCCAATCCTGCCTGGGGAGGTGTAGCCAGGGGATGGCCAGGTAAGGGGAGGGACTAACCGGCTCAGACAATAGCATTTGAATCTTACCTCCAAGCACCAGTTGGTTCCAGAGCTTCTCCCACCCTCCATACCCTCATGCAATTTCCTTTGCAGGCTAACCTTTTCTCTGCAGGTTCTCAGGCGCTGCTACGCATACATGCCAAGTTCCTCTCTGAAAAATAAGGGACCGGACCGGAAGTAGCATACCGGAAGTAGCGCGGTGGCCATTTTGGAACTGGGTGGAGCATGCTCAGAAGTGACTTTTGATGCTGCTGTGCCCAGTTCCAAAATGGCTGCCACACCAGAAGTCGCACTGCAGCCATTTTGGAACTGGGCAGAGCAGCATCAAAAGTCACTTCTGAGCATGCTCCGCCCAGTTCCAAAATGGCCGCCGTGCCAGAATAAACCGGGGGGAAACAAAAAAATCCGTTTTTTCGGCTGGGGACAGCTGGAAAAACAGGGGTTTTCCGGGGAAAACGGGAGACTTGGCAGCTATGCTGCTACGTCAAGGCCGCTGTTGAAGGGTAGGAAAGGAATTTCCCTGCACTGGCAGGTTTCGCCTTTCCCGTAGCAATACGTCACAACTTGGCGGTGTCAGGCGTTGGGCGGAATTCTTTGGCAATTTTCCTAGAGGGAGGGGTGCATAGCTGCCAAGTTATCCCTTTTTTAAAGGGATTTTCCCTTATGCTGAATAGGCTTCCTCGCGAGAAAAGGGAAAACTTGGCAGCTATGGAGGGGTGTGAGGCGGAGACCTCACCCCCTGGCAGCGACAAGATTGGGGCACTGGGGGAAGCCTTGACCATGCCAATAGAAGAAGAAGAAGAAGAAGAAGAAGAAGAAGAAGAAGAAGAAGAAGAAGAAGAAGAAGAAGAAGAAGAAGAAGAAGAGGAGTTTGGATTTGATATCCCGCTTTATCACTACCCGAAGGAGTCTCAAAGTGGCTAACATTCTCCTTTCCCCTCCTCCCCCACAACAGACACCCTGTGAGGTAAGTGGGGCTGAGAGACTTCAGAGAAGTGTGACTAGCCCAAGGTCACCCAGCAGCTGCATGTGGAGGAGCGGAGACGCGAACCCAGCTTCCCAGATTACGAGTCTACCGCTCTTAACCACTACACCACACTGGCTCTCAGTCATTGCTTCCCCCTACCTGCGGCGGCGAACAGGGGGTGGGCTCTCTCTGCTTGAATATATGTTCTCCAGAGCCAGCCCCAACCCCCTTACATTTGGATGACCCCGAAGCCTCCCAGAACCCCAGCTGGGGACTGGGAAGGATAACGCCCAATGCCTGAAGCCAAGGTCTCCCTACATCTGAATTTGAATAAAAAGTTGTGGCCAATTTGAATCCCATAGCACGTTGTCTTGTGTATTTATTCCGCTCGGGGGGGGGCGCCTGCGGGCTTGGGGGACTCCGCCTGTCCACGCAATTGTCAAGCAAAGCAGAGGAGAGATTGCCTATATTTAATAAATATACATACTTTGTATGCCTTCAGAGCAGAATGTATAATCTGTCCGTTTGTATAATAGAAACTATTCAGTGATCCCAGCATTGTATTTTGAATATGAACAGAGAAGGACAGTAACTTCCAGGTATTTAAAAGTATTGAATTGTTCTACTGAATGTCCAGACATGGCCCATTTCTATTTCTTACATTCTGTTGTAAAAATCAACTCTTTAGTTTTATCATCAGTTCATTGTTAACCATTATGTCCATAGCTGCCAAGTTATCCATTTTTTTAAGGGATTTTCCCTTATGCTGAATAGGCTTCCTCGCGAGAAAAGGGAAAACTTGGCAGCTATGTATGTCTTGCAGTAGCTGGAGAATTTAGTCATGCATCTTTTAAATTCAACCGGGGATTGTGAAAGTAGTACAGCATTATCAGCATGTAATACCAATGAGATCTCCCTTTGGCCAGTCTGGGTAAGTGATCAGAGAGACCCCCCCCCCTGCCTCACACCAAGATATCACTGGGTTGGAAACTACCCACAGAAAATATGCTGTTGGGTGACATATAATTATTCCAAGTAAATACGTAAGTATGAATGAGCAAAATCAAAAGAATGCAGGATTTGATTGGACACCCACACCTTGCAAAACCAACTCAGCATCACAACAGCAAGGTCTTATTTTGTAAGGGTTACAACACAGACAAAATCCCAAAGAAAACCATCAAAAATCAACAACCTCATCGGAGACAGCAAGCTGCAGAGGGTAGGAACAAGATAAGAGAGAGAAGCAAATCCCCAGGTGATCAGTTGGCACCCATTCATCACCAACACATAGAGTGGGTACACAAATACGTTTATGGAAACCTAAATTGCTGATATAACAGATGAGAATATTTTTATGGAAAAAGTTTTGCCTTGTTCAACTGTAATCAATATTCAGTAATCGAAAAAGGGTGGATGGGAAGGAAGATTCATGAAAGAATGAGAAAATGGAACCAAAGGGGTTAAGACATTGCAAAAGGGTAAGGAGAAAGCAGCTTTTACGTGCTTCACCCCTGCCCCATGATGCCCTAGTCATTAGGGAATAAGACAGCAATTGTCAGGAACATGGCTCACCAGCACGCAGGGGAAGAGTTAGACTCAGAAATTGAGCTAAGTGAAAGAGGGACTGACACTGCAGACTCTTCTTCTTTGGTGATCCCTCGTAGCCATGTAAGATTGTCTTCCATAAACACAGTCTTAGCAGTGAGTCCGTAAGTGACTGTGGAGGCCAATTCTGGATCCACACATCCTTCCACAGTGGGAACATAGGTTTCTGGGTGGGAGTTGATCACGGTGAGGGTTTGCCAAGCGTGCCTTCCTCTTAGCATGTTTCTCCCTTTTGTCCTGAGTTCAAGCGTCTTCAAAGTCCATGACACCTTTGGTAAAGGCTGTTCTCCAATTGGCCAGTGTTTCCCAGTTGTCAGTGTTTATACTACATTTTTTTTAGATTTGCCCTGATAGAGTCTTTAAACCTCTTTTGTTGACCACCAGCATTACGCTTTCCATTTTTAAGTTCGGAATACAGGAGTTGATTTGGAGGACGATAATCAGTCATCCGCACAACATGACCAGTCCAACAAAGTTGATGTTGAAGAATCATTGTTTTGACACTGGTGATCTTTGCTTCTTCCAATACACTGGCTTTAGTTTGCCTGTCTTCCCAAGGGATGTGTACAATTTTTCAGAGACACTGTTGATGGAACCTTTCGAGGAGTTGGAGATGGCGTTTATAAGTGGTCCATGTTTCACAAGCAGGCAGTAAGGTTGGTAGTACAATAGCCTTGTAAACAAGCATTTTGGTTTCCCTGTGAATGTCCCGGTCCTCAAACACTCTGCACTTGCAGAGCTCAGGCAATACTGGATTTCGGCATCGATGTTGGCCCTTGTGGAAAGATAACTGCCTAGGTAGGAGAAGTGATTGACATTTTCCAACGTTACACCATTGAGTTGGATTTGTGGCACTGCAGAGGGGTTATTTTGTACTTGTTGGTGCAGCACTTGGGTTTTTTGGATGTTGAGCGATAGGCCAAGCTTTTCATAAGCTTCTGCAAAGATATTTAGGATGGTTTGGAGGTCATCCACTGAGTGTGCACACACTACGTTGTCATCAGCATACTGAAGCCCTATGGCGGAAGTTACAGTAACCTTACTCTTTGCTTTCAGCCTGCTCAGATTAAAGAGCTTTCCATCTGTTTGATACATGATGACACTCCAGAAGGGAGTTTCCCTTTGACAAAGTGTAGGATCATGGCAATGAAAATAATGAATAGAGTTGGGATGATAACACAACCCTGTTTAACACCTGATCCCACTGTGAATGGTTCACTTTGAGAGCCATTGTTATCTGCGATTGTTATTGTCATATTATCATGGAGGAGCCGAACGATGTTTACAAATTTATCTGGGCAGCCAATTTTCAGAAGGACAGTCCACAGGGCATTACGATTAACAGTGTCGCAGGCCTTAGTCAGGTCAATAGACCATAGCTGCCAAGTCTCCCGTATTCCCCGGGAAAACCCCGTTTTTCTAGCTGTTCTCAGCTGAAAAAACGGATTTTTTTGTTTCCCCCCGGTTTATTCTGGCGCTGTGGCCATTTTGGAACTGGGTGGAGCATGCTCAGAAGCGACTTTTGATGCAGCTCTGCCCAGTTCCAAAATGGCTGCAGTGCGACTTCTGGCGCGGCGGCCATTTTGGAACTGGGCAAAGCAGCATCAAAAGTCGCTTCTGAGCATGCTCCGTCCAGTTCCAAAATGGCGGCAGCGCTACTTCCGGTCTGCTACTTCTGGTCCGGTCCCTTATTTCTCTCACAGGAACTTGGTAGGTATGCAATAGACGCCATATGCAAGGGTTGTTTTGCTCTCTGCATTTTTCTTGAAGCTGTTGAGCAGTGAAAATCATGTCCACTGTCCCCCTAGAAGAGTGGTGTCCAAACTTTTTTCAAAGAGGGCCAGATTTGATGAAGTGAAGGGCCATGGGGTCCGACCAACTTTTTATTAGGATTGAAGTTGTTGAGCTTTTTAGGATTTTACCCCAAGAAATAAACTGCCACAGGGGCCAGATTAAGCCCCCTGTGGGCCAGATTAAGCCCCCGAAACCGACTCTGGACATGCCTGCCCTAGAAGGTCTAAAACCATTTTGGGATTCTGGAAGGGTCGCCTTGGATATTGTTAAGAGACAGTTTGCTAAGATCCTTGCAAGAATTTTGCCGGCCGCAGCTAATAAAGAGATGCATAGACTAGTTCTGCTTTGGTGCCAGCCTAGCATTTGAGGGGAGAAGACCCCCCAACTTCCATTTACGGGCAATAGCTGCACCTCTGCAGTTCTTCCCATCATATATTGCTCTCAGTGCTCTGGACACAATTTGTTTCCTTTGTTTTTTTGTTATTTTAACCATTTTTCTGCTAGGGAAAATCTGAATGTCAAAGGAACCGTGGTGAGAAGTTTCACATGGCTCTTGTTGCTAAGGTAACTGCCTGCCTTCATGTTTCCTCGTGAGGAGTGACAATTTTTAGAGATCTGCTCACATCAACTGACTGCGAGAAGGAATTCTGCGGGCAAACTAGCATAATGAGGAAAAACTGGACTGAACTGGGCGTGACTTCTGAATACACGAGATTGGAGAAAAGCTTTTCAAGTGGGATTTTGAAATGCAGGAGCAACCTCGTTAGACCTGTGATTATTTCATGTACTTGACATTTTTGTTTGAGAGGTAAATAAATGATATATGTGAACAAATCAACGTACAATTGAAACACATGTGGTGCTCCCCTTAGGAAGGGAGAGATTCTGTGGCAAGCAAGCACCCACTCATAGCCCCACCAGGACAGGAAGACAACGATGACACTCCCCCCCCTCTTCCTGACTCCAATGATAAATAACTATACCAGGTCTGGTGCATTTTCTGGCCAGTTTTGTGGGCATGTTGGGAGAAGGGGGTGGGGTCTGAATCCTGTTAATCCGCAGCTGCCCAGACACATCTCCAGAATGTTCTCTTTTGCCCCCGCTGCTGATCGAACACCACAGGACAGAGAAGAACTTCCTCAGAGGCCTCAAGTTGTGTAACTGTCATTCTGTGTATGGAACTCCCTCTCTGATAGCCAGGGGTGGCCTGTCCCATTTTGCCGCCTGAGGCAGAACAGTAAGGTCCCTCCCTCCCCCTGAAACCTCTCACTGGGGTCACATGGTGGCTTCTGGAGAGATCTCATTGGAAGCTGCGTCATGCAGCTCTGGTGGGGGCGCCATCCTGCAGGATTCCACTGCCCAAGGCAGCTGCTTCAGTCTGCCTCATGGGCGGGCCGGCCCAGGTGCTAGCAGAGCAGTAAGAAAGCTCCTCAGCTGGCTTATAACTGGCTGTAGGATAGCAACCTTAATAATTTTTTTGTACTTCATCTTTTAAAGAAAAATTGCCTGAGACAAAATCAGGAGCTTTTCACCAATTTTAAGAGATTGGGGGCGGGGGGGGGGGTAATGCAGTAGCTTATGTGGGGAAAGGGAATGCTGTGTGTTTGGTTTGCATTTTTTAATATATAGCATGGAGCTGCCAGGGCTTGGACTGGGAACCAGTATGCAACTACCCCATGTGGTCAGCCATTGGAGTGTGTGTTGCCGCAGCTTAGCACCTCCCCTCCCAGATTGACCACTGCATCTTCCTGGGTAGGGAGTGAGTCCCCCCCCCTTTCCCTGCTGAGCATTAATTGAGTAACAAGGTCTTCCTGAGCTCTGGAATGTTCCTGTACCCATTAGATGTTCTTTCTCCTGCTTTTTGGTTTTCATTTGGTCTCAGTCCTGCCTCTTCGATTGCCTTTGTTCTGGTTGTTGTTTAGTCATTTAGTCGTGTCCGACTCTTCATGACCCCATGGACCATAGTACGCCAGGCACTCCTTTCTTGCACTGCCTCCCGCAGTTTGGTCAGACTCATGTTGGTGGCTTCGAGAACACTGTCCAACCATCTTGTCCTCTGTCGTCCCCTGCTCCTTGTGCCCTCCATCTTTCCCAACATCAGGGTCTTTTCCAGGGAGTCTTCTCTTCTCATGAGGTGGCCAAAGTATTGGAGCCTCAGCTTCAGGATCTGTCCTTCCAGTGAGTACTCAGGGCTGATTTCCTTCAGAATGGATAGGTTTGATCTTCTTGCAGTCCATGGGACTCTCAAGAGTCTCCTCCAGCACCATAATTCAAAAGCATCAATTCTTCGGTCATCAGCCTTCTTTATGGTCTAGCTCTTAGGTCCTGAATACTGGCTTTGTCTTATAGCTCTTCTTGACTTCTGACTCTCCCCCAACACTGCCCACAACTTAGCAGCAAACAGTAGTGGCTTCCTAGCTCTCCCTTCCTTGCCCAGGGGGTGAGAGCAATATATTTAACTACAGGGTGGCAACTTGAATAAAATATTGTGGGGGCCCAGGTAAGCCCCGCCCCACATAATCAATCACATGACGCAGTGCACACACACCATTTGAATGGGAATGCCCATTAACTTTAGGTGGGCCCAGCCCTCTCAAATATTGTATTGCGGGGGCTAAGCCCCCAAGGCCCCTAGGAGTTGATTCCTATGTTTAAGTAGCTCAGGCAGTCAGCAAGAGCTAGTGTGCCACAAGGCCTACAGAAAGAGCTTTAACAAATAGAAGCACTTCTCTGGATTGTTGTTCCTCATGCAATGCTCCTTCACCAGGTCAGAAATATCATTCCATCAACAGCTGTTTTCTGCAAGGCAAAGAGCACCTTTGAATCGAAGCCTCTGCTTAGGAGCTGTTTCCTGTTAGCCCAAAACTATGTAACACAGGGCTGCCATATGTCTGGATATTACTGGGATTTCAAAGGCAGAAGGCAGTGGTTTGTCCTGGACCGAAAAATTGTGTTTTTTGGCATCTCTGTAAAAATAAGCTCAACAACTTTGGGGTTTACTTTTTCAATTATGGCAACCCCAAACATGCTGCAAATCATAAAATGCCCTCACTTATTCAGGTGTGGGGTTAGCCTAGCCATTGTAAAACTTGATTTTACAAAAAAAAAAAAAATTACAGTACAGTATGTGAATCATTTTAACCTTGTGTATCATTTAAGAGACCTTGTTATCTTGCTAGGATATTTGTCGCCATCTACATCCAGTTACTGAATATAAATGGAACATTAGTGGCATTTGCAGTGTTTTCTCATTAGGCCGATTAGGGGAAAACAGCTAATTCATGTGCAGACCTAGGAAAGATGTTCTAGAGCATGACTGGCTGTAGTGGAACGGATGCAGAAAACATTTAAGTGCTGTATGAAGAAAATGCTTTTTTCATCTCAATGGGGCTTATGGAGGAGAATTTCCTGGAATGGGTCCTTTCATCTATTCAGAGATCATGTCCTAACACATCTGTTGCTGTAAATGCTGCTGCGTTTATTCTAACAAACAAAATTTCTGTCTTGGGACAACTGTATAGGATGCACTGCAGTACTCAGTCAGCAGCACGATACATGGAATCACTGCTATTCTTTTACAAAAATGTCAAGAAGGAGAAAAAAGCAGAAGCAATTGGCTCTAAGGCTTGGCCTGGGCTTGTTTTTAACCTAATTTCAGCCTGGTCAAGAGACAGAAGTCCAAGGTGCCATTGATCTATAGATGAGGGTGATTAAACAATAAACAGATCTCACCTTTTCCCATAATGAAACCAGGTAAGATTTCACTAGTGCGATATATCAAGAAGGTAAAGATGCAAAACATAATATTTTTTAGTTTAGCTTCATGGCACTTCACTTTTAATGAACTTATTATACACTAGCTGGCCCTGCACGTGTTGCTGTGCGTTAGTCTGTGAGATGGAGGGTAATAGCCCCCCCTTCAGATCCCCCTGAGCCTCAGAGTCCCCCTGAGCCGAGGCGAGATACTGTGGAGAGGGCAGGTTTCATCCCTGTGTCTCCCCCCACCCTGTTGTGACCCATTACCTATCCCTGCCCTCTATTCGGGCCCCCATCCCCCCCCCAGGCAGGCCCCTACCCATAGCTGCCAAGTTATCCCTTTTTTACAGGGATTTTCCCTTATGCTGAATAGGCTTCCTCGCGAGAAAAGCGAAAACTTGGCAGCTATGCCCCTACCTCCACTTGGCAATGTTGGGCCTTGTTGCTGCCAAAGGCCTGTTTTCAGTTCTGCCGAGGTCTTCAATACCTCTGCCGGATGGATGGATGTGAGTGGTGGATCTCGTGGTAGAGGCGGGGTTTGTGGGTGTGGTGTAGATTTCACAGGAAGGGAGGGGGTGTACTGTGGGAGGAAATGCACTTGAGGGCGCTGTTTTACTTTGTTGAAAAAGAGGTCTGTACCTGCACAGGTGTGAGTTCTGAGGGATTTTTTTCTAGGAACACTCGGGGAGTGGGCTGGATCATTGTGTCGAAATTTCAGGACGATCGGTCAAGCGGTTACGGAGAAAAGTGGAGCCCACACTTTCACGATTTTTACATTTTTATATATATAGATGATGCTATGAGCTAAAGAAGGAGAGAATATCTGAGCACAGATTATGTCAGAACAAAGCTTTACGTTTCTCCCACGTTGTATATGAAAGATTTTAACATCATCTTGCAGTTGTGCAGACTTGAAGAATGAGATTATCACTCCTCTTTTATTGTCCATTCCGGGTCGCCCAACCACTGCCACAATGTCCTTTCTCTTGGCAGATCAAGATGAGCAGGTGACAGCAAAGGTTGCAAGGTTTTTAGCTGGGGCAATCAGCAGAAGACCCGCTATTTGACTCTTGGTTCAAAACCCTAAAATGTATTTTATATAATTGACTTTTTATTTCTATTCTTTGCATATCGTATTGTTGTTTTATTGCTATGGCCGACGGCTGACGCAACTAAAGAGCCATTCATTCTGCAGTTGTGCCATTTCAACACACCCAGCTCTCTATCATGAAGCAAGTTTACGTGTGCTGTTCCTTTCAGAAACTAATTATTTCCAGTAGATGTGACAACTTGATCTTTCAGAGGGCAAATGGGTTCTATTAATACCTTCATCAGAGACACATTAATTAAATCCCTCAACTCCAATGTCTCGTTTTCAGTCTTAGGGAAAGTGGTTGAGGGTCACATCCTGGTGACAGGAAGCAGGGTCAAAGGAAAACAATAGGTGGGACACCCCTTCTCTCCATCTCCCCCCCCCCCCCCCGAGAGAGCACAGCAGTACCATAATGGATGTAAAGGCAGACAGTTAAAAACCTTTTTATATACTTAGTGTTCTAATCTGCCCATGCTATCTTCACACAGCACCAATGTCAGAGGGAAATTACTTAATCATTACATTAAATGTTGCTAGAACCAACATCTGCTTGCGGGAGTGAGGTCTCATTATAAACGGACTAATAGCAGTACAATTTATGTATCTGCTTTGAGATCAACAGAAATCTAGTTCTCCTCCAGCGTTTTGCTTCTAAGGAAGAGCACTGAAATTTTGCTTGTGTCTATTAGTCTTAACTGCTGTCAGAAAAACAAGCCTTTTTGCTTACTTTGATCATCTCTGTGTTATTTTCTCCTCTGACTTGTACATTCATCCTTCTCACAAAAGTAGCAGCAGAGTGCAGAAGAGAATAGGAGAGCATGTAGGACTCCCGCCTCTTTCAGCAGCATCAGACTCCACTGTGCGATGATATCTTAAAGCTGGAGCTACAAAGGCAATAGGATTTTGTCCAGCACCAGATGGAACCCCTATCTTCAATGGATAACAACTACTGGACCAGAAGACATTCAGTGGAAATTAAAGACATTGTGCCCGTGGCTGAGGACAACTGTTTGAACCCTTCCAATGGATTATGGGTGGGGGAGGGGGTGGGAAGGGAAAGAAAAAATGGTACGGGAAATTAAACATTGGAAGGAGAGAATATAATGTATGTAAAAATTCTTGTACTTCAATAAAAATCTTTTTTTTTAAAAAAAAGGATTTTGTCCAGTAGGATACTTTGTGACCCAAGAGAGAATAGACTGAATCTTTAAGAAGAATACGTTTTGTGAAAAAGGAGGAGGAGGAGGAGGGATAACAAGGAATTAGTAATAAGAAGTGAGAGGTGATGAGATGCATTAAATCATACCTGCCATTTAATAAATTATGTGAATACTTAGAATTTGCAAAATTGACAGATATAATTCAACACAAATCTAAAGTTAAAATAAAAAAACAATGGGAGTGTCTAAATGAATATTTAGGGAAACAAGGTCTGGGAGCAAAAAATCTGGTTGTGTCTAGATTAATAACCTTGCAGGAATTGGAAAATGGGATAATATAAAATTCATGATGGAAAATAAATTAAGATGAGAAAAATAACAAAAAGACAGACTACGTTTATGCACGCTGAGATAAGTACTGTACAGAGAAGTGGTGGAAGTCTCAAATGTTGTACAATGCTATTTTGCAATGTACTTTTCTTTTCTTTCTCTTTTTCTTTTCCCCCTTTTTCTTCTTTTTCGCCTTACCTTTACATTCCCTCTATGGAGTAATTCTCTTCTTCTTTTTCTTTCTCCTCTTTCTTTTTCCTCTTTCTTCTTTATGAAAATTGATATATGGTTATCCTGAACAATTGTCTATGACCTAATTTGCTGGTATGTATTTTCTTTTCTTTATTTGATTATGCATGATTCAATTGAACATGTTTATATTTTTATTTGAATCTATTAATAAAGGATTTTTAAACAGAAAAAAAAAATCATACCTGCCATTTAAATGCCCATTAGACCAGTTTGGAGATTTCTCTCTCTCTCTCTCTCTCTCTCTCTCTCTCTCTCTCTCTCTCTCTCTCTCTCTCTCTCTCTCGCAATCCCCTTTGCTTTAACCACCTTGAATAATTTGCTACTGCACCACTCACTCAGATATTTTATGAACAGGTTAAAAAGCACAGGTCCCGATACTGATCCTTGGAAAACTCCGCTTTCTACTTCGCTCCAATGGGGAAACTATCCATTCCTTCCTTCTTGCTGCTTCCTGTTCCTTAACCAGTTCCTTAACTAGTTATTGATCCCTGTCTTAATCCTATGACTACAAAGCTTATCCAGGAGTCTTTAGTGGGGGATCTTATCAAAAGCTTTTTGAAAGCCTAAGTACACGAGGTTGACCAGCTCACCTCTATCTATATCAGGCATAGGCAAACTCCCCCCCCCGAATGTTTTGGAACTACAACTCCCATCATCCCTGACCACTGGTCCTGTTAGCTAGGGCTGATGGGAGTTGTAGTCCCAAAACATCCAGGGGGAGGGAGTTTGCCTATACCTGATCTATATGCTTGGTGATTCTATCTCTAACAATGCTTTCCACCAGGAAAGACATTAAGTTAACCAGCCTGTGATCACTTGAAGCCCTTAAAAAACAAAACAAAAAACCTTGGCCGGATCCTTCCCAGGCAATCTTAGAGTCCTTCTTCTTGTCTCTCTTTGCTCCTCCCTCTTCATTCATCTCCATGTTCTGGGAGACCAGGGGAGAGGGGAATCTGGTCACAGCAGGAGGGCCTCCATTCTGCCTCTCGGTTCCCCTCCTCACCAGCCTCTGCTTTTGCCTCTGATTCTCTACTGTTCTCTGGCACAGCCTCTTCCCTCTCACTATACCATGTTACCTCTTCAGCTTTGGACCAGGGGCGGAGGAAAGGGGTGCAGTGGGGGCGGTTCGACCAGGGTGTCACCACTGAAGAGACAAAATGCCAGGCAGCACCCACCGCGGGGCCTGCAGTGCGCCCGAGCCACGCGTCTCTCCTGGGAGAGATGAGGTGGCTTGGGTGCCCGCAGGCTCTGCACTGCCCCAAACGGTCCACCCGCCACCTCCCCTTCAGCTGTCGGGCGGCTGAGTGGGAGGAGGCAGGCAGACTCTTTGGAGGCCCCGAGGAGTGTCCTGCCCCAGCTGGCCCCACCCTGTGGGTGGCTGGCCCCGCCCCCGGGCACAGGGCATGTGTGCTGCCCCAGGCGCCCAATTGGCTTGCACCACGCTGCTTTGGACACCTCCTCCTCCCCGTCTGCTGCCCCTTCTCCCTCTGACCACTCCTCATCATCCCTCCATCAATACCCTGACTCTAAGCCTTCTTCCCCTGCAGGTTCCTTAATAATAATAATAATATAATAATAAATTTTTATTTATACCTCGCCCTCCCCAGTCAAAACCGGGCTCAGGGAGGCTCACACCAATAAAATTACAATAAAACATAAAAAGCAAATAATTAAAATACAGATTAAAATACAATTTAAAATTTAAAATGCAGCCTGATTTTAAGTAGTCCATAAATCCAAGCCATGAGGGAGGAAAACACAGGGGTCAGACTAAGTCCAACCCAAAGGCCAGGCGGAACAGCTCTGTCTTGCAGGCCCTGCGGAAAGATGACAAATCCCGCAGGGCCCTGGTCTCCTGTGAAAGAGCGTTCCACCAGGTTGGCGCCAATACTGAAAAGGCCCTGGCCAATCTAGCCACCTTATGGCTCGGGATCTCCAGAATATTGTTGTTTGTCGACCTTAAGGTCCTCCGCGGGGCATACCAGGAGAGGCGGTCCCGTAGGTACGAGGGTCCCAAGCCGCATAGGGCTTTAAAGGTCAAAACCAGCACCTTAAACCTGATCCTGTACTCCACCGGGAGCCAGTGCAGCTGGTAAAGCACTGGATGAATGTGATCCCGCGGCCGGGAACCAGCTGGTGCCTCTCATCACTCCCATCACTCCTGTACCAGTCCATGACACAGACACTCTACGACTAAGCCAGAGGTTTTCAACCTTTTTGAGTCCACGGCTCCCTTGACCAACCAACTTCTTCCCACAGCACCAATGTGGGGCTCAGGAGCCCAGTTATGTCGCCCCTTGCCTGCAGAGCTGGCAGCCTCTCGCCCTTTTCCGAACATCCTCCCTTGTGGGGTGTTCCCTCAGCCTCCTCTCCTCTCCTCTCCTCTACCCTCTCCTTGGGAGTCTTCCAGGCAGCTGTTGTTGCCGTCCCTGGTCTCTGAGCCCCAAAGAGAGGTGCCTCCCAGAGGCACCATTAGCTTGGGAAACTTGTAGCCAGGGCTGCTGCAGCAAACAGCCACAAGAGGGCAGCAGAGGAGGGAGGGAAGGAAAGAGGGACAGAGTACATGTACATGTGAAAAGGATCTAGGAGTCTTGGTAGGCCACAAACTTGACATGAGTCAACAGTGTGATGCAGCAGCAAAAAAAGCCAATGCAATTCTGGGCTGCATCAATAGGAGTATAGCATCTAGATCAAGGGAAGTAATAGTACCACTGTATTTCGCTCTGGTCAGACCTCACTTGGAATACTGTGTCCAGTTCTGGGCACCACAGTTCGAGAAGGATACTGACAAGCTGGAACGTGTCCAGAAGAGGGCAACCAAAATGGTCAAAGGCCTGGAAATGATGCCATATGAGGAACGGCTTAGGGAGCTGGGTATGTTTAGCCTGGAGAAGAGAAGGTTAAGGGGTGATATGATAACCATGTTCAAATATATAAAAGGATGTCATATAGAGGAGGGAGAAAGGTTGTTTTCTGCTGCTCCAGAGAAGCGGACACGGAGCAATGGATTCAAACTACAAGAAAGAAGATTCCACCTAAACATTAGGAAGAACTTCCTGACAGTAAGAGCTGTTCGGTAGTGGAATTTGCTACCAAGGAGTGTGGTGGAGTCTCCTTCTTTGGAGGTCATTAAGCAGAGGCTTGACAGGCATATGTCAAGAATGCTTTGATGGTGTTTCCTGCTTGGCAGGGGGTTGTACTGGATGGCCCTTGTGGTCTCTTCCAACTCTACGATTCTACGATTCTATGATTCTAGAGGCCAGTGTTGCTTGCGGTCAATTGAAAAGGATGTTCAAAATAACTTTTGTAAAAAACAACAACAACAACCGGAAGCTCTTCTTTGGGGAATTATAGGGACAGAACTACCTAAATTGTATAGAAGTTTATTTATGTATGCTGCCACAGCAGCAAAAATACTACTTGCCCCAAAGTGGAAAGAAGCAGAAATCCCAGCAAAGGAAGAATGGATATAAAAACTTCTGGAATATGCAGAAATGGCGAAACTTCCCGGAAGAATAAGAAATCAAGATAACAAACCTTTTTTATATAAAAGAATGAAAATGGTTTATTGAATATTTACAGATAAAAACATTGGCAGGATTATTGTAATAACCTGCAGTTTCATTAGAGTATATACCGTGGTGCCTCGCAAGACGAATTTAATTCGTTCCGCGAATCAATTCGTTTTGTGAAATATTCGTCTTGCGAATCGCGGTTTCCCATAGGAATGCATTGAAATTTCTTTTTTTTGCCCATAGGAACGCATTAATTAAATTTCAATGCATTGCTATGGGAAACCGCGATTCGCAAGACAAATTTTTCGCAAAACGAATTCGTCTTGCGAATCACCATCAGATCACCATCAGATCGCAAAACGCATTGTGAGGTACCACTGTATTTAAAGTAGATAATTAAATGAGCAAATTAAATGAATTTGGATATGCAGAATATATTAAAAAATAAATTTGAGGAACTGCAGAAAGAGGGGGAGGGACGTCAAACTTTGAAATGTTAAATTGATTGTAAAACTAATGAAATGTATAAACTTTGGGGGGGGTGTTGCCCGTCGGGCCCCCTCCACCCAACCATAATTCAAGGCACCTCAGGGTGCCACGGCACACTGTTTGAAAACCACTGCACTAAGCTATGTGTATCAAGTAAAACAAAATAAAAAAATTCCTTCAGTAGCACCTTAAAGACCAACTAAGTTTTTATTTTTGTATGAGCTGTCGTGTGCATGCCATAGCTGCCAAGTTATCCCTTTTTTACAGGGATTTCCCCTTATGCTGAATAGGCTTCCTCGTGAGAAAAGCGAAAACTTGGCAGCTATGGTGCATGCACACTTCTGAAGGAATTTTTTTTATTTTACTTCGACCCAGACCAACACGGCTACCTACCTGTAAGTAAAACAAAGACAGTCAACCGGATGCAGCACAACCCTTCTGTGAGGGACAGGGGGTATCGCGAAGTCCCTCCCCTCCTGAGTTCCAGCCCATCCCCGAGCGCAGGGGAAAGCAGGGAGAGCTCCGATTCAAGTGGGGAAGCAGGAAGTCGTGTCCGAGGTTCAGGCAAGGTAGCGGAGCCAGGGTCCCAGGTGGGACAGGAAGGGGCAAGCAAGGGGGGCAGACCTATCCCCCCAACTCCGGAATTGCGCAGAAAACGTAGGGGAAAGAGGATGGGTCTCCCCAAGTTATTATGCTGGAGAAAAACGCGCCAAACGCCATTCGGAGGTTCTGATTCAAGCGGATAAGATGTGTTCCTGTAAATAGCATTGCCTTCAGCACTGTAAATACGCAGCACCAATAAAAAGATAAAATGCAGAGCTGTGTAGAGTCGTTACTCTGAAGTAGCCCACTCCGGTCACTGTGACACCTTCTTTTAAAAAAGAGCATTGAACACCACGCATGACCACAAGGAGAAGCTGGTGGGGATTTTTGGCTGGGGAAAGTGGGAAGGCCCTGTGGAGTGGCACAGTATAGTACAAATTGCCCACTTCACTTCAGGACACCAAAAGGAAAAATAATGAGGTGGATCTGAGGAAGGACAGGACAGGCAGCTGTCAAAACATACCAGTAAAATGTGCACTTTACTGCTGGGTCTGGGTGAGATCCTAAGAAGATAAGGCGTTTTATACTGAATATCTTTAAGAGCTCTTGGGCTGATGCCACCAGTCCTGGAGTTTTATTAGTTTGTAACTTGTTTATAAAGCCCATAACTTCGTCTCTTGTTATGGTTACCACTATTTACTTCTGTTCCTCAGACTCCCATGATGGGCTGAATGAATATAACTCATCATAAAATCAGCTGGCTTGTTGTAGCACAACATTTACCGTGCACAATGTAACCACCCGCTCTCTCTCTTAGAGCACTTATCAGAGAGTGCTCACAAATGTTCTATGTCTGAGTTACCGAAATGTTCGAAGGGCTGCTGATAAATCTGCTTCGTACATACAGAAGAAGGAGGAAACCTGTAATTTTAAAGGAGTCTGGATATTGCTGCTTTAATATATTCATATTCGTGTTATTGCTCTGGAGACAGCTGTCTTTTTCTCTCCAAAATTGCAGGCAGATAAGTATCAGAAAATACAGAGTGTGAAAGGCAAAAGGCAGGAAAGTCATCACATTTAAACAAAATTGCTGTAAGTAGTTCAAAAATATATTTGTGTCTGAAATTAGAGCTTCAATAAAGCAATTCTCTGGCTTTTAGTAATATCAGATTAACAAAGTGATGAGTTGCAATTATAGTATTAAAGACTTGACTGAAATGTAGTTCTCTTAGAGGAGAAAGGAGGGTTATTATTTTTTTACTTTCTGCAAGATTTTATAATGTTGTTAAAGTTAGGGGTTTACCACCCACTTTGGGCTGTATTCCCCAAGCAGTCTCATGCCAAGAAGATCTGACATAAGGTTAGGGATGACATTTGGGGTGGGGCAGTGTTTCAAAACACTTCTGGTTATTATTCACTAGCTGTACCCAGCCATGTGTTGCTGCGGCTTAGTCTGTAAGGCCCCCCCCAAAAGACTCCCCCACCCACACGTGTTCTTGAAAATGCCCCCACCCCACCCCACCCAAAATAAACGGTGTGGAAACCCTGCCCCACCCCATTCTTCTTCCCCAAAGGCACGCCCCTCCTGCACTCAGCGGCCCCGTTTCCCAGGGCAGTCCCATGACGTAACGGCACCCCTCTCTCTGACGTAATCCAATCCGCCACCCCGAGCCCCCCCTCTCCCCCTCACATACCTCATGTGTATATTGGAGAGGGCCTGGCCAGTTCCCTTGGTGGGTCCTGGGGGGTGAGGAGGCAGGCGGGCCAGGTGCAGTTGGTTCTCCAAGGCGGACATGGGGAGGGCGGCCAAGAGGGGCGAGGCAGAGGCGCCGAAGGGGCAGGATCCGACCCCGCCCTCCCAAAAGGAGCCACTGACCATTCGCTCCCAGCAGCCTCTGTGCACTCGCATCAGAAGGACGGCAGTATAGCATGTGTTGCTTAGACAGATGGCGATGTTTTTCCAAAAAAAACCATGTTTTTACCTGTCACAGGTGTGTTGTCTATAATATATATATATATATATATATATATATTATATATATATATATATAAACACTCGCGTATTCACATGCAACTTTGTGTCAAAATTTCAAAGCAATCAGTGAAGGACTTTCGGAGATTTGAGGTTATGAACAAACGGACATTTACATTTTTATTTATATAGATAGGACCAAAAGTTTAGAATTTGAGGGGTTTGGAAATTCAGGGCTAAGTGCAAACCCCCTACAAACTTGGGCTTGCCCAACAATGGCCCTACCAGGCACAACAGTCATTCCTTTCCCATCAAGCCTGTGCTGCACAGGTCTTGCTATGGCTCTTCCATCAGACCATGAGTGCTGCCGTAGCAGCATCCCAAGCACAACGATCAATGGGAGATCTTTTAGCAGAAGTATCCTACCTATCTCCCTCGCAGTTCAAATCAGCATAAATGATGCGCTTCCCCCTTTACCTTCACAAGAACCCTGTGAAGTAGATTGTGAAGTGTAGGTGGGTTCCCACAAGGCAAGAGACAGTGATAACAGCACAAACTTTTATTGAACTAACAGAACTGGACAGCAGGGACAAAAAGCAACTGCTTACATACATTTCTGAAGTAGATTGTGAAGTGTAGGTGGGTTTCCACAAGGCAAGAGACAGTGATAACAGCACAAACTTTTATTGAACACAGTGGTTCCCAACAGGTGGTCCCTGGGGGTCCGCGAGCTATGCCAGAGGGGTCCGCAAGATGCTATTAGAATAAAAAAATATATTAAATATATTTCGTATGATAACAGATTTTTTGTTTTGGCCGCTTCCTGCATGAGCAGAGTCTAGCGCAAAACTAGAATTAGATAGAGGCAGTAGTTCTGCTGTATGCCGTTAGGTGGCGCTTTACAAACACTACTGTTTTGCAAAGAGGCAGCGCGCGCATTCTACTAACACTCACCTCCCCAAGATGCTTTGCGCGCATTGGCTTCATTTGGGCGCTACTGCGCAGGTACCCTGTCTTCTCCATTCCCCTCCCTCCTCCCTGGCACGCGCTGCCTCTTTGTAAAACAGTAGTGTTTGTAAACAAAGCGTTGTTTTTCGCGGAAGCTACAGTTCGCGTAGTTAAAAATGGACCGTTGGTTTAAAAGTGGTTCCTCTCATTAAGAACTGAAAATGAAAACTAACTGTATACTGATGGAGTACTCTGTTGTAACTGTAAAAAACGTATAAATATAAAATATAAAAAGACTCTTAATTTGGCTCTCACTTTTTAATTTTAGATTAGGAATTAATGGGGGTCCTTGTCACAATAGCGGCTCGATGAGGGGTCCTCGAGAAAATTTTGTTGGGAACCCCTGAACTAACAGAACTGGACAACAGGGACAAAAAGCAACTGCTTACATACATTTCTGAAGGCCTGGGCCACTCCCACTCCCAACATGATTGGCTGTCTAAACTTCCAAGTTGCAAATCATGACTCAGAGTTTAAGAGCCAATGGCAGAGGCCCAAATCCTGAAATGTTCTGTGATTGGATATCACACATCGAATCAGAACACAGGGGCTCAGAATCCTTAGTCCAGGCTCAAGCTCAACCAAACACAGACTACTGAATTCATAACAGAGAGAGAGGGGCCGGGTTTCTCAGCCCTGGTCTGACAGTGTCTTGACCCATCGCAGCCTAGGGGTTGCCAATCTTTCAGGCACATTTCCAATCCATGTAAACTGCAGTGGTCACCATTAACAGCACACAAACAAGCACATACCGCAACCGAGCCTTTTGGCTTAAAAATAAATAAATCACTGGGTCCATTTGGAAGGAATCTCAAAGTCCATATATAGAATACTTCTTTTAAGCATGATTTCAGCACGGGGAGGAGACCTTAATGGGCATCTTGGAAAACCTCTCTCTGTGTGGCTTCGGCATTACCATCAGGTAGGTTTCTGAGAAAGGTAAAAGAACAGGAGAAGCAGCTTCAATGGGCTGTGGAAACTTCCGTTGTACTATGGGAAGCATAATCAGGAGAGCAAAGAGGCCTTAGCAAGGAATGAGACCGAGGTTAAACAAGTTTAATTTGTGATTGAGCTATATGGCACTGAAATTCACTTGTCTGCAGCGAGCTGATCCTAACCTGAGCCTGGGGGAGCTCATCCATCATCCATATTGCTTTGAATATCTGTTATCTATTTCAAAAATACCACACCGGGGAAAAGAAGTGCATCACAAGTGCAGCAGAGTGCAATTCTTAGAATATAATGCATAATTTTACATTAGATACCTTCCTCTATTTGCCACGGTCATAGTCAAAGAAGCGATAAAGCATTAGGCACGCCGTATAAATATTCTAAGCAGGGATGTCAGAGAATTCTACTGAAAATAGAAAAGACGGTGGAAATTGCTACAGTTTGAATGCTTGTCTATGGTCAGGAATGGAAATCAGTCAAGTGAACACGACACTGTTATTTTTAAGTCTGCAAATTATATGTAACTAGTGACTTGTTTTACCTTGTTTTGATGTTTCCTTTACACTTATATGAATGCAAGTTACATAAGTTATATGAATGAGTATATAATTCGCATCAAACAGAGGATGGTGAGATGAATTATGAGGTATTTGGCAGAATCTGAACTGCAGCAGAACAGAAAGAGTGCTGATTGTGAGCAATGCAAATTGGAATGGAAATTGCTCCTCCTTTTCAATACCTAATTTACACACCTGCTTTGGACTGCAGGGCCAATGAAAGAATTGGAATATCAGGCCAAGCCCCCTCAGCCCACGCCCTTGCTGCTTTCATTGGCTCATTGATACCAGACCATTTCTTCCTTTTTTACAATGTAAACTTAAAGCAGTTTCAGACCGAAAGGATGTGGATAACAGTATCAAAATTGTTTGGGGTGTCAGGGTTGTCCCAATCTGGTGATGCACTAATTATTAATTAGGTATGTTTCATAATTGGGCACTTTGGGGGCAAATTGGGGCTGTTGAGCAAACTTTGGCTCGTTGGCAGCTAGGCTCCAGGGCCCCCGAGAATCTAGTTTCTCTTGGGTCATTCTTCATATGTGGTGGTCATGTAAAAAAGCTAAAGGCATTTGGGAAATGATATATGATGAAATGAAGGAGATATTTAAATGGGTCACTCCCAAAAGACCCAAAGCTTTTCTTATAGGGATATTAGTGACGGACATCCCGAATAAAATGACCGATTTATTTATGTGACAACAGCAGCTAGAATTCTATATGCACAGAAATGGAAAGAAGAGAATATTCTAATGAAGGAGGAGTGGCTTTTAAAAATTATGGACTATGAGAGTCCCATGGACTGCAAGAAGATCAAACCTATCCATTCTGAAGGAAATCAGCCCTGAGTGCTCACTGGAAGGACAGATCCTGAAGCTGAGGCTCCAATACTTTGGCTACCTCATGAGAAGAGAAGACTCCCTGGAAAAGACCCTGATGTTGGGAAAGATTGAGGGCACAAGGAGAAGGGGACGACAGAGGACGAGATGGTTGGACAGTGTTCTCGAAGCTACCAACATGAGTTTGACCAAACTGTGGGAGGCAGTGGAAAACAGGAGTGCCTGGCGTGCTATGGTCCATGGGGTCATGAAGAGTCGGACACGACTAAACGACTAAACAACAACAGCAAATGTGGAAATGGCAAAGCGGACAGCCATATTAAGAGATCAAAATGATGAACAATTTATAGAAGAATGGAGGCCTTTTTGGACTATTCGGAAAAGCATCACAAACAAATGAAACTTCAGGCAGGATTCAAGACAGGAGCAGTGGAAGAAAAATGATAGCGTAATTGTATTAGAAGGATTCTGGTAATAGACGAGAATTCAATATATAATGCAGTAGAAAAGAGTTTGAATAAAAACCTGTGGAGGTGGGTAGTGGGTGGGAAGTAAATACATGAAACAATGAAACTATGTAATTTGAAGTTAATGGGGGGGGAGGAAATTCAATTAAAATTATATATTGGGGGGGGAATCCAGTTCAGGCATCCCCAAACTGCGGCCCTCCAGATGTTTTGGACTACAATTCCCATCTTCCCCGACCACTGGTCCTGTTTGCTAGGGATCATGGGAGTTGTAGGCCAAAACATCTGGAGGGCTGCAGTTTGGGGATGCCAGATCCAGTTCCTCTCTTAGTGGCTACTAGCTGTCTGGGATTAACAGCCCTTTTCCTGTGGCTGGTACCACAGTCCCAAGGTCACTGTGCATTCCCGAGTCTCTATTAACAACGTCTTACAGCCTGGCCTGCCACAGGGGTCCATCTCCTGACTAGTTTCTGGAAAGTTCCAGCAACCCTGCCCTGAGATTGTTTGAGGACAGGATATGCTTTCTTTGGACAAAGAGGTATGAAACCCCTCTACCTTGCAGGTCCTCTGCCACCTGCTACCCCTTAGCACCCTTGCTAACGTGAAGTTACTGCCTCAGTGGTTTCTGCCGGTTCTTTGTCTTTGCCTGAATTCCCCTCAGCTCTGTTTGAGGACCAGTCTCATCGAGCCAAACTCTCATTGCGGGTTCGGAAGTTTGGTGGTAAAAAGCTTTGCAACCTAAGCTAACCTTTTCTAATTTTCTGGCTGTGCATGTGCTGTGATTCAGATGTTCCTAAAATTGTAATGATAACTTATCTTTTTTTAAAAAAAAATCTTTTCATTGTGTTACAGGATCTTTGTATTGCTGCTCTTTTGCTGTCTTAATAAACCTAGCTGCTATAGAATTTTGGTGTGAGTCATTGGAAACTGTCTTGATTCCACTCCATTGTTTTGGACTGTCTTGGTTCATGAAAGCTACCCTTTCAGATTGGTCCCTTTCCTGTTCAGGTGGTAGACTTGTGGGGATGTTAAGGATAGTAGGAGAGAATATATTGATTAAATATTATCCTTCCTTCCACTCACGCTAGTGAGTCATGTAGCAGAGCAGATTCCCCTCAATATAGCAGGAAGCTAGTTTGCAGATTCGTTTGAATCTCTTTAGTTAAGCAATCCAATGTGGCTTGCCCAGGTGGATTATTCCTGGTGTCCCCTTTTAATCCCTCTTAAGAGAATAAAGAATGTGAGCGGTATTGGCTTAGGCATTGGCTTCAACAGACTATATCTGACTCCTGCCCACCTTGCAGGGAGTCTGGTAAGGGTAAACCACCATTAGGGGGAGCCCTGCCGATGTGGATCGACTTGAGCATCTCACAGGTTCCCGATGGGGTCGTGGCAGGGCCCTAGCCCCTCCCCAGGCTTTGGACGAGACCCACAACCCTGGATTCCTTTAACAGAATGTCCTTGAGCACGGAGGGGCAGGTGATGGCCGCACCTCCCCTCCCTCCCACATTGCTATTCCAATGCCTAACCTTACAAAAGTTGTGACGATTGCTACGAGGTAGGTGAAAACCAAGTGGCCAGTGCCAGTTTGCCAAGTGGAAAAAGTCCTACCAGGCCCCTCAACGGCAACCAACCGAAGTCTATTTATTGTTGTTGTTGTTTAGTCGTTTAGTCGTGTCCGACTCTTGGACCATAGCACGCCAGGCACTCCTGTCTTCCACTGCCTCCCACAGTTTGGTCAGTTTCATGTTGGTAGCTTCGAGAACACTGTCCAACCATCTCATCCTCTGCTGTCCCCTTCTCCTTGTGCCCTCCATCTTTCCCAACATCAGGGTCTTTCTTCTCATGAGGTGGCCAAAGTATTGGAGCCTCAGCTTCACGATCTGTCCTTCCAGTGAGCACTCAGGGCTGATTTCCTTCAGAATGGATAGGTTTGATCGTCTTGCAGTCCATGGGACTCCCAAGAGTCTCCTCCAGCACCATAATTCAAAAGCATATCAAGGCCAAATGACGCAACCTGAATCAAGGGTGGGAGGGCGGGAGATCTGTGGTGCGAGGCGTCACACTGTGGTTTAAGTTGGTCCTGGCAAGACACCCCAAGATGCCTGATTGGCTGCTTGGCTAACTGGCATGGCCGGGCTCCCCCAGCATAAGGCGGGGGGACACAGTCCCGCCTCCCACACTTAGGGAGAGACTTGCCGGCTCGCCCACAACGCGTCCCCACAAGGAGGTGGAGCCGATTTGCTGGAAATAAGTTCTAGGCATGCTTCTCCCCTCCAACGTCTCACTCTGGAACCCTCCCAAGCAGAAGAGGGTTGCTTCGAGAGGGTGGGCCTGTCTGGCATGTTGCTTAGCAACGTGCAGGACCCTCCTCCAGCAGGGAGTCAGAGGGGGACGAGAGCAGGACTGGTACTGTCTGCACGCACAATGTGACTCTCAGCTTCTAGGAGGGCCTTTCTTCTTCTGTCCCCCCTTGATTGCTCCAGTCTCCTGCTTTTATCAGCTCCCAGTTCATCTCTTCTGCTGACCGCTGCTCAGTTTCCCACCACCAAGCTCCAGGCTCTAAGGCAGGCATCCCCAAACTTTGGCCCTCCAGATGTTTTGGACTACAATTCCCATCTCCCCCGACCACTGGTCCTGTTAGCTAGGGATCATGGGAGTTGTAGGCCAAAACATCTGGAGGGCCGCAGTTTGGGGATGCTTGCTCTAAGGTGTCATCTTCAGAGCCCTCCCTGGGGGACTCTTGGGCTGGCGGATCCCACCACTCCTCCTCATCTAGCCTGTCCCTAACACCACACCACAAAGTCACTGCTGCTGGAAAACGGGAAAATGGGATTGTTAAATGTCTGCTGGTCCAAACTCGTATAATGATGCTAAGAAGATGTCCTTGTGGTTGCATGGTCTCATGGATTTAATTTTATTCTCAAGCCTGTTTAGCTTGTTTGTCACCCAGCAATGGAAGTATAAATGTATATGCTCCCAAAGGGATGCTAATAAATATATTTGATTGCATTAATATTAATTAGGTGGCTCAAAAATTAGCCAAGGTGACTGATAGTGCCTGTAAGTAATACAGGACTCCCCCATGGCATTCACCTACTCTCAGTGCCAAGGGTTGGGGGCAAACTTGAATCTGGGTCTGTTTGAGGAAAGGCTTCATCTCTACTTCCACCACTAGGCTACACCTCCAATTATTTATTTATTTATTTATTTATTTATTTATACCCCGCCCATCTGGCTGGGTTTCCCCCACCACTCTGGGTGGCTTCCAGCAAATGCCAAAATACATTAAAATATCACAGATTAAAAACTTCCCTAAACAGGACTGCCTTTAGGTGTTTTCTAAATGTCAGGTAGTTGTTTATCTCCTTGACCTCCGATGGGAGGGTGTTCCACAGGGCGGGCGCCACTACCGAAAAGGCCCTCTGCCTGGTTCCCTGTAGCTTTGCTTCTCGCAGTGAGGGAACCGCCAGAAGGCCCTCGGCGCTGGATCTCAGTGTGATGGGGGTGGAGACGCTCCTTCAGGTATACTGGACCGAGGCCGTTTAGGGCTTTAAAGGTCAGCACCAACACTTTGAATTGTGCTCGGAAATGTACTGGGAGCCAATGTAGGTCTCTCGTGGCTCCAACCACTATTGTTCAATATATACACAGGTTCATATTCTAAGCCCAACTGCCTACTACTTAGGTGAGAAAAAGCAAGGGCACAATATGCAAATCCGCTCTCTACCCTTCAGCCGCCGACTTGTACCCAATGTCTGCCATCTTCCCATCCTTCTTGCTCTACGTGGAACTTCCCTCGCTTCCACTTGGCTGGACTGCTTTGTGAGAAATGAGGGTGACAGGACTGGGAATGAATGGGGTTGTAATAGAGAAATGGAAGGCTGGAGCGTCTAATGAAAGGGCAAAGGAATGGCAGCCGCCGCCAGCTCAGCCTGACACCACCCACTGTGGACGTGTGGTTGAAAGGTTTTGACTATGACTGGGACTCTCTTTAGCACTGGACCATTTGGCAGGCTGTTGATTTTGATATTTATAACTGCCATGCAAGTCCAAGTGCAATTGCACAAGGGCTGGATCCAATTCAGGATCCCATCTGTTGCTACAGCCAGCACTCCCAGCTGCAGGAGTATTGATGAGACAGAAGCTATGGAGAGAGCTGTCTCTGCTACCACCTTCTAGGCAGGTGATGCATCGAACATCTGTGCATTTCTATTCTCAAAGCAGCTCTCACATATTTGCAGCTATGGAGAAGAATCTCAAATAAAGCTGCAGTTACTGTGGATTGATGGTGGGGAAAGGTTGAGGAAGTGCCTGGCAGCACCCATATTACCAAACTTTTAAGCCTTTTGGTGGTGGTGGGGTTTCCATGGAAGGAAGAAGTACCTAAGGTTGCTTCCTATGCCAGATCCCCTCAAGCCTTAGAAAGGTTGCTTTGGGAAGGCCGCGCTCTCTAATGTAAAAAGGTAAAAGGTAAAGAGGGATGCAGGTGGCGCTGTGGGTTAAACCACAGAGCCTAGGGCTTGCCGATCAGAAGGTCGGTGGTTCGAATCCCTGCAACGGGGTGAGCTCCCGTTGCTCGGTCCCAGCTCCTGCCAACCTAGCAGTTCAAAAGCACGTCAAAGTGCAAGTAGATAAATAGGTACCGCTACAGCGGGAAGGTAAACGGCGTTTCCGTGTGCTGCTCTGGTTTGCCAGAAGCGGCTTTGTTATGCTGGCCACATGACCTGGAAGCTGTACGCCGGCTCCCTCGGCCAATAACGCTATATGAGTGCCGCAACCCCAGAGTCGGTCACGACTGGACCTAATGGTCAGGGGTCCCTTTACCTTTTAAAAGGTAAAGGACCCCTGGATGGTTAAGTCCAGTCAAAGACAACTATGGGGTTGTGGCGCTCATCTCGCTTTCAGGCTGAGGGAGCCGACGTTTGTCCACAGACAGCTTTCTGGGTCATGTGACGGAAACCAGAAATGCCGTTTACCTTCCCGCCAGAGTGGTACCTATTTATCTACTTGCACTGTGTGCTTTCGAACTGCTAGGTTGGTAGGAGCTGGGACAGAGCAACGGGAGCTCACCCCGTCATGGGGATTTGAACTGCCAACCTTCTGATTGGCAAGCCCAAGAGGCTCAGTGGTTTAGACCACAGCGCCAATGTACCCTGCTATGAACAACCCTCCCTGAAGCCATGATGGCCATATTGCAGAGTTCAGAAACACAACACATCCTTCCAGCCCTATCTATTTTCCTAGGCTCCCTGGTCCCTTCCTGCTTTCTCTGTGCTGAAAAAGGTCCAATCAGAAGATGGCCATGCCTGGTACCCAACATCTTACCAGTTACAGATCCTTATGAGCCCTTAAGCTCATGGTCAAGACTGTCCTCTGCCCTAGATAAAAAGTGGTGTGTGGGTCACTTCTCAATGATCCCAGATGAAAAGCCTGGCAGGTCAAGTCCCAGAGGGAAGCATAAATGAAAATCTGGTTCCACATTTCTCTCATACCCAGCAGCCTGTGATTGTCAAGGAGAAGGGACACTTCCCTATGCTCCTGAATACAAGTATCCTGCCTTTCGTTGCTTAGTTTCAAAACCTTGCTGCCAACAAAGATTGGGTGGTGCGGGACTGCCCATCCAGACACGCTAGCAGAAATTCCAGCTGTGGCAACACTTCCCTTGGGATTTTCTGGACAGAAAAGTCCTGCTCTCTGCACCTGTTAATGGGACCAGCCCTATAGCAATACATCAGTTTGATACCATACTGTAGCCCCCACAACCACATGACTTGAGGACTCATCCTCCACGGCCACCATTTCATAGTAATGTATTCTGATTCTCCTGCTCTTTCAATGGTCTAAATTGCTCCATGTCAACAGACTCTTCCAAGGCCAGGGACAGAGATTGTAGCGCTGTGGCTTGTGACATCTTCCTAGTGGTGCAATCAGGGCCTTTGGGGGCACTTGGGACCTAAAAGTCAACCCTTATCTTGGGTATTGCTGCCTTGCCCTCAATGATCCAACTGCTCTTGGGGGCCTTTAGATGACCCTTTAGAGCAGGGGTCAGCAAACGTTTTCCGCAGGGGGCCGGTCCACTGTCTCTCAGACCTTGTGGGGGGCCGGACTGTATTTTAAAAAATATATGAACGGATTCCTATGCCCCACAAATAACCCAGAGATGCATTTCAAATAAAAGGACACATTCTACTCATGTAAAAACATGCTGATTCCCGGACTGTCCACGGGCCGGATTTAGAAGGCGATTGGGCCGCATCCGGCCCCCGGGCCTTAGTTTGGGAACCCTGCTTTAGAGGCACCAATAAACTGTGGGGCGGAATTTCTCTCTCCACCACCTCCTGTCTGCTCCCTGGTCCACTCAGCCTCTTGCTCACCTATTCCACTCCTGCCTCACCCTTCCAAGACTCCCCAAACACTGAGCAGGCCAGTTATGAATGCCATTTGGCACAGGCTGCTCCTCTTCGCTTACCACTTGGCACCACTGACAGTCCGATGGGGGTGGGGGGTGGGGAAAGAAGTCTTAAATATATTCTCCTCGCCTGCCTCTCTTCATGTCATTCCACACAGTTGCCTGTCAGTTCTATGGCTTGTGTTCCCTTTCTGAAAGAGCGGGGCAGAGGAAGGAGCTCTCTTATCCAACAGGCATGTGTACAGCCTGATCTTAGTAATCAACTATACCATTAAAGGAAATTGAGGGGAATTATTTTAGAAGAGCAGAAAGCGTCAACTTCCAAGGCACTGTTCTAAGGACTCAGAGAGAGAAATTGACACAGGCACGAACATCATTTCTCACTGTTTACAGTGTCTTTCCTCTCTGGCTTTCATATCTAATCATCATCATCATGGTATCCATCTTCAGTCTGCAGGGGGAATTTCATAATAGGAAATTTCATAAAAGGATACTAATTTCATACTTTTAAGACCGTTCTGATGTGCCTATACATTACCTCCTGCCGCCACCACAACCCTCCAGTGGAAATCTTTGACTTCTGTTCTCCGAGAGGCAGAGTCTTGCTGGTTTAAAGTGCTTTGTCTCCTCAGTCAGAAATGTGAGGTGGTGACAGCAAGCAAAAAATACAACCTACTTCAACCCAAAATGTATTTTTCCATGCAGCTAGGGTGGAGGAAAGAGGTGGGCTGGGGCACCGGCATGATACAAAACCATTTTTCTCTGTTCCCATAAAATAGGGAAAGAAAAGAACACAGCTTCGAACGAAATCTGTTATGATTGATTGGGCAAAAGATGTGGGTCATAATATCATGATGGAGGACTGGGAAAGGTTACGGAGGAAGAACATAAAGTTTACTGCGTGTAATGCTTTAAGAGAAAATGTGATGAAAATGATGTATAAGTGGTACCTAACACCAGTAAAACTAGCAAAGATTTATCATAAGCATGATAATAAATGTTGGAAATGTAAGAGTGTAGAAGGAACCTTTTACCATATGTGGCGGACCTGCCCCCAAAGTAAAGAACTTCTGGGAAAAGATTTATAATGAAATGAAAAAAGTGTTGAAAAAGACCTTTATCAAGAAACCAGAAGCTTTTTTTACTTGGGATAGTCAGAGAGGAACTACCAAAAAAAGATACTACGTTTTTTCTGTATGCCACAACAGCAGCAAGGATTTTATTAGCTAAGAATTGGAAGAGTGAACATTTGCCTACAGTGGATGAATGGCAGATGAAGATGATCGAATTTATGGAACTGGCTGAACTGACCGGGAGACTTCATGACCAGAGAGAAGAGTCGGTGGAAGAAGATTGGAAGAAATTGAAAGTTTATTTAAGAAATAATTGCAATATTAGAAATGTTTAAGATAAGATATGGAAGTACAGGGAGGTTGTAGAGGAGGATTTGTAGAGGTATTGTAGTATATTAAGATTTAGATATAAGGGTAAAATAAGAATTGAATGTTGTTAAAGAATTAATATGAGGCGAATTTTTTAAGATGATTAAAATATGATATAGAAATTACTAAGGATGATATACAATCAAAAGCAGAAAGGAGGGACCCGAAGAAGTCAACAATGTTAGGATATATCAGGCTCTCCAAACTAAGGCCCGGGGGCCGGATGCGGCCCGCACGGGCCAATTGTGCGGCCCCCGCCACCACCCGCCGCCACCCGTTCTTACTGGCACGCCATGGTGTGCTTGCCCATCTCCAGGTCGGCGCGGTGGCAGAAATAGCTTCTGTGCATGCATGGGCCGGAGGGCAGGCGATCGTGCTCCCATATTCACGTCCACAAGCTATTTCTGGTGCTGCGCCAACCTGGAAGTGCACCGGAAATGACGTCTGCGCATGCGCAGAAGCCATTTGCCGCGCCGCGCCAGAAAAAGTGTGTGCGCATGCGTATGGGCGCGCGTTGCCCCACCCTCCGGCCCACCGCGCGATCGGCGCCAGAGGAACCGGCCCGAAGCCAGGTAAGTTTGGGGACCCCTGGGATATATGAACGATAAATATGGTTGTTGTTTTTTTTCTTTTTGTATATTGTATTTTTGTGTTTCATGTGCTTTTTATTTTTTGTATTTTTGAGTTTTTTATGTCCGTCCGTCCGTCCCCCCGTTTTATAAAATCAATAAATATATTTTAAAAAGAAAAAAAGAAAAGAACACAGCCTAACACGGTAGCTGGTATACCCCGCCCATCTGACTGGGTTGCTCCAGCCACCATGGGCGGCTTACAACAAAAACACAAGCAAAACCAAACAAACCAGCCATCACAGAAATGTCCTTGCTCACTCTTCGCAAATCATAGCAAGTAACTGTGAATTATCAGAGCCACCTCCTGCTACAGCTATAATGCCCACCACATATAGACGGCATCCATCTGGATCCTTGGCTCCCACCTGACACCTGCCATCTCTCAATAGGGAAAAGGAGGGGCACATGTGACAGGCACTCAACGATGCTGTCTCTTTCAATAATTAACACCTATTTTTTACGTAATCATTTTGCATTTATTTTTGCGTGGTTGGGAGGGGAAATGGTGGGCGGATCATGTACAAGAACACGAGAAGAGCCTGCTGGATCAGGCCAATGGCCCATCCAGCCCAGTATCTCGTCCCCACGACAGCCAACCCTCTTCATCTCTGGTTTCCATAGTGTATGGCTCACCCTTGAATTATCAAAAGCAAACGACTGCTTCCTAGGGAACTTGACAGTGAGCCGAATACAATCCAGTCAATGTCTAAATTGCAGGTAAAGTTTTATTGTGATACAAGGGAGCCTCTCTGGCTGATGTGTTAAATCTTAATTCCTCGAGATTTTCTGGGCTGCATCCATGTATTAAGACAGACCACCAGGAAGCTGTTTGGAGTTAATTGCTTTGCCTCCATGCAGAATTGTGTACAACTGCTTTCCCAGAATTAAGACTTTGTGTTACGCCCACTGCATTTCTGGATGGCCGCTTCAAGAAATTATCTTTTAGTAGTCCATTTGCCACCACCCGTCTATCTCGTTTGCATGGTGTGCTACTTGTTACTTTTATTTGCCTGGACAGGCAGAGTCCCCCCCCCAGCCCCAGGCGACCCCCGAGCGGAATAATGACTCAAGACAACGTGCTATGGGATTAAAATTGGCCACAACTTTATTAAGGTTCAGATGTAGGGGGACCTTGGCTCAGGCATTGGACGTTTATCCAGTTGGCTCCTGCAGCCAACTGGAAGCTGTGGAAGCCCCGCTGGACATTCAGCTTCCAAAAATAGTTCACAAACCGGAACAGTCACTTCCGGATTTGCGACATTTGGGATCCAAAATGTTTGAGAACTAAGCTGTTTGAAAACCAAGGTAAGACTGTATTATGTTGCGAAAATTTAGGTGCATATTAAGAGTCGATGGCATATTTACATTCGCCAGCAAATATTTGGGGGGGGGTTTCAAGATTCTGAAAATTGAGGTGCGTGTTAAGATTCGATGGCGCATTAGACTCGAGTAAATGTGGTAATTTATAACATTCAACATTCTTCGGGATCCATCTGCTGATCCACAGGTCACCTTATTTGGACCCTTGAACTATTCTCAAGCTGGCAGAATTAATATGTCTTTCTGCAACATTTGTTCCACTGTTCAGCAGTCATTGAACTATAGCCTTTATTTTCCATTAGACTGTGCACTGTGCTTTCAGGAACAAAGAGCTGGGAATGGAAGGGGCCTCCTGTCTGTTAATATCAGTGTGCATAAGTGTACTTTATGCCTCTCAGCACAGCAAATATCCCCAACTTTTCTCCTTTCTATGCCTCTGACCATTAACTTTCCCTCTCTGCTAAGTTCTGACACCCATTTCGCACCCCACAGGCATAGCAGGGAGCGGGAAGGGGGCAGCTGTCCCCCCCCCAAATCAATAAAAAATCAATACAAATCAATACAAATACTGAAAAAACAGATTCTGCCCTCTGGAAGGACCTGTTGAAAAAGCCAATAATTACTGATGGAACTGAACTTAACATTGGTTGCACTTGTGGGCGCCAGGGCCAGCAGTGGTTTGAAAGCATGAAGAATGCCATAATTAAATTATTTCTCAGGAAATCCTGCCAAAATCTAAGATTCTTTATTTTCTTCATAGGAATCAAGAAATGCTGGTTTAAATTTGCATTCTCAGTTGCTTAATGGGGTATATTCTCTGAAGTATTTTGCCTTCTCTGGCACACATTTCAATCAAATGGTGGTAATTCTGGATACTTTAGGGTTGCAATGCAAGAGTTATATTGACTTAACATCCTTGCTTCTCACAGAAATTGGGTGTGTTCGAATTGTTCCTGATGGCAAGTAGGGAAGCCAAGGGAGAAGAAGGAGGATTTTCAGCCCCTGAAGAATTAATATCATGGAACCAGTTGCCTGTGCCCTTGCTCGCAGCATTGAAATCACAGCATACAGTATCTTGCAGCATTCCTTAATCCAAGACATTGACTGGATGCAGAGTTTGTTTTTCCACAGCACTCTCTGAAGGCAGCCCTGTTCAGGGAAGTTTTTAATGTGTGTCATTTTAATGTATTTTAAATTTTTGTTGGAAGCCGCCCAGAGTGGCTGGGGAAACCCAGCCAGATGGGCAGGGTACAAATAATATATTACTACTACTACTACTACTACTACTACTACTACTACAGTGGTACCTTGGTTTAAGTACACAATTGGTTCCGGAAGTCTGTACTTAACCTGAAGCGTACTTAACCTGAAGCGAACTTCCCCATTGAAAGTAATGGAAAGTGGATTAATCCGTTCCAGACGGGTCTGTGGAGTACTCAACCTGAAGCGTACTTAAACCGAGGTATGACTGTATTATTATTATTATTATTATTATTATTATTATTATTATTATTATTATTATCTCTGCAAGATTTAAATATTTGACTCTTTCGAGTGCCTTCTCAGCATCGTTTCATTGCTTGAAATAACTATCACTGCCTGTGTTTCTCTCTGTCTCCCCCTGTAAAGTTCACATGCCCTCAATAATAACCAGCAAGCAAGTCTATGCATGCCTACTCAGAATAGATCCCATTGAGTACCTTTACTCCCAGGTAGGTGGGATATGATTGCCGCTTTAGTGCTCATCCACACTTCCGCTTGTCCTGTGCCTAGAAAGTTTGGATCCAAGCAGTTTTCTGATTGCCCCACTACTTTCCCAAGGAAAAATCACTCTTTGGAGATAGTTTGGAACAAATGGAAACTCCAGGGAAAACCTGAATTGCTGTTTGGTCCGATTGAGTGTTAAAGAACAGTTTTTCCTAAGGGAAAACAGAGGGGCAAGAGGAAGCATGGATAAGCCCTTTATTTCCAGCAGAAGACTAGATAGTAGATCTGAATACTCCAGCGGAAACGGTATTAATTAAAGAGGCAATTGTATTTGGAAGCCGTTCACAGCAAGTAATAACGCTGAGAACTTCCATAGCACTGTTTTGAGTGTTCAAAAGACTTCGTATTCATTATTTCAACAATCTTTACATAGGCCCATAACGTACAGCCAAGAAAGTGTGGCTTTTCTCAGCCTGCTGTTCCCCAGATGTTTTGCATGACACAACTTCGCTGCTTGGGGCTGATGTTCCAGCGGTGGGGGAGGGCAGAGGACAATTTATAATGCATCTACTTAATAGATTGGATAAAAGTATTTAGACGCAGAAAAGAGAAGAGATAATTATTGAAAACTGGAGAGAGGAGTGGGGGGAAGTCAGGGGGTCAGAAGAACCCCAACAAAGATACTGAATTTGTTTATGGATTAATGCAAATAATAATGTACCGTGTGTAAAAATAAAAAATAAAATTCAGGGTACCTTAATCACCTCTAACATTAACAAGGTAAGCGGCAAGACCTTGACCATTAGCCTTTAATTTAGCCTAACTCACAGTTTTGAGTTGATGCGGGTGGCGCTGTGGGTTAAACAACAGCCTAGGGCTTGCCGATCAGAAGGTCAGCGGTTAGAATCCCCGCAACGGGGTGAGCTCCCATTGCTGGGTCCCTGCTCCTGCCAACCTAGCAGTTCGAAAGCACGTCAAAGTGCAAGTAGATAAATAAGTACCACTCCGGCGGGAAGGTAAACGGCGTTTCCGTGCGCTGCTCTGGTTTGCCAGAAGCGGCTTAGTCATGCTGGCCACATGACCTGGAAGCTTTACGCCAGCTCCCTTGGCCAATAACGCGAGATGAGCAACCCCAGAGTCGTCCGTGACCGAACCTAACGGTCAGGGGTCTCTTTACCTTTACAGTTTTGAGGATAAAATGGCAGGACCTTAACCCACTTCCCCATTGCCTTGAGCTCCTTGAAAGAAGGGTAGGCTGCAACAGGGATAAGAAATCAATAAATGCAGAAGCCTGAAGAAGCTGCATCCAGTGAGTCTGTATCAGCTGAAACTCCTTATTTCCCCTTTGCAGATGGGGAAGAAAGGACTGGGAAATATTCACCTATCATTTGCCTAAGGATGTGTAGGTGGAATGTATAAATGAGGCTACTATAAAAAGTGGATCTCCAACTTCTCTGTTTCAACCCCACTTGCAGGATGATGAGTAACCTACTTGTGTTGACTTCCTATAAAATGGAGATTTATTGTATAATGAAATGAATTATGTTGGGTAGGGGGTGTGTGGTTCTTTTTTGGGTTGTTGTTGGTAGCGCTGGCGCCGAATAAAATGTGTTTTAACTTGGCTCCGGGGGAGAAAGTAGGTAGGCCTCCCTGCCTGTTCTTTGTTTCCATACAATTGAAAACATAGAGATAATAGATGTATTATGATTATACGGAATAATAAGTACACCCTCTGAAACCGCAGCGGAGCGGTGTTTATCTCATTCTCATAGGATCCTTTCCACTTCTATGGTTCTATTTTGTAAGCTTGCTGTGAAGACAAGGAGCAAGGAGCAACAGCTCTCCTACCTAATTCATTTTGTTTCCGAGTACAAATCAAAGTGTTGGTGCTGACTTTTAAAGCCCTAAATGGCCTCGGTCCAGTATACCTGAAGGAGCGTCTCCACCCCCATCATTCTGCCCGGACACTGAGGTCCAGCACCGAGGGCCTTCTGGCAGTTCCCTCGTTGCGAGAAGCCAAGTTGCAGGGAACCAGGCAGAGAGGGCCTTCTCGGTAGTGGCGCCCGCCCTGTGGAACGCCCTCCCATCAGATGTCAAAGAGAAAAACAACTACCAGACTTTTAGAAGACATCTGAAGGCAGCCCTGTTTAGGGAGGCTTTTAATGTTTAATAGATTACTGTGCTTTATTTTTCTGTTGGAAGCCACGCAGAGTGGTGGGGGAAACCCAGCCAGATGGGCGGGGCATAAATAAATAAATATATTATTATTATTATTATTATTATTATTATTAATTATTCAGGTTGTGAAATGCAGAGCAAAGGACTCCGGGCTGCTCGAACGTTTTGCTTACCCCCATATTCCCTGCCTCTCCTACGAGGGGAATTTGTCCGCCCACACCTTTAAATCCCCCCCACCTCACCAATCCAGTCAGGCATTTCAATACAGACCAAAAAATGGCCCCAGGGGGCCTCCAGCTGCTGACTCATATTTTACATATTCTGACTGCAATCTGAAACAACAGGAGGAAGGTTTAAGTCCAGCAAAGTGAATGGCTAAGGCATGCTTAGCTTTCTGCTGGATTGTAGCCCAGCATCTCAAAGACATAACATAGAATTAGAGAGAGTACATTCATTGCCAGTTTTTCCCCTTCCATCCCAGACAACCTCAAGCTTACAGTGGGAAACCAGCTATGTCCTGCTGGTCTTCATTGTGGAGTATCACACAATACTGATCTCTCTCTAACACTCTCTTAAGTGTCCCTGTTTTCCAGGGAGAGTCCCAGATTTGCAGAAGCCGTCCTGGTTTCTGATTTGATCCCGGAATGTCCCCCTTTCCCTTAGGATGTCCCTCCCATCAGATGTCAAGGAAATAAACAACTATCTGACTTTTAGAAAACATCTGAAGGCAACCCTGTATCGGGAATTTTTTATGTCTAATATTTTACAATTTTTAATGAGATGTAAGCCGCCCAGAGTGGCTGGGGAAACCCAGCCAGATGGATAGGGTATAAATAATAAAATTACGATTATTATTAATTACTACTACTACTACTACTTTTTTCATCAGAGAAATGTTGGAGGATATGGAGTCACACAACCCCCCCGAGCCAAGGAGATAATAATAATAATAATAATAATAATAATAATAATAATAATAATAATAATAATACCCCGCCCATCTGGCTGGGCTTCCCCAGCCACTCTGGGTGGCTTCCAACAAAATATTAAAATACAGTAATCCATCAAACTACAGTATAAGTATATAGTAACTTATAACTGATAGTAACTTATAGTTACTATAAGTAACTTTGCAACCTTTAGAAGCAGCCCTGTATAGGGAAGTTGTTTTTAATGTTTAATGTTTTATTATGTTTTTATATATGTTGGAAGCCGCTCAGAATCGCTGGGGCAATCCAGTCAAATGGGCGAGGTATAAATAATAAAATGATGATGATGATGATGATGATGGAATAGGATGTCCCTATTTTCATCGGAGAAATGTTGAAGGGTATGATCTCTTATACACACATGCACACACGCACGCACGCACGCGCACACGCGCACACGCGCACACACACACACACACGACACTGTTGCTGGCTGATAAAAGGGAAATAACACAAAAATATTTTGTGATACCTTATTTCATATGTTTCTTTGAGGGTGGGGTAGGGGCTATTTTGGGGACTGCACCAAGACACACCCCCAACCTCTTTAATGTGGCCTTGGTCCCTACAAATGATTCACCTACTCTGGAATCAGTCCTCCTTCCCTTATTTGTTTTAGACTACCGGAGCACCTGCATCTCTGGCTAGCTAACCAGTTCTATAGCTGATTGACTATTGTTAATCTGTACACATTTAAGTGCACCTTCTGTGACATACGGTAGTACCAGGTACCACTCCCGCCCATTGTGAATTATGTAAAAATAAACAATAATGGATGCTTTTCAAGTACAGTCATACCTCGGTTTAAGTACACCTCGGTTTGAGTATCTTCAGTTTAAGTACTCCGCGGACCCGTCTGGGATGGATTAATCCACTTTCCATTACTTTCAATGGGAAAGTTCGCTTCAAGTTAAGTACGCCTCAGGTTAAGTACAGACTTCTGGAACCAATTGTGTTTGTAATCCGAGGTACCACTGTACAGCGGCCTTTTGCAGTTCACTCTTTGACTGTACTTTACAGGAGATCTTTGAATCATGCTTTGAATATTATTTCCTCCTAGAAATCCACACACACACACACACACACAGAGCCCTGAAATCTGAAGCGGTGTTCCATCCTTCATTTGTCTTCATGTTCTTCTCAAATGTCATTAAGTATGGATACTATGGAAATGGGAAAGCATTGCTTTTCATCTTCTAAAGATCCGGCCAATGGTTTTCCACCTGGTTACAAGTGCTTTCATTGTTGTTTCAGGAAACAGAATTATGAGCCTGTTGAAACTCAAACAAACAATGACCGTAACTTTCTATTTTGCAAGGTTCTTGGTGAGCATAACACAGCATTGCAAAAATTATTGTAAAGAGAGTTGTGAATTGAGTTCTGCACTTATAATACATATGCAAGCAATTTCTAGACATTGTTGAGAAGTTTCTTATTTACCGCACCATTGGGAAAACTTTAGGTTTCAGAAAATTATAGCAATTATAGTGTGTGTGTGACACAGGGGTCTAAATACAGTTGCATGATAAAAGGTATTTTCCACCCACAAAGCAAGGTGAGAAAATGTAAGAGGGAAGGAGCTACAGGAAGGCAATTAAAATGAAGCAAGGAGACTGAGTATAACTAGTTCATTTCTGAAAGGATTTTATGTTGTAAACGGCTCTGTGATCTTCAGATGAAGGGCAATATATTATTATTAATAATAATGATTCATCCTGTCCAAAAAGGAACTCGTTTCAGTTCATTTACAGAATGAGCTAGATCAGTTCAAGTTCTTCCAAATTAACTTTTTAGTTCATAAAACTTTTGACAACAGCAACAAATGATTGACATTTAGAATGTCACAAGCTGCTGTGCTAAAGTATAGGACTCAAAAGTACATCGGGCTCACATGCAAGTAATAAAATGTCTGACAGACAGAATGTCAACAAATGGATCTTTCCCCAAAATTGTATTTCCTTATAGTACTAGAAAAAGCTTACCCTGTATAATGTGTGGTTAAAAACATATGCCATCATTTGCTTTGTTCATGTACCTATACTTCTCACTGCAAAATACCCTCTTGTACCAAGAGTGGATTTTTTTCATCAGGGGAATGCTTTGCATCCCTTCCATCTGATTGCTGTGCAACAGTGATTCAGTGATTCTGCTTTCTTAGCAACAGTGGTGCCTCTGTTGCTGTCTTATAATGTTGCTTCCACATTTTGCTTTCTAACTTTCTTTATAGATGTCCAATTGCCTTACTTTGAGAGAGAGAGAGAGAGAGAGAGAGGGAGCACTAAGATTCTGCCCCCATGCTGGACATGTGTAAGAGAGAAGGAATGAGCATGAAGGTTAACTAGAAATACGGTAGTTAAAAGTTCCCAGAGTTTCCCGGGGTGCCAGTGGGTACTTTGCCCCCTCCCTTTCCTTCTTCTCCACTTTGGGTGCCATACATTACCAATTTTCTCTCTACTTCTATCCACCCCCACCCCTCCACCTTATTCTACTTCCTTTCACCTGCTGGTACATGTATTGCCTTTTTGTCTCCCTCTCACATTTTCATTTTGCTCACTTCCTTCCACTTTGTGCCACTTTCTATGCCACTTTAATGCTTGCTCTGTGACTCTTGCTCCCTCCTAAATAAAAATGAACAGGAAATCTGGGGAAGTTTCACCCCACCCCACCCCGAACCTAATATAGTTAGCAATTGTTCTCTGTTGCCCCTTAGTGGGAAGTTTGAAAGAACTCCCCATATTCTCCCACACTGAAGCAGCACACAGTTGTAGTAGCATAACAGTAAGCTTTCCTTGTTCTTTTGAGGTTGTGATGTCTTGCCATTTCACATTTTAAAAAAGAAAGCCACTAAGCCATTTTCACTCCGAATCAAGAAAAATAGCAAAGTTTCAGTCCTGCATGCATTTGGATTGAAAGCATCAAATTTGTCATAAACACACACTGCGATAAAACCTTGACGTTTCCTGATCTGGACCCACCCTCATATTGACTCCTGTTTGTAAATAAATGAGTTTTTAATGAGTTTTTATTTAGAAACATATATTCTCTACATCAGGCATCCCCAAACTGCGGCCCTCCAGATGTTTTGGCCTACAACTCCCATGACCCCTAGCTAACAGGACCAGTGGTCAGGGAAGGTGGGAATTGTAGTCCAAAACATCTGGAGGGCCAAAGTTTGGGGGTGCCTGCTCTACATTAACAGAATGCCTTTTCTCCAGGCTTTTTCAACGTGCTCTTGCAGAATTGAGACTCAAAAATCATGAGAGTAATTTAGATTTAAGAGAATTTTGGAAGCTCGTATAACTTTGACTGATTCCAACTTCTTTTGTGTTCACAGATCATTTTAAACCATTTACTAAACTAACCTTCTCTCTCCCAAATAAATCAAGGTCTGTCATTGATGAACAGTTTTTTGCTTCCGCTGATTTAACTGGGATTAAAATGCTTTTAAACAATGTAGTTTGGCGTCTTTGGAGGAAAGAAAGCTTATGGAGAATTAAATGCATCTGCCAGAAAGTGGCAGAATAGACACTGTGAAACGGCTTCACCAGGGCAATACAGGAACTGCCGATCTGCATCTTTCACTTGGATCCAGATGCCCAGTATCTCAGAAAGACTTGGGGAGGAAGCAGGCACCCTTTAATCAGTGTTTTCCTGCACTGCTGTTACTTGACAACCACAGGACTCACCCTGCTCATTCTGCTCAGCTGCACTTGGAAGCTTGGGGAAGGAGAATGAGAAGTGATCAGCATCCCACACCCGTTGTCACCCGCTGAAAAACTCACCTACAAGACACAATGGCCATTTTCAGTGCTTATTCCGACCCTCTGTGGCTCATTAGAAGAATATCAAAGGGTCTCAGTTTGAACCTTTATAAGGATTTAATGCCAATATGCTGGACTTAATTATAATTTCTGGTGTAATGTACAATCTTTCCTCCCTGCAGGCTCCCTTGGGATGAAAAGACCATGCAAACCTTGTCACAAGGAGCCCATCATCCGGGACTCTTTCCTGGTTAACTGTTTTATGCTTGTTCTGTGACCTTTTGCATTTACATTTTAAAACCAGTTACAGTTAGATCAACAGAGCCCTCTCTTAAGAAATTGAATTGCGTTCTGTAGCCATAGCTAAATTGCAGATTATGCCACAAGGTAAATGAGCTGGGGAATAGCAGCTCCAAACTACCTCAGAAGGTGATGGATTGGAGGTTTCTAAGCAGAGATTGGGTGGCCACCTGTCAGGGATGCTTTAGCTGTGATTGCTGCATTGCACCCCTAGATGACCCTTGGGGTGCTTTCCAACTATACAGTTCTGTGGTTCTGTGATATCATTAAAAGACGGACAGAAATGACTGTAAGAAAGGACACCCAGACAGAATGCTGCTCCAAGGAATGTAACTGAAGCAATAAGCTCACATGACAATTGAAATGATATGGGTTCAGAGGACAAATTAGTACAGCAGGCACGTCTACAGCACAGGGAAGTAGTCATATGAGAGGAGGAGGAGGAGGAGGAGGAGAGGAGGAGGAGGAGGAGAGGAGGAGGAGGAGGAGTTTGGACTTGATATCCCGCCTTTCACTCCCCTTAAGGAGTCTCAAAGCGGCTAACAATCTCCTTTCCCTTCCTCACCCACAACAAACACTCTGTGAGATGAGTGAGGCTGAGAGACTTCATAACCCAAGGTCACCCAGCAGCTGCATGTGGATGAGTGGGGAGTGAACCCGGTTCACCAGTTTATGAGTCCACCGTTCTTAACCACTCCACCACGCTGGCTCTATAATGCACTATAAACAACCTTTCATAATTCCAATGGAAGGAACAAGGGGAGGAGGGGTCTGCATCTAACATTAGGCTCTTTGGCGCTGTGGTTAAACCACTGAGCCTAGGGCTTGCTGATCAGAAGGTCGGCGGTTCGAATCCCTGTGACGGGGTGAGCTCCCGTTGCTCGGTCCCAGCTCCTGCCAACCTAGCAGTTCGAAAGCACGTCAAAATGCAAGTAGATAAATAGGAACTGCTACAGCGGGAAGGTAAACGGCGTTTCCATGTGCTGCTCTGGTTTGCCAGAAGCGGCTTTGTCATGCTGGCCACATGACCTGGAAGCTATACGCCGGCTCCCTCGGCCAATAATGCGAGATGAGCGCGCAACCCCAGAGTCGGTCACGACTGGACCTAATGGTCAGGGGTCCCTTTACCCTTTTTTACTGCCTGAATGACTAGAAGCATTTATTTTTTTTTGCTGAGATGCTTGAGAAAAATTAGAACGGTTTAGAAAAAATGATATTTTAATACATGGTTTAAATTATGTTTTCAACTAAAAAAGAAAAGAAAGACACAGCTCAAACCAGAGTTTGACTGCTTTGTACACACTGGACTTGCATAGTCTCTGTGTGATCATGGAAGCAGCTGTATCAAGTCACATGGGGTTATACTTATTATTCTAATAACCACAAAACCTATTCCAGCAGATGAAATCAGGTGCCTAAAAGACATAGAGGGAGTGTAAATCAATAAGGTAAGACACAACATTTATCTATTTGTGGATGAGTGGTTTAGTAAATTTATTGATCACATCCCACAACCAACAGAAGTCATAACACAATTTGTAGAACGAGAAATAAAATTCCAGAAATGGTTGGCATCCGTCTGTCTCGGAAGACAGTGGAAGTGTGTGGCTTTGTGAGTTAAGTCAAACTGTTGAGTTATAGTTCCTGCAATCTCAGAGCAGCAAAGGAGTTCACCGTGGGTCTCGAAACCATCAAAACAATTTCAGTCTAGATCAAAGTAGCTGATTTACAGGTAGTACTATACTCTGCTACATCTTCACAGAATCAATAACTTATTCTCTCTGTACTGCTAGGATGTAAAGAAAAAACAGGACACTAGCAGATATGTGGCAGCATTTTGAATGGGAAAGATAACTTTGGAAGTAAGTCTTTGTTATCGTGCCTGACATAACTCTGCAGAAAATTGAGCTTTCACAGACTCTTAACCATCTTTGAGAATTGCAGTGAGAACTTACTACATAAGGATCTCAACAAAATGAAAGGGGCAACATTTCTGGAAGGTAATCTGAAGTCTCTCAGTAAGAAGATGGACAGAACGAATATGAGGGGGGAAATAAATGTTGGAAGATCATACAAAACTTTTAATTAGCATTCATATTGTCTATGAACAGAAATCATCACCACACACTTCTGGCAGTGTTGCAAGCCGAATTATGAATTCATGCTTTTTGAACACCATCAACACCAACAAATAGGTATCAGTGCGGTGATAATGCCAGAATACACCAATTGTTTGGTCTTTGTTTTCTTTGGATTGTTTGTGTCCTGTTCTGCATAATGTTTGGTAATTTTCTTCTAACGTTCTAGTCAACATCTACCTTAAACATGTTTTCATGCACTGCTTTATTGAAGTGTGTGTGTGCACATGGGTGTATCGATAAAACCACATGGTACAAACAATATTGCAAAAGGATTAGTCTTTTTATTTCTTTGTCTACATCATACATTCATTGGTGCTTCTGTTTCTTAACTAAGAATAAAAACATCCGTTGATATTTTGCTTAAGGATAATGAAATGGCAGTGAATTGTGCACACTGACAGAAACTGCAGAGGCTGCTGCTGTTGCCAGTGGCAAGTTACGCTCCACAAATAACAGTAAACAACATCACTGCAGCTGCTTTCTGGTTCACCTCCTCTGCAGACAGGAAAATTAAATAGCCCCACACTTCATTGCCAAATACAGCTGCTTATTGTTTAGACGCAATATAATCACTGGATGCTTCTGCCTCTCCTGAACCTTTATACGTGACCGAGAAGACTAGTGAAACAAGCTAAACCAAGCATATTCACTCCCCTTTGCTTGCATATTTTCTGAAACAGAAACATCAATTTGCCGTGCTTTGATGTGATATTCTGCAAAATGTCATGTGATATTCTGGGGGCACTGTCATACAGTGGTTCCGCTCCTTCCTCCTGGGCCGTGTTCAGAAAGTGGTGGTGGGGGATGAGTGTTCAGACCCCTGGGCTCTCACTTGTGGGGTGCCTCAGGGTTCTGTCCTCTCCCCCATGCTTTTTAACATCTACATGCAGCCGCTGGGAGAGATCATCAGGGGGTTTGGGCTGGGTGTTCAACAGTATGCGGATGATAAAGGTAAAGGTAAAGGGACCCCTGACCATTAGGTCCAGTCGTGACCGACTCTGGGGTTGCGCGCTCATCTCGCATTATTGGCTGAGGGAGCCAGCGTATAGCTTCCGGTCATGTGGCTAGCATGACAAAGCCGCTTCTGGCAAACCAGAGCAGCACATGGAAACGCCGTTTACCTTCCCGCTGTAGCGGTTCCTATTTATCTACTTGCATTTTTGACATGCTTTCGAACTGCTAGGTTGGCAGGAGCTGGCAACGGGAGCTCACCCCGTCACAGGGATTCGAACCGCCGGCCTTCTGATCAGCAAGCCCTAGGCTCAGTGGTTTAACCACAGCGCCACCAGCCGCTGGGAGAGATCATCAGGGGGTTTGGGCTGGGTGTTCAACAGTATGCGGATGATACCCAGCTCTACCGCTCTTTTAAATCTGAACCAGTGAAGGCGATGAACGTCCTGTGTGAGTGCCTGGAGGCGGTTGGAGGATGGATGGCGGCTAACTGATTGAGATTGAATCCTGACAAGACAGAAGTACTGTTTGTGGGGGAGAGGAGTCCGACAGGTGTGGAGGACTCCCTGATCCTAAACGGGGTAACTGTGCCCCTGAAAGACCAGGTGCGCAGCCTGGGAGTCATTTTGGACTCACAGATGTCCATGGAGGCGCAGGTCAATTCTGTGTCCAAGGCACAGATGGAGTCTATCAGCTCCATCTGGTACGCAGGCTGAGACCCTACCTGCCTGCGGACTGTCTCGCCAGAGTGGTGCATGCTCTGGTTATCTCTCGCTTGGACTACTGCAATGCGCTCTATGTGGGGCTACCTTTGAAGGTGACCCGGAAACTACAACTAATCCAGAATGCGGCAGCTAGACTGGTGACTGGGAGCGGCCGCTGAGACCACATAAAACCGGTCCTGAAAGACCTACATTGGCTCCCAGTACGTTTCTGAGCACAATTCAAAGTGTTGGTGCTGACCTTTAAAGCCCTAAACGGCCTCGGTCCAGTATACCTGAAGGAGCGTCTCTACCCCCATAGTTCTGCCCAGTGCCGAGGGCCTTCTGGTGGATCCCTCACTGCGAGAAGCAAAGCTACAGGGAACCAGGCAGAGGGCCTTCTCGGTAGTGGCACCCGCCCTGTGGAACACCCTCCCATCAGAGGTCAGAGAGATAAACAACTACCTGACATTTAGAACAGTGTTTCTCAACCTTTTTTGAGCCAAGGCACACTTGTTCCATGAAAAAAATCACGAGGCACACCACCATTAAAAAAGTTAAAAAATTTAACTCTGTGCCTATATTGACTATAGAGAGAGAGAGAGAGAGAGAGAGAGAGAGAGACCAGTTTAGTTTGTGGGGTAAGTCCTAAATCTCAGTGAATTATGACTGTAAGAAACACTTGCCAATTGCTGTGTTGGTTGCAATCTCCTGTAATAAGGCTTCACAAGCCGCTGATTTCTCTGCCAGCACGTGCTCCTCGCCGAAGAGGCCGCACACTCCCTCGTAGACGCTGCTGGCTGCCCTCCGGAGGCTGTTCTGCTTGTCGGCCCGCAGCCTCGCGCCGGTCAAGCCCGGGGCGCCGCCAGCAAGAGCAGCGAGAGCGAGACAAACAGCAGCAGCAGCACCCGCCGGCCGCCTCTCACGTCCGAGGCCGTGGTGGTGGCTGTTGAGAGCTGCGCTCGCCCCGCGTCGTGACCCGGCCGGCTTCCTTTCCGGCGGGTCAGCGCTGTTTATTGGCGGCCGCCAGGCACGTGACAATGCAAATCGCCCTTCTCGTCGCCGCACGTCGCGGCACACCAGCCAGCGGTTGAGAAACGCTGATTTAGAAAATACCTAAAGGCAGCCCTGTTTAGGGAAGATTTTAATCTGTGATATTTTATGTATTTTAATGTTTGTTGGAAGCCGCCCAGAGTGGCAGGGGAAGCCCAGCCAGATGGGTGGGGTATAAATAATAAATTATTATTATTATTATTATTATTATTATTATTATTATTATTAAAACTTAGCAAGAAATGCTGACGTCTCTGTTCACAGTCTAGTGAAACTGAACTTGCTCCACTCCAGCAAAGGGATGTATGTCAAAACGGACCTCTTGTTTTGTGGCTTGGAGCAACACACACATTGTTGCTGTTGCTTGCTCTTTTGCGTAAATCTGTGTTGTTGTTTTTTTAAAAGAGTATCGTCGCCCCCCCCCCCAATCTAAGTTTGCACACATGGAAACAAATACCTGCAGGCATGCTTATAATGAACCTCAGGTTTCTGGAAGCTATGGTGGGTTAAAGGTAAAGGTAAAGGGACCCCTGACCATTAGACATAGCTGCCAAGTTTTCCCCTTTCTCATGAGGAAGCCTATTCAGCATAATGGAAAATCCCTGAAAAAAAGGGATAACTTGGCAGCTATGCCATTAGATCCAGTTGCAGACGACTCTGGGGTTGCAGCACTCATCTCGCTTTACTGGCCAAGGGAGCCAGCATACAGCTTCCGGGTCATGTGGCCAGCATGACTAAACTGCTTCTGGCACAACAGAGCACCGTGACGGAGCGCATGGAAATGCTGTTTACCTTCCCACCACAGTGGTACCTATTTATCTACTTGAACTGGTGTGCTTTTTAACTGCTAGGTTGGCAGGAGCTGGGACAGAGCAACGGGAGCTCACTCAGTTGCGGGGATTTGAGCCGCCGACCTTCTGATTGGCAAGCCCAAGAGGCTCAGTGGTTTAGACTACAGCGCCACCCACATCATAGTGCATGTGTTAATGTAGGTATATTTCATGAGAAAACAAGAAGAGTCTGCTGGATCAGGCCAATGGCCCTTCTAGTCCAGCATCCTGTTCTCACATTAGCTAACCAGATGCCTGTGGGAAATATAGTTTGTCTGTTTATACAGGCAAACTAGTTTTTGCTTTTGTTTGCTGGAAAAGAAACAGAAATGGAACATAGGAATCAAAGCATGCTGGTGATTGGGATGCCTAATTTCCCAGTTCTGTATTTTTATTTCTAGTGTCTCCATCATCTCCTTTTCCCCTTAAAAAAGCAAAAAAATATAGAGTTACAGATGTTAATGTTTAACATATGTCAAACTGCCCAAATATTTTGATGCTGTTGTTTTTACATCATGGAACTGTGGAATGGTGGAGTGCAGATAAATAATGTTCGTTGTGTGCTTCACAATTGGAGTGTTGCTGTTATCCAGTCCCTTGCCGCGCTGTATTCTTCCCTAGGGAAATGCAGCAGTGGGATGGGGTGGAGGGTGGGAGTTACATACGTTGATTGTAGTAGCAGTAAGAGACAGGGACTTGCCCAAGGGCACCAAGTCCACTCATCCTCTCTAGTACAGTGGCATTGCAGGGCATAGATTCAGCATTAAAATTGATTGGTTGTTTTATGTTTTTGTTGTTTTATGTCTATGTTTGGGTTCTTTGGTTTAGAAGAGAAAAAATAGGATAGACCATTTTAAATAACAAGAGTGCAAGTCATAGTTGTGAGATGATAAGGTAAAGGTAAAGGGACCCCTGACCATTAGGTCCAGTCGTGACCAACTCTGGGGTTGCGCGCTCATCTCGCATTATTGGCCAAGGGAGCCGGCGTATAGCTTCCAGGTCATGTGGCCAGCATGACAAAGCCGCTCCTGGCAAACCAGAGCAGCACATGGAAACGCCGTTTACCTTCCCGCTGTAGCGGTTCCTATTTATCTACTTGCATTTTAACGTGCTTTCGAACTGCTAGGTTGGCAGGAGCTGGGACCGAGCAACGGGAGCTCACCCCGTTACAGGGATTCGAACCGCTAACCTTCTGATCAGCAAGCCCTAGGTTCAGTGGTTTAACCACAGCGCTACTAATGTAATGCCTTGTGACACTTAAAACAGCACTGTGGTGCCCACTAGAGGAACTTAATCCTTCGGTTCCATTTTTCACCGCTGAAGAATGAATTTCCACACACACACATACAAATACTTAGGACTTGGCTACCCCAGAAGTTAGGTCAGGTGTGCCAAGTTGCCCCCAACATTGGGGGATCCATCACAAGTGCATGGCGCCAGTGAGTTAGTTCAATTCCCACAATTACAGCCCTTTTACAGTTTGTACTTGCCGGCGATGTATCCCAAGGCATTCCCCCGCCTAGCTGCTCTTGGGAGAAAAAGACAAAATGGGGGAAAAGCTAATTATAAGCAAGTAAACACAACATGGGGCTGGCTTTGAAAAGTTCTCAGAAACTTCAGCTGGCTCAAACAGCTGCAGCCAGACCAATGTTTGAAACTCCCATTGTTCTAGGTGCACTTTGTGATAAGGAATTTCATTAGCGTTAGCAGTTTCCGAGCTCTGGATGCAGTACTGCGCCTCAGATTTCAGATTAAAACTGCAGAGTGGAAGGAAAGGAGGAGCTTTTTCTGCCCCCCCCCACTTCCAGCTACTCTCTGAAGACTGGAGAAGAGGCCATCTTAAGAATATTAGGGGGGTTGGCAGGGGAATGACTAGACCATGTGAAAAGTGAACATCATATTTTAGCTGCAGCTCATTCATTTTCAGCTTTGTGTCCTTGTTATAAAAGTAACGCGCCTGGACATTCCATTGTTGCACTCATAATCTAGGTTTAAGGTGCCATTTAGCTCCTAGCTTTCATATCTCAGCTTCTAACACCGAGACACTCTGTTGACCAGGGCTAGTTATAGGGTGCATATGACTGCCTTGTTACAATAGTTCCACTGGCTGCTACGACCTATAAAGCCCTGCATGGCTTAGGTCCAAGGTATCTGAAAGACTGTATTCCCTCTTATGAACCTGCTCAGGTTCTGAGATCTTCAGGGGAAGCCCTTCTCTTGGTCCCATCACCAAAGGGTCTTCTCAGTGGCTGCTCCCAGACTCTGGAACTTCCTCCCTGGAGAGGTTAGGCTGGCTCCCGGCTTGTTGTCCTTCCACCAGCAGGCAAAGACTTTCTTGTTCCAACAGACTTTTGTGAACTGACTGCTTTTAATGAAAGAGCTGGTGCCGTAATTATTTCATCGTAATTATTTCTACGGTCTTAAACGATTTCTTGTGTGTTTGCGGGTGGCACTGTGGTCTAAACCAGGCATAGGCAACCTTGGCTTTCCAAATGTTTTGGAACTACATCTCCCATGATCCCTGACCACTGGGCCTGTTAGCTAGGGATCATGGGAGTTGTTGTTCCAAAACATCTGGAGAGCCAAGGTTCCCAAGCCTGGTCTAAACCATTGAGCTTCTTGGGCTTGCCAATCAGAAGGTCAGCGGTTCGAATCCCCGCAACTGAGTGAGCTCCCATTGCTCTATCCCAACTCCTGCCAACCTAGCAGTTCAAAAGCACGCCAGTGCAAGTAGATAAATAGGTACTGCTGTGGCGAGAAGGTAAATGGCTATTAAGTGCTCTCTGGTTGTTTCCGTCACGGTGTCCCGTTGCGCCAGAAGAGGTTTAGTCATGCTGGCCACATGACCCAGAAAGCTGGCTGTGGGCAAACGACGGCTCCCTTGGCCTGAAAGCGAGATGAGCTCCCTCGGCCAATAATGCGAGATGAGCGCCGCAACCCCAGAGTCGGTCACGACTGGAACTAATGGTCAGGGGTCCCTTTACCTCCCTTTACCTTAAGGTGCTACTAGAAGGAATCTTATTTTGTTTCGACTACGTCAGACCAACATGACTACCTTACCTGTAACTAGAACTTGGAACTCAAACACTGCAAACCTGGAAGTAAGTGTTCTGGTTTGTGAACCTTTTTTTTTTATGCCGGACATGCTCCGTTTTGAGTGTTACACTTCCATTTTGAGTCTTATGCTGAGGTCTGTCTGTTTTTGCTATTTATTTTGCTTTTTCTGTGGTTCCTTTTATTTATATATTTTGAAACTGTGTGGAACCCAGTTCAGCTACTGATTGATTGTGTGGCTGCAGTGCAATTGTTTATTGCTTTCATTTTATGGATCCCTGGTCCCGTTAGATAGTAAAATTCATTTTCGATTGGTTTTAGGGGTTAAAAAAAATTCCTTCAGTAGCACCTTAAAGACCAACTAAATTTTTATTTTGGTATGAGCTTTCGTGTGCATGCACACTTCTTCAGATACACTTGAAACAGAAGCCAGTCCCTTATGTATATACAGAGGGTGGGGGGGGGAATGGGTGATGGGCTGATGGGAGTGGTAAACCTGTAGATGGCTGTTAACGACTGCTGATGACTGCAATTGGTCCTGCGGGGAAAAAGAAGGATTTTTTTTTTTATATTTTGCTTCGACTCAGACCAACACGGCTACCTACCTGTAACTAGAACTGTTTTAGGGGTTGTTTTCCAAAGTCTGGAATGGATCAATCCGTTTTGCATTCCATTCTATGGGAAAGCGCGCCTTGGTTTTGGAACGCTTTGGTTTTGGAACCAGACTTCCGGAACGGATTAAGCTTGAGAACCAAGGTACCACTGTAAGGGGCATTTGGGGGGAAAGGCCCTGACTTAAGAACGGCGGAGCCCTCGCCGGGTCGCCCTTGTCAGCTACTACCGGTTGTAAAGCCTGCGTTCCCTCAGGAACCTAGAGGCGGCGCGCGGAGGCGAGGCGCCTATTCCCGCCTTTCCCAGGTGTTTGTGTGTGTGTGGTTTTTTGTGTGTGTGTGTGTTCGTGCGCGCGCGCGCTCTTGCTGGTGTCGACAGACTGAAGGAGCCAGTCGGGGAGAAGCCCTCCTCCGTCTGAGGCGAGCGGCGTCCCTTGTGTGAGGGGAGCCGAAGAGGAGCTTCGCCAACGACGCTCTGCCTCCCTGCCCTGCCGGAGCCGGCGTGGGTGGGTGGGAAGGATCCACCACGCACGCCCACATCCCGCCTCGCCATCCCGGAGAAGCCGCTGCTCGCTCCCGATCCCTCACCCCCCGGACTCATCTGTTGCGCCGCGGCGAAGCGGCACCTCTGCCGGGGGGGATCCTGAGGAGAGCGCCGGGCGAAGGCGGCTCGGGAGAGGACTTGAGGGAGAGAAAGAGGGAGAGAGACCTTCGCTGCCTTCGGGAAAATGCGGCTGCCTCGCCGAGCCTGCCTTTCCTTCTCACGCCCTGTAGTAAGTCTCCCCCGTCCTCCCGGCTCGCTTGGGGACTGTACGGGTTTTTGTTTTGTTTTTAATCTCTAGAACGGCTTTTTATTATCCTCAGGGGGAAAGATTCCTGCATTGCAGGGGGGGGTTGGACTAGATGGCCCTTGAGTGTCCCTTTCCAACTCTTTTGTGGTGATTATTCATAATGGCAAATTATTGGGGTGGGGATGGGGGGGGCAGGCAACCACCACCTCGAAGCGGGTTTAAAACAATCCGGAATGAAACATTGCCCGAGGAAAGCCAAATGGGAAGTACTGTATAGGTTTTCCATCACTTAGCACCAGGGGTAACTTTTTCGTGCCCCGGAGGGAACAGCGGCATGAGAGGCGCTTATAAGCTTTAGGAAGGGGCTATTCCTCCCCAAGAAGGGGGGTGGAAAAGGTGGTGCTGGTTATGACGCTCTCAGCGAGACCCATAGCTCGGAGGGATGAACATGACTCCCCCCCCCCAATCCTCCCAATGCTGAGGTCCAGAGGAACTTTAAAATCCTCACAAAATAAGCAGGTGACAGAGGGAGGCATTGTTATTACTCTCTTTGAAGGCTGCAGAAGGGTCACTTAACATGTTGCAGCAAAAAAACAAAACAAAACTGGGCCTGTGTCTCCCCTTTCTGGACTGCCTCGTTTCTGTCAAATTATTTCTGTGTTTGTGAAAGTGTGCAAGCAAACACCGGCCTCCGTGCCTCAGCCAATTCTCGCTTGTGGTTTTTTTTTTTCCAGACATAGGAGCGCCTTTTTAATACTATAGAATGGAACATAGGAGAGAGGGTCAGCGGTTTTGCTAGGTGGCAAAGGGGGGGGGGAATGGCAGCACTTTTAATCCTGTTTTATATTGCTGCCAGTGAGAGAAGTTGTTCCTGTTTTTTTCAGATGTAGGACTGAGGTTGTAAGACAGTGATGTGTACGGTCAAGAGCCGGTTCATGCATATATGTGCACATCGCTTGAACATGTGTGAACTGTACTCAAGGCTGTTTCTTTCAAATCTCACGCAGAACCAAGATGTGTGTTGGTATTTCACTACTAACTTGTCAGGTTAAAAAAAAAATCTTAGCCATCTATAACTTTGCAGTTCTATCTTGTCAATAAAAAAATTGATTTGTTTCTCAAATCTACTTGCTGGCTATGAGCACGGCAGTAACACTAAAGGGAGAACATTACCCTTTTGTACAGATGAGAAGCCTTGGTACCAATGATGCTCCTTTTGATTTTAGCCACATCATCATTGGATGAATTTGAATAGATTGGTTCGGTGTTATTGATTATGCAGAAGAAATACAGTCCTGTTCTGTAGAATTTCAACTTTTCTTTGACAGTTTTTCATCTAGAGAAGGAGAGTGGAAACATGCAATGATATCTGGAAAGATTTTTGGAGACGTGAGGACCAACAGAAAAATATTTATGATGTATTGAGTTAACATGAAATTTAATCATAATTATTGCAATCAGATGTTGATTTTTAAAAAAACTGATCCGATCGAAACCTTGTTTTGTAGAATAAACGAGAGAAAGAGGTTCAGAGCCCCGTGAAATTCACTGGATGGCCTTTCTTCCTTAGCCCTTTCTACGGTTGTTTAAACCTGGGCCTGTTCTAATCACATAATGCAAGACTTGGGAGGGGGAGGTGCTTTTAAGTTCAGGTGGCCATATAGGTGAGGGGTTCTGACCTTCCCTTCCCTCCTGCAGCTTATGTTCCTACTCTCTTCCACAGTTGGTCTCTGATACCAAAAATGAGCTTGGCAGTGCCTAGAGGCAGGGGCGAACTTCAGTCTTTCAAATCTCAGTGGCACGCCAAAATTTGGCATCACTTTCCATTCTACACATGCACTATGTCATAGTTGCTAAACCCTTTGGCATCCCTTTCGGCTCAGTGCCCAATGTGGCGGCACTGATCACACTACCCTAAATCTGTCTCTGCTGGAATAACTGCAGGGAGGTAAGCCATGGGCAAAGATCTGCCCCTTACAATCTTAAAACTGGGCCCTCACATTTTTATTTGATTGGGTCAAACCAAGGCTTTAAAAATGGTTCTGCTACTATCACCTGCAGTTTGAGGCTGCTTTTCAAGGTTAAACAGAAAGACTTGCAAATTTTCCAAGGTTCCTCCAAAGAATCTTGTTCTTCTTGTGAACTTTGAGATTACAGGGGGGGGGGGTCGGATATTTATCAGTTCTGCAAAATCAAAGTTGATAGGAACCAGTTAAACATGCAACAGATCTTAAGTAGAATGTTGCAGCATTCAGCCCTTTAGGCTTGTTCTTTTTCAGTTTGCATATAAAGCCAAGTGCTACAGAAGTCTGCAAGCACAGAGAAGGAGTCGGGGAAGAGATGAAAGTGAGAGGTTGGTTATATGGCAAAGAACTGTGGTGAGAGGAGCAACAGACAGACTTATATGGTAAACCTAGTGGCTGAAGGAATTCATCTGTGCATTGTGTTCACTTTTGTAAGCTCCTAGATGGTCTGGCTAAATTACAGACACCATGAATCTAAAAAGAAGTAGCTGGCACGCCATAAAATAGGATAAATCTTGACAAGATGAATTTCAGAACCATGGAATACACTACTGGGCAATTTTGATTTTTACAAGCACTTCCTCCACTAACATCTCCTCAATCGATTCCCAGCACACCTGGCAACCAAAATATATTTAAATGAGAAAGTATTTAAAAATGGCCACTCCAGAATAAACTTCTTATGCCAGACAGGAATATTAAAGGAAGAGAAAGTACAGAGAGTGCTTATCATACACACCACAAAGTAAGATGAGTGTGGCACCCCAGGAATCCTCTTTGCCTCCCTAGGGTGTAGATAATCTCAGAAGCTCTTTTCTCATCCAAGAATTCCTTCCCCATGGAGGGAACATGCCCAGCACATCTGAAGGCTCAAATGTATACGGTACTAAAACTAAATCAGAGACACATTTACCCCAGGGAAGTTAGCAAACTGCAGAACAAAGAGAGACTATGAGGCCAGTCCACAGAAGGATAGGCATACCAGAAAGCAGTGGGATGTGGAGTGGGATGACTCAATGGTGGTGGAGCAAGGTTTCGGTTGCTATCTTAGATCAGCAAGGCATGAGTATGCTGAGGCTATGGCAAGGGCAGACTTGGATTTCCTGGTACTAGAAGATATTGTTTCTCTAATCGTAGTACTTCTAGATGTATGTTTATTTCTTGCAAAAAATTCTTCTCACAATGCATAAAAATATAAGGCTGTCATCATGCAGCCCCCCTTGGAGGATTTGCAATGTCTCATAAGAATCCTGGATTTGCATGATGTCAGGGTGGGGGGAGCAAAAAAAAACAAAAACAAAACAGCAGTGACCATGGAATAGTAGTGAGAAGGGACAGACACTGAGATGGGGGGAAGAGGTGGTTTAAGTAAAGCAGATATGGAGAAAAGTGAGAAGAAATTTGTTCTAAACAATGACAAAAGTTTGAGTAAAAAAACTGGAATATTTGAGGGTTCTGCAGTCTTTCATATCACATTGGGCAGCTGAGGGGTGGAAGAGGGAGACGTTTGAGTATGTTGAGAAGGGAAGAACACTGAAATGGGGGAAAGTGGTACTTTTAAGCAACAGGTGATGTTTGAGTAAAGCAGGGGTAGAGAAAAACCGAGGAGAAAAGTGACAGAGGGTTGAGTATAGTGAGCAGGAGGAACAAGGCACAGCGGGTGTGGGGAGTGGCACCTTTAAACAAAGCAATGAGAACTGTACACAGCATTCCAGGTGAGGTTGCACCATAGATTAATGGCCTTATGATATTGGCAGTTTTATTTTAAACTCTCTTCCTATTGATCTTCTGCACTTTGGGTCAACATTTTCATCAAGCTATTCATGCTAACAGGGACCCAGGTGGCGCTGTGGTTAAACCACTGAGCCTAGGGCTTGCTGATCAGAAGGTCGGCGGTTCGAATCCCTGTGACGGGGTGAGCTCCCGTTGCTCGGTCCCAGCTCCTGCCAACCTAGCAGTTCGAAAGCACGTCAGAATGCAAGTAGATAAATAGGAACCGCTACAGCGGGAAGGTAAACGGCGTTTCCGTGTGCTGCTCTGGTTCGCCGGAAGCGGCTTTGTCATGCTGGCCACAGACCTGGAAGCTATACGCCGGCTCCCTCGGCCAATAATGCGAGATGAGCGCGCAACCCCAGAGTCGGTCACGACTGGACCTAATGGTCAGGGGTCCCTTTACCTTATTCATGCTAACACCAAAGGCTTGCTCCTGGTTGGTCATTTCTAGTTTGAACCCCATTAGAATATATTTGAAGGAAGGCATACGTATAGGATTCTTTGCTCTGATGTGTCACTTTACACTTGCTTACATTGCAATTTTAATGCCCATTCATCCAGTTTAGAGAGGTCCTTTTGGAGTACCTGGCAATTCCATTTTGTTCTTGCCATTGTGAATTATTTGGTGCCCTCCACAACCTTGACCACTTCACTACTCACCCCTAACTACAGATAATTTATTAATAAGTTAATAAGCCCAGGTGCCAATACAGAACTTTGGGGGAACTCCACATCCCTGAAGGGGACCCACCCACCTCTCTTTCTTGCTCAGGTTCTCCAGGTAAACTATCTTGTCCTTGAGGGAACAAACTGGTTCCCTGAGGTTATTTCATTAGTATTTCATTAGTATTATACAAAATAAATGGAAAATTAAAAAGAATTTTTTTACAATAATTAATTCTATTGAAAAGCCTGTGCACTGGATTTGTGATATATATGTGTAGAATAAGTCCAAACTGATCTGGGTGGAGAATTCCAGTTATATGGCATTTAAATTGAGTTATTAAAATTAATATGATTTTATAATCATTATTTAATACTGTTAATACTGAGGATTCCATCCTCGGGGGGTGATCCTCGATTGTGTCCACATAACAGAAAATTGGACACTGTCCTGGATCCCATTAAGGAGGTGCACCAGATATAAGGCAACATCACCAAAATATACGTAAACCTCACTTGTAAACCCATCAGGGCCTGGGGATTTATGCGATTTAAGAACTTGTGGCTCAACTACTGGGCTTCACCAAAGTCCATTTACCAGAATTTTGAAGAAGGGATTTAGGTCAGTTTTAATGAGAATTTTTGTTAGCAGAGTGGACAGTTGATGATGATTGAATGGGGATGTGGGCAGTTGAAGCTCCTCCGGAAAGGCAAGGGTCTGCTTCTCTGGGTTCCCCCCACCAAAAATGGTCTAGACTTTAACTGATCTTAAAACAGAACCTTACGTTTTGCAGCTCTGTGGAATTGCTGCTAAGTAGCGGTTGAGTAGTTGCAGAGTGAGCAAACTTCCAGTTGCTTGCCCTTGCTGATGACAACCACTTGCAGAATAAAAGTACTGTAGAAGGTTGCAGAAGAAGAGCCTGGGCAATGTACTACTCATCTGATGAATTCAATAGATTCTGGGTGAACTTCTTGTATTTCATCCTCTTTCGTTAGAATCCCTGATACATTGCTGCTCTCCAAACAAAAAGCTTGTATTGCTTGTGAAGTCAGGCCAGCCCTGACAGAGAGTTAAGACAGGCTTCTTTAGAAGAAAGCAGCCCCTGCAATGACTTGCGGGAAGCTCTTGGTATCTCTGAGTTATTCCACAGAATTAGAATAGGGCTTCAAGCCCAGAGAATATTTTTCTGACTGTAAAAAAAAAATAGGTTCAGGGTGCATTCATTAACAGCGGTGGGGATAAAGATTGTTTAGAGGTAAAGTATTATTTTCATTGCAGCAGTTCTTTCTGTGCTTCTTATTTATTCAAAGCAAATATAATCTTGACACCAGCCAAAACTTGCTTATAAGAAAAAGTTTTGATTTGTTATAGCTTGCCATTTGTCAAAGAACAGTCTAACTGGAAATACTTCTGCACCAACTCTACTGAAACTATTCAGAACTATGCTTGGCTCATGTGTCGATCCTGTTCATTTTAAAGTGGCTTGCATTCGAAAGCTTCATGCTGAATTGGGACAATAATGTTTAGGAAAGCATTTGCTCAGTATTGGCTCTACTGTGTGCCACCACTCTGAAATCCTGCTTAACTCCCACGACCCAGTCACTAAAGGACCAAACTTGTGCTGATAATGCTGTTTGAGGATGGGAGCTTGATTTCAATTCCAAAATCCACTTATACCACGACATGGGCAAAAGAAGATTAAGTGGTGCCACACAAAAACAATTATCTTATACTATAAAGACAACAACAGAAAAGAGCCACATGTGACAAAACTAGCATATAGACATAAAAACATACCGTATTCATCTCTCTTCTTCCCACCCACCAGCAGTAGCACTCTTGTGAAATCAGCACTACTATTTTATTTCATGAAGGTTTTCTGTGGGTGGGTGGAGGATGACTCTTTTTATTTGCTACTTCAGATTTCATTTGTTTTAAAAAATATGGTTATATTCTTTGTTCTGCTGAGTTTAGGGATGTACGGACAAGCCTCAATCCATTATGATATTCATTTGCACTTTCATCTGGTATATTTGACTCCACTGCAGTTGCTTTAATTTGCACAAGTCCATGTTTTGTTTCATCATTTTCTGATGCAGAAATATATGTCTTATTAATGAATAGTTAAAATAGACAGGCTTGTCTCAGACATCAACAGATATTTGGATTAACTTCCTGGCATGTTCACTTTCAGAGTTCATAAAGTGGCTAATGGCCCATCACAAATCTAACTACGGCTGCAACCTAACTATGTCTACTCAGAATTAAGTCCTATTATATTTAGTGGGGTTTGGTCCTAGCAAGTGAGGTTGGAATTGCAGCCACTCTTGCTACTTTGGTTTCACAGTTCAGTATATACTTGTCATCCCATCTCATTTTCCTCACTCAGATATCAGAGAGAAACAGTTTAATTATAGGCCAAGAAAGCTTTGGAGTGGGGAGGAAAGGAACTGCAAATTCAATATTTTTGTAAGCCACTTTCTGTTTTGGGGTTTTAAAAAACCAAACAATGTATAAATTTTATTAAATAAATAAATAAATAAATTTTACTCTAAAAACCAGGTTTTAGGGTGGTAAAAAATGGATGGTCAAAGCCAGATGGTTGTCCCCACTTTGATAAAAAGCTAGAAATTTAAGATAAAACAGAAATAAAATCCACAGGTAACAGAAGGGTTCATTATTGACTCTGCAGCAGCAAAAAGAAAGAAACCTCAGCAGCAGGGTAGAAGATCAGTCTAGCCCAGTCTTGGATGACCTGGCTAAAATCTAATCATTAAGAGGCACTAACTTTTGAAAAAAATAGAGCAATTGAACACAAAATTCAATTAAAAGATTCCAGTGAATCAAGGCAGGTGCCTGGAGTGTATAAGACTCCTTTGAATAAGCAAAGCATGCAATTCCCACATAGCTTCAGAGGGGCAAAACCCGAAATACCCTGTAAGATAACACAAGTTTCAAAGCAGCATTCATAAATTAAAGAGTGAAGTGGCTAGCTGAGCAGAAGTTGTGATACAGCCCATTTTACACAACTGTTGTTAGTTACCCCACTATCTCACAGCTCCTAAGTGGCAAGTGGTTCCTTAGTCCAAAAAAAGGCCCTGGTGCCTGAGAAAAGACCTAAATCTTTGAAAATTCAAAGTCAGGTTCCTTATACATAGGAGCACTGTAGGGATCCCAGGTGCACAACTTTTTTGAAGGCAACTGTGCTAGCCTCTGCCAACTGAGCCTTTGTGGAGAATAGGTAATTACCGTGTTTCCCCCTTTTTAAGACGGAGTCATAATATAAGCCATGGCAGGATTTTAAAGCCTTTGTAAAATATAAGACATACCCCGAAAATAAGCCATGCCTGCAGGGTCGGCTCCCAGCAGCGCTGGGCATGGGAGAGAGGAGACTGAGCAGCCACTGTGGCATTGCGCTGCCAGAGACTCGCAGCCACTGAGGAGCTTGCGGCGCCGGGGCTTGCAGGCGGCTCTCGCCTTGCCGCCCTTTCTCCTGCTCCCGGGGGAGACGTGGCTTCTATTCCCCATTGCCAAGGAAACAGCCCGGGGGAGAGACGCCAGAGCTGAGGCGCCCCCCGCCCGCGGATCCCACGTGCCGCCGAAAACGGCAATGCTTAGGGCCCCCCACTCCTCGCCCGAAGTGGAGTAAGGCCCCCCGAGCGGTCCAGGGCTTGCTTCCGAATGCGCAGGGACAGGACTGCGCTGTTAAACTCTTTGCAAACTCCTTGCCCAAAAGAAAGCTGTCCTGCAGAGTGCCGGATCGAGGAGCCGGTCTGCAGAGTCAGCGCCCAGCAGCGCGGCGCTGGATTGAGGAGGCGGTGCTTCGTGCGGAGCTGCTGGGCGCCGACCCGGCAGGCCGCTTCCTCGATCCGGCGGCCTCCCGGGTGGGCGCCCAGCAGCGCCGTGCGGAGCACCGGATCGAGGAAGCGGCCTGCCGGGTCGGCGCCCAGCAGCTCCGCACGAAGCACCGCCTCCTCAATCCAGCGCCGTGCTGCTGGGCGCTGACTCTACAGACCGGCGGTGCTCCGCGCGGCGCTGCTGGGCGCCAACCCGGGAGGCCGCCAGATCGAGGAAGCGGCCTGCCGGGTCGGCGCCCAGCAGCTCCGCACGAAGCACCGCCTCCTCAATCCAGCGCCGCGCTGCTGGGCGCTGACTCTGCAGACCGGCTCCTCGATCCGGCACTCTGCAGGACAGCTTTCTTTTGGGCAAGGAGTTTGCAAAGAGTTTAACAGCGCAGTCCTGTCCCTGCGCATTCGGAAGCAAGCCCTGGACCGCTCGGGGGGCCTTACTCCACTTCGGGCGAGGAGTGGGGGGCCCTAAGCATTGCCGTTTTCGGCGGCACGTGGGATCCGCGGGCGGGGGGCGCCTCAGCTCTGGCGTCTCTCCCCCGGGCTGTTTCCTTGGCAATGGGGAATAGAAGCCACGTCTCCCCCGGGAGCAGGAGAAAGGGCGGAAAGGCGAGAGCCGCCCGCAAGCCCCGGCGCCGCAAGCTCCTCAGTGGCTGCGAGTCTCTGGCAGCGCGATGCCGCAGTGGCTGCTCAGTCTCCTGCTCTCTCCAGTGTCCAGCACCGGCGCAGCTGGGCACCGACCCTGCAGGCTGCCTCCGGAACCCAGCAGCAGCAACGCTGGCTGCCGTAATTACAGTTAAAAAAAAATTAAAAAGACACCCCCCCGAAAATAAGCCATAGGCTTATTTTCTTGGGTAAAATAAATATAAGACGGTGTCTTAAAATGTGGGAAACACGGTACATCCAAACAAAAAAAGCAAGGGGGAACAAAAAAGAGGAAATCCCATTGCAGGAAAAAGAAAGCTGTTTCAAAATGGGAGCCTTTTAGCAGCTCCTAATACGCTGTGGGTTAAACCACAGAGCCTAGGGCTTGCTGATCAGAAGGTCGGCGGTTTGAATCCTCACGACGGTCCCTGCTCCTGCCAACCTAGCAGTTCGAAAGCACGTCAAAGTGCAAGTAGATAAATAGGTACTGCTCCGGCAGAAAGGTAAACGGTGTTTCCATGTGCTGCTCTGGTTCGCCAGAAGTGGCTTAGTCATGCTGGCCACATGACTACTGTACGCCGGCTCCCTCGGCCAGTAAAGCGAGATGAGCGCCGCAACCCCAAAATTCTCCACGACTGGACCTAATTGTCCCTTTACCTTTAATACTCTTTATAAAGGTAAAGGTAAAGGGACCCCTGACCATTAGGTCCAGTCATGACCGACTCTGGGGTTGCGCGCTCATCTCGCATTATTGGCCGAGGGAGCCGGCGTATAGCTTCCAGGTCATGTGGCCAGCATGACAAAGCTGCTTCTGGCAAACCAGAGCAGCACATGGAAACGCCGTTTACCTTCCCGCTGTAGCGGTTCCTATTTATCTACTTGCATTTTGACATGCTTTCGAAATGCTAGGTTGGCAGGAGCTGGGACCGAGCAACGGGAGCTCACCCCGTCACAGGGATTCGAACCGCCGACCTTCTGATCAGCAAGCCCTAGGCTCAGTGGTTTAACCACAGCACCACCTGGGTCCCTTAATACTCTTTATAGGGGTTACCAATATATGAACCACTGTGGCTGAATGAGCCTTATTCATAAATGGTAATTGCTGGCATACCAAACAAAGCTGGTAAAAGGCACTCTAAGCTATTGAGGCCACCTGGACCTCAGGCAACAAAGATTAATCCAGGAGATTAATCTCAAGTGACATGTCTGGTCCTTCAGGGAGAATGCAACCCTGTCCAGAACAAGTAGCTGACCTGTCTCAAACTTGGGAACCATCTACCCACAAGGCTAGTTTTGCTTGAGTTTACTTGCCCTCAATAGCATGTCTTGGACATGTAGGTAGTAGAACTGAGCTGAAAGAATTAAGAACTGTGTGTGGAAAAGAGACTTAAACACATAAAAGGTAAAGGTAAAGGGACCCCTGACCATTAGGTCCAGTCGTGACCGACTCTGGGGTTGCGCGCTCATCTCGCATTATTGGCCGAGGGAGCCGGTGTATAGCTTCCAGGTCATGTGGCCAGCATGACAAAGCCGCTTCTGGCAAACCAGAGCAGCACATGGAAACGCCGTTTACCTTCCCGCTGTAGCGGTTCCTATTTATCTACTTGCATTTTGACGTGCTTTCGAACTGCTAGGTTGGCAGGAGCTGGGACCAAGCAACGGGAGCTCACCCCGTCACAGGGATTCGAACCGCCGACCTTCTGATCAGCAAGTCCTAGGCTCAGTGGTTTAACCACAGCGCCACCTGGGTCCCATACTTAAACACATAGCAGGGGGAAATTACTTGAATATGTGATCATGTGAAGTTCAGTGGCATTGGGTTGCCTATCCTACTTTATGTCCTATCAGGTTACTTTCCAACAAATTAGATGGTTTAGAATAATAGTGATAAATCTCTTTGGACCTGACTGTATATTTAATAAGAGATGAGTATCTTTTGAAAGTTTGCCATTTTAGCATATTTTAACAGGTTTCAAATGCTGGTTAGAATGATTTAATGATTTGTGTATTATGCAGTCACTAACCATCTGCAAAGCTGAAAAAAATGCATATAATATTTGAAAGAAAATGTCACAATTTGTCATTAAAATTTTGGCACCGAAAAGTTTGACCAGCTGTTAAAATAGATCATTTTCACTAATGATAAAATCAAATACACTAAATTCCTTTTGCACGCGCGCACACACACACATAACACTTTTAGACAAAAATTACTTTTTTCCAGACTGATTCTTTCGCAGAGTTAAAATGTAACCACTTCTGAAAACTTCCAAATTATTATTAATAACAAACCCCATTTGTTTATTTACAAAATAAGAACTCTCCAACTCCACCCTGATGTGTGAGTTCTGTTAACTGCAGCTGAGGGACTTGCTTGCAATTTAGTTATTGATTTAATGAGGTCTGCCAGGATTTACAAAGCCATTTTATTTTGCAATATGCATAGCTGCCAAGTTTTCCCTTTTCTCGCGAGGAAGCCTATTCAGCATAAGGGAAAATCCCTTTAAAAAAGGGATAACGTGGCAGCTTTGAATATGTGCAAACTATCATTTTGTACAATACAATCACTGTCTTTTAGATTTTTTAACTTTAAGAGTGCTTCTATAATGTAGCCCTTTAGTGAAGCTAAGGCCTTGCTTTTCTGCCATTATTAAAGCACAATTAAAATGGAGATGTCATACGACTAGTGACAGCTAGTGGGGCTGCTAGGAAGTCACAGGGGTGTGACCAAGTTGTTCTGGTTTTCTCCCTGTCCTTTTCCCTTGTAAAGATACTGTAGACCAGGCATCCCCAAACTCTGCCCTCCAGACGTTTTGGGACTACAATTTCCATTATCCCCGACCACTGATCTTATTAGCTAGGGATGATGGGAGTTGTAGTCCCAAAACATCTGGAGGGCCGAGTTTGGGGATACCTGCTGTAGACACTTAAACATTGCAGTTTTACAAACTGTTATGTTCTTGGCACCTGTCTGTCTTGGGACACAGTGAATGGGGTGCATCTTTGGGGGTGAGGTCAAGCTGTTGGAAGGTTGCAGCGCCTACTGTGGCTGTAGAGACCACTATGGGAGAGAAAAGTTTCGTTATGACTGGGGCAGATGAAGGCATCCGTTTGTGCTGCTGTAGATGCACTCTGGTGTTTCTTCTCTCTGCGCTCCTCCCAGTGGTCATTCCTCCTCTGGTAACTGCTATGCATACATGACTTGACTGCCTGTTTCCAGGCACTGTGGTCTTCTGCAAGGGATTCCCACATGGCAAGGTTGATGAAGGTTGCCCACCTTTATGTCACATTTGCAGACATCTTTGTGGCACAGAGTTGGTCTGCCAGTTGGCCTGGTGCCAGAAGCCAGCTCCCTGTAGAGCATGTTAGCACCTTACTAAACTGAAAGGTGACACATGGTCCCATTGGGTTGCCCTATTTACCCACCTAGCAGCCACATTCTGTACAAGAGGCAGCTTCCAGACTGTCTAAAAGGGTGGTTTCACATAGAGCCCATTTAAGTAGCCTAATCGAGAAGTCCCAGCTCCTGCCAACCTAGCAGTTCGAAAGCACGTCAAAATGCAAATAGATAAATAGGAACCGCTACAGCGGGAAGGTAAACGGCGTTTCCATGTGCTGCTCTGGTTTGCCAGAAGCGGCTTTGTCATGCTGGCCACATGACCTGGAAGCTATACGCCGGCTCCCTCGGCCAATAATGCGAGATGAGCGCGCAACCCCAGAGTCGGTCACGACTGGACCTAACGGTCAGGGGTCCCTTTACCTTTACCTTTAATCGAGAAGTCACTAGAGCGTGGACAGCTGAGGCCAGCCTATACTGGTCCAGGAACGACCAAAACTGGGGAAACAGCCTAAGCTGGCATAAGCACTCCTGACCACAGAAGCCACTTGAGACTCCAGTGACTAACTGGAATCCAGGAGTACTATGATCCTGTTCCTTCAGGGGAAGTGTAGCTTCTCCACGCAGGAACCACCCACAGGACCAGGATTCAGCCTCATTTTATTCGTTCCCTTCCAGAGCTTCACTGCTTCCAGGCACTGGTCCAACACCTTCCAAGCCTCTCCTGATTCGAATTAAACGGAGAGAGAAAGAGCTACATGTCATCAATATGTTGATGGCACCATGTTCCAAATCCACAGATGACAGATAACAGTTTCATATAGCTGTTGAATAGCATAGGAGAGAAAATGGACCCGTATGGGAGCCCACAGCTCAAAAGGCACAGAACCAAGCAACAATCTCCTAGTACTATTTACTGGTATGACCCTGCAGGTAGGAGTGGAACCAATGTGATACAATGCCTTCAATTCCCATCCCTCTGAGTCATTCCTGAGTCAAGAGTCAAAGGGAATTTTCCTCTCGTACCTAGACCATTTTGGTGTCATGCTACATGTGTGTATAAGTTAGGGTCTAAAAAAGAAATGCAAGCTACATTGGGCTCAGCTCATGCATCCAGGGTTCTCTTAGCAAGAAGGGATGTTTATCCCAATCATTGACAGGCAGCCACAAAATGCAGATGTTTCCCTCAGATTTGTGAGTTAACAACACCTGCCCACACTTACGGTACTTAATTGGCTAGTTAGTTTGCAGATATTCTAATTGTCATACAACATTAAATATAACATTTTCACCAATATGGTGTCTTTTGAGTCTTCTTACACAGTGTAGGGGGCAAGAATAAATCCCTTTACATGGCTGTATGACAAAAATGGATTCAGGTTGTAGCTCCAGTGCAGGGGAATGAATGATCTAGGCGGCTTGCCTTTAAGGACCCTTATACCAAACTCAGACTGCTTCCTTGGTAATGAACATGGTGTATCCAGTTGTGTTCTATAAAGGTCATTGCAGGCTCATGCCTCTCTCTACTGATATGAACTTGGCATTTTTTTAGCATTAAAATCAAGATGGAACAATTGTGGGGGCATGCCATTCACAGGGTCTTCCTTGTAGACTTATTTCCCTATCTGAAATGGTCTGCATTAGTCCCAAACTGCAGTCCTTCCTAAGGCAATGCAAGTGTTCTTTCTTATACAGTATCATCAGTGTGCGTGGTGTTTTGAATATTGAAAGAAGGGAGATAACAAAGGCAATTGATGGATGAAAGGAAGAGATTGGTATAATAGTGTATGAGTATGTGCAATGTAGTCTAAAGGGTTCAACAAAAAAAGTTGGGGTATCATGAAAAACTATTCTGTAATTGTGATTAGTACTGGGTATTCTGAAAGCTGTAAGAGAATGCGTAGTGGTAAGTTAGAAATGTGATGGAAGATGCTGCAGAAGGAACTCACAGTAAAAAGGACATATTCTAAGCTATAGTATTTCCTTGCATTAACATTACCACGGATTCACCTTACTGCACAGTCTCTCTCACCCTTTCAACAGATGTTCTGCAAGATATCATGGCCACTTAAGAGTCCCAAATTGTTTTGTTTTAAATGGCCAATAATGTTTTTGAAAATGTGTAAGATTGATCATTCAAAAATGACAATAATAGTAACCTTTTCATTTAAAACACTGCACAGTTCAGAGATCCCTGCTGCACACACACCTGTTTTTTATTCTAAACAAGAAAATTATTATTGTGGAGTTTGGTTTGAGTTTAGGCCCATCTTTCTATTATATTAGTCTTTCAACTTCATTCTATGGTTTCATTTAAAAAATGACACCTGGGGGAACGAAGGAGAGCAAAATCATAACAAGCTTCCTTTGCTTTTGAGATGCAAGCAAAATGTTTCAGAATTATTTTATTTTCAGTCTTTATTTTTAGGTAAAAATATTGCCCTGAGACTACACAGAATTTGAGGAAAGAAAGGTTACTGTGGTAATGGCCAGGTGCTTTCCTTTTAACAAGGCCAACTTTAAAGGATATAACTTTAGAGCAACAACATCAGTACCAGTCAATAGATTTTTCAGTACATTAATGAAATGATTTCAAGTGCTTCCCAACAGAATCCTAAACTACAATATGGAGCAACCTAGCAATGCTTGAATGCCCTTATGCTGCAAATATTGACTACATGGTGTAAGACTTGGGCTTTTGTTTGGCTCTGAATTTTTCTTTGCAAAAAAATGTTTGTATTTTCAGGCAAAGGCCACCTGAGTTAACTCTTTGTATAATACTTATCAAACACTATTCTTGGTTAAGCTCTCTGGCTGTCTTTGGTCTATTATGTGCATTCAATTAAATCATATTAATTCATCTATTATTGCTTTAAAGATTTGCAAAAGGTGCTTTCAAAATTTATATGGCAGGGGAAAAAACCAGGATTAAATATAAGATTTTAACTGATAGTAAAGTACAGTGCATAAATTAATAAAAACCAGTTAAGCTTCTTTGATCTAAGTATTTATGCAGTTTTTCGTCTTCCTGTTGCTAAACATGAACGCAGCCATTTCTGTGAAATTCCATTGCTATAATAATGGTGTACTTGCAATATTGTGTTCCAGGAATGTTTAACTGATGGGTGTTCCCTTTTCTATTGCAGAAAGACATGGTTAGGCTGGTGTGAGCTATGGCCCAGTTCTATTATAGAAGAAGCGTCAATGCCCCTTACCGAGATCGAATCCCGCTACGCATTGTACGAGCTGAGTCTGAACTCTCACCTCCCGAGAAAGCCTATTTGAATGCTGTGGAGAAAGGAGATTATGCCAGTGTGAAGCAAGCTCTGGAAGAAGCAGAGATATATTTCAAGATCAATATTAATTGCATTGACCCCCTTGGAAGAACAGCTCTTCTTATTGCAATAGAAAATGAGAACCTGGAGCTCATAGAGCTACTTTTGAACTTTAACGTCTATGTTGGGGATGCTTTGCTGCATGCCATCAGGAAAGAGGTAGTTGGAGCTGTTGAGCTGCTGCTAAACCACAAGAGACCCAGTGGGGAGAAACAGGTATTTTCCAATGGAAGCTTTTTGTCTGTTGATAATTGCTGCTCTAAGTCTCTGTATGTGTGGAGAGGGGGCGATCCTTTTCAGGATCATGGCTGGTGTAGAAAGGCTTAAACTTTCTCCCATGCTGCAGGAAATTAAGGGAGACTGTGTCTCAAATGTATTTTAAAACAAAACAAAACCCTCATGTGGATGCATCAAATGGCTAGACCATTGAAAGCTTTGTATTCCTAAACTGTTCCCAAAAGGCCAGTTGTAAAGATCCTTACCCTTAGTGGGAGACAGCTGTGCAGTAACTGAAAAGTACCCGGAAGGATGCTTTTAACCCTGACATAAGGTTCCTGTGTGATAACCAGACACACATAACCAACATACTTGTCTAATTAATGCATGAAAGGTTTTAGACCAAATAGTAAGCTGTCCTGCCAGGCTCAGCTCACCTTTGGAGGAACTAGGTAAACAAGCCTACTGTTCTCTCCCAGCCTACCTAAGAAGAAGAGGTTTTGAGTGGGTTGCTACAGCTCAGACCACATGGCTCTTACGAGCCATTACTGTATTCCAATACCAACAATTTAGGAAGCTACACCACTGTAGCTAAGCCAAATTTTACTGCCTGTGCAACTCTTTCTGAATGCTGTATGGAAAAACACATGAATTTGACCTTTGGAGAGTTTGTAAGTAAATCATTTTTAACTTACCAATCGTGTGGCCTTTTCCTATGTTAAGGCAAGAATTTTGGAACTCACAAGGACATATTTTAAAGGTCTGTTTCCATGACTTGCTTTGCTGCCTATTTTGTGTTTTAAAATCTCTTTGGGTTCTCTCACCAAAGTGTACTTGCCCCAAACTTGGATCTTGGCAACCAGGAAGCCTCCTTTCTATATACCTAGATTTTTCCTTGCCACCAGCAGTTCCCAAGCCCTGCTTTAGAATATCCAGTATCCAACATTTGTCCAGGTCCCCTTGTGCCTCTCTGTTCCTGCTTCTGATGAGAATAGTTTGAATGTCAGAGCCCTTGGGTAAGAGTCAGCCACTGAGGCAGGAGGAGAGAGGTGGCTTAATATGCAGAAGTGGACAGCCTGCTGTGCCACAATGTGTAAATCCAGAATGTCAGTAATATCATAGGAGAAGAGTGGAGGATTATAGTAAAGTGCTATGCAAAGCTGATAGGTGCTCTACTCCTTGTAATGTTGAGAAAGGTGTGGTGAAGGCAGATTGGTAAATGGGATTGCTGCAAAAAGTAGCTCTGAGGTTGCAGCAAATGCTGTTCTGTGTCAGTCAGAAACACTAGCAAGAGTCCTTGCAAATAGAAAATCCAAGCATGTATAGAAGGCAAGAGAGATAATATAAGACCTGCACCCCGAATGATGTGCTAGAACATTTTTGTGTAGAGATTAGAAATAGATGTAAGGTTCTGGTCTTTTCTTGTCTGCTTTAATTTTCATACATTATCAGGGTACTGTTAAAATATTGAAATGAACAGCATATTGAAATGTCTGGGAGTATTTCACAATGCATAAGGTAGCATTTAATTACACTATCTTGTTCTCATTGTGGATTCGGTAGTGAAAGAGGAGTAAAACGTATAATTCATTTCTTCAATAGCATAATGAGAGCTTATTGTTGTATTGTGAAAGCATTCAATGTATCATCCCTGTTTTTGCACTGCTGCAATGCTATGCAGTCTGAATAGAAGGGAATAATCAATTCCCCATTAGAATCCCCCCCCCTTTATTATCTTTCCATTTTTGGAAGAGAGAACAGGCAAAATCTCTGTGTCTTCTTCTAAATATTATTCATACAGAATACTACATTGCTTGTTTTGTATCCTGTAATTTCAGACCTCGTATATTCTTCTGTGACTCAAAACTCCAGTAATAATTCTACATAAGTAAAACCTCTCCCTAAGATGGAACCCAGAATGAACCTTACCAAAACTGCAAAATTCCTGAATCACATTGTTGTTGTTGTTTTTACTGTCCTTTACTTTGCTTTGGAGTTATGCCACAATTCCACAGGAGTGCAGGAAGAGCTCAGAACATGACATTGAACATATAATTTCTTTCTGAAATCTCAGAAGCCAGGAGGAAGGACCAATCTGAATAATAATTCTAGTAGATGGAAGAGGGGCCTGAATTATGTAAAAACAGCAAACATTGCAGAATACATTATGCATAAGAGAAAATATACAAATATATTAATTTGCTTATTTAATACATAGTATAAAATCCAACTTTCCTTGGGGCACAGTTTAGAATGCAGAAAGTTAAAAATTTTTAAAAAATACTGAGTTACATATTTCTCGGTGCACAGAAACAGCAGATATCATTAAACTTTAGTACAAAGCACATAGCGCAACTCAGCCACAGTTAAGCACATTTAAATTCTTCCAGTTGGTGCATTAATGTGTGCTTACATGTCTTCCATTGACATCAGACTGACATATAAATGCTTGTATTTGTCTGGATTCTGACCATTTTTTTAATAGGATGGAAACAAACGATGAGACTTCTCTCATATGAAATGCATTCTCAACTCCACAATGCTTATAAAGGACGGGCCACTCTCTCTATATTTTCATCCCCGAAAATTAGTATAGCTCCAAGGTTTCAACCAATCTTAATCTTGCCTGAATATGGTATGTTTTGGATGCATAAGTCCTACTTGTGTGAATGTGTGAGTGAAAAGGGGGGAGGCGTTTGTTTGTACCTGTGGTCTGTCAGGTGTGTGTGTACAGTGGTTCCTCAGGTTACAGACACTTCAGGTTACAGATTCCGCTAACCCAGAAATAGTACCTCAGGTTAAGATCTTTGCTTCAGGATGAGAACAGAAATCGGGCGGCGGTGGCGCAGCAGCAGTGGTAGGCCCCATTAGCTAAAGTGGTAGCTCAGGTTAAGAACAGCTCTGATTTAGTCTCACACTCTAAGTCATGCAGCTTCTCTATGCATAGAGAAGGCTCCCTATTTCAGGCATTATGCTGAATGCAATGACAGTAATGGTGGGAGCAGGAAAAGCAGTATAAGTTTGAGCATGGGGCTAAGCACATGACCCTGAATACCCCCTGAACACACTCTCCTTCTACCTGAGAGTAACATGACTCCTACACACCTAATTCATATCAGCAACTCCCCTCACAGGATATGTGTGTCATCTCCTCCAAACTTCGTTGGCCAATGTTAAATAGATATACTTGCATCAAGGGACCGTCTCAGTTAGTTTTCTATATGGGCAAATAATGCTTTGTTCAGAGTTTGATTCTATAATGTCTCTGGTATGTAGCTAGATAATTAAAGTAGTGTGCTAAAGTTGTAACAAATGCTGCTCTAGAAAAATTAGAACTGATTCATAGCAAGTGCACATAGAAATGGACTTGGGAACAAACATCCAAGACCAAAATAAATTAAAATACTTCCCTTCACATGCAAGAATAACTCAAGAGTTCCAGCACAAAGAATGACATGCAAATAGTAGCAATATATCAAATCACAGCATATAAACAACACAGAACAAGGCTTTGCAGAGCTGAGACACTTGATCTTTACAACAGCTTTCCTATCTGAGTGCAAACAAGTTTTGAGTTACTCAGAGAGCTAAAAATTTGTTCAAATGTGATATATATTGCACAGTTTGATGTGTACAAGAATGTCTAATTTATTACACATACCGTTATTTATGTTCAGAGTTGATTGCTGGCTAGCACAACTAAATGAGAGAAGGAAGCTATGTAAATCGAAGCCAAAAGAAAAAGGATATCAGGCTACATCAAAATACTGCAGTAAATCCCAACTACATATTTCCATATATCATATATACTTTTAAGTGTTGGGTTTGAGGGCTGAAGAGGGCTGTCTGGCACTCCTGAACCCAGTGTTAAGCTTCTCTCTTCCCAATCAAGTTGCCTTTTGCAAGCAAAAGCAACAAAGCCTAGAAGTCCTACTTGCTGCTGTCACTTGCAAATTGCAGCCTTGTTTGTCCCATCCTTATCAATGGTGGGTGAGGGAGAAACAACCACTTTGTTCTCCATATGCTCAGTTGTCCTTTGTTGTGTGGTTCCCAAGTGCAAACCCCATACAAGGGATTTTGACAGGTGGGCAGCTCCACCTACCTGTCAACTTTGACCTGCAAGGCTGATATAGATAAGGATCAGGCCCTTCAAGCCAAAAAGGTTCCCCACTGCTTACACTGAACAAAATCATTTGATTTGTTGCAAACCCTAGGAAACAGTAGTGAATTGGGCTCTGAAAATGCACAAGTAAGTAAAGTGTTTAAGAGGATAGCTCACTTTTCAGTGAATATTTGGTTATGGATATGTTATGGATATCTGTAGGTAAACAAAACAAAACAAAACCTTGCACTCCATAGAGAGCTGGGCTGAATGTTAGCAAGTTTCAATTTCAGCCAAAACAAAGACACCATCCAAAAATATTTGGAGTACTGTAGAATAGCCACACTTTTTCCATTCACTTTTGATGGAGCATCTGCTTAACAGCTCCAAAATAGATGCAAAATTTATTCAGATGTAGATAAACTATTGCACTGTTTTCTTGGCCCATAAGATTGCTCTAATCATTTCCTTCTCAGTGACTTGTAGCTCCCTTCTAGAAATCAACTTTTGCACTTTAACCCTTCCATTTGAGCATACTGCTGATAATGTCAAGGTCATGGGTTTGATCCCCATATGGACCACCTGCATATTCCTGCATTGCAGGGGGGTTGGACTAGATAACCCTTAGGGTCCCTTAAAACTCTATAATTCTATGATTCTATTGCTCTTTTCAAATAGCATTGCCTTTATAGCCATTATTATCGTTGCAATGTGGGGAGGAGAAAATTATGAACGGGGGTTTCTCCCTTGTTGCTGCTGCTGCTTTAGTACCTTTTTACTCCTTGGCTGCTTCATTTGCTTTCCTATATTGCTCACACAAAGGACAACTACCAATCAGGGATTAAATAAAAGAGGGTAATGCCACAATGGGTAAATACACACTGCATTATTGTTTTGTATTTTATTATTGAAAACTTTTAACCATTTTAAAAAAGATTTCTAGCCACCACACAGGCAATCTGCAGGGTCACCTTGCCTAAAATTCCTTGATCTGAAGGACTCATGGCCCTTTCTCAGTGAGACAGAGGGAAGAGGGAGCTTGGGGCCAAGGTACAGCCAGCACAGATGCTACATTAGACACAGTAAAACACTAAACATCCTGGGTTCTGTGTGAAAAAAAAGGGTGATGGCATCGATGCTCCCTGCCTCAGGCAGAGACATTCCTTGTTTTGTACCAGCTCTGACCTGCAGCTTTGCTCTGACAGACTCCACAGACTTTATAGACATGAATTATGCTTCCTTCAAAATGGGCAAAAGCAGCCCCCTTTCTTGTTCTAATAATAGCTACTATTTATACCCCTGGGTGGGTGCAAGATGGAGAGAGAACAAACAAAACTCAGAAGCATTTGCAGTGATTAAGGTGCTGCACTACTATGCAGTGGTCTGTACTCCTATGGACTGTTCCATCTTTGGCCATGCTGCTGCAATGGATCAACTGTTCTGGGGATGTTTTCCAGTCACTTGCTTCTACGGAGTGTTATTTCTACGGAGAATTTCAAAGGCACTCATCTTTCATCGAAACACTGTCCAAACCTTCCCTGATTGCTCAAGCCCAGATTTATTATTTATATTTAGCGCACATGATCCTGGATTTCATGACTCTGAACCTGAACAACAGCCAGAACCCTGGCACAAAGGAGGAGGAAGGAGCTGGCTCAGGAAGACCAGTCATGCAAGCAGCGAAGATGCTGAACCCAGCCTCAGGCCCTGACACAGAACCTGACCTGAAGTTCTGCGTCAGGCTTTGGGAAGCAGGTGTAAGAGATCCTAGAGCCCTCTTGCTTCCTTCTCAAAGTCTCAGTAAGCACTTGCCCAGCTTTGGGAAAGGAAGCAGGAGGACTCTTAAGACCTTTACTGGGGGCCAGTGGCACTGCCCTAAAACCACCTCTGCCTTACATCAACTGTAAAGAAGTTGAAAAAGCTGACATGATTAGCCTCTTAGCTCATTATTAATGTTCATGGAAGAAGCCACAGAGAGAGAGGTAGAAGGAAGGAAAGGCTCTTTTATTGTTTGCATCTCTGGTTGTTTTTACTTTCCGGACTGTTTTATTGTCAAACAAAATGAACAAGTTATAAGGTGCTAGAAGATCTAGCTATGAATTAGTGCTCGTATTTTCAGCGAACAATCTAACTTTGTATTGATTTTACCATAGTTTAAATGCCATCTAGTGTTTAAATGAGGCATTTCATTTTTGAAATTGTACAATTACAATAATTGTACAATTATAATCCAAGTCACTAAGGCAGGCATCCCCGAACTGCGGCCCTCCAGATGTTTTGGCCTACAACTCCCATGATCCCTAGCTAAGAGGACCAGTGGTCAGGGATGATGGGAATTGTAGTCCAAAACATCTGGAGGGCCGAAGTTTGGGGATGCCTGCACTAAGGCCAATCTTTATAATGCATTCTGCATCTATTTCAATTACAACCTATTTTACAGTTTATGATTGGGATTATTTTGCCCTTGTAGCATTGATTACTTTTTTTTAGCCAATAAGCCACTCCTTGTGATAAGAACTTTGCCATATGACCTGGTTTTATTATTTTAGATCTCTATGAAGTTTTTAGTATGACACAGCCCACTTTTTTCTGCACCAGCATTGGAAGTTCTATTCTGAAGGCCCTTGATGGATTTCCATGCTGTAATCTAGTTGTTGTTTTTTATATGCCTTTATCCATGGAGATTTCTTGGCAAAATACTGGAGTGGTTTGCCAGTTCCTTCTCCAGGTGGATCACATTTAGTCTAAACTCTCAGCTATGACCTGTCCGTCTTGGGTGGCCCTGCACGGCATTGCTCATAGCTTCTCTGAGTTATTCAAGCCCCTTTGCCACGACAAGGCAGTGATCCATGAAGGAGTTGATGCTTTTGAATTATGGTGCTGGAGGAGACTCTTGAGAGTCCCTTGGACTGCAAGAAGATCAAACCTATCCATTCTTAAGGAAATCAGCCCTGAGTGCTCACTGGAAGGAAAGATCCTGAAGCTGAGGCTCCAATACTTTGGCCACCTCATGAGAAGAGAAGACTCCCTGGAAAAGACCCTGATGCTGGGAAAGATGGAGGGCACAAGGAGAAGGGAACGACAGAGGACGAGATGGTTGGACAGTGTTCTCGAAGCTACCAACATGAGTCTGACCAAACTGCGGCAGGCACCTACAAACCCATCACAATAACAACTGAAAACCCAGTAAAATACAAATCCATTCAGCGGGAAGATAATGTTACATCCACTTGTAAAATCCCTGCAAAATCCCTTGACCTACTGTTCTTATTTTTGAAGATGCGTGAACAACATTAAATAGAAAATTAGCAACTTTGCAGCCAGTCCTTATTACAAATTAAACAGATTCCTTATTCAAGGGCAACATAACAATGGTTTATATAGTGGTGGAAAGCACAGTTATGCTGAAGATTATCCACTAGTTGGCCTCCTGATGAATATGTATTATTTTTGGAATTCAATTATCTTCTCTTTGTTATGCTTTTCACATATCCTGCTGGCAAATGGAGTTGTGATAATGTAAGAAATTAGCTACTTTGCATGTCAAATATTGCCCAGCTGATCACACATTATTTTTCCCTTGACAGAATCCGTTTTATGTTGCAAAAACAGCCAACTTAGGGCATATACCAACATGTCTGCAGTAGTAGAGTTTATTTTTTTATTTTTAAAGAGAAAATGAGGGATGTGTATATTCACATGTAAAAGAGGAGATGAGTGTATGCCAAGAATCTGAAAAAGCTGTAGAATATGCCAGACTGCTGTCAAAAGTCATGCCCACATTGGAACAGGGGTTGCCAACTTTTTCTGGACAAAAGGGCACATTAGGAATTTTGACAACAACAAGAAGATCTTTATTACAGCCATAGGACAGCGAATTTTGTCAAAATGTTGTAAGTCACCAAGTGGCTGTCGGGCATGGCAGAACACAAAATGTAATGTGTGATGTAACATAAAATTAAAGTACTCTTACTGCTGCTGCTTCACTAACCTACCGACAGCCTAATGTTTACTGTAGAAAGTTAGCTGTGTTCTCCTGGTCCTGATTGGGGAGATCACACAAGATGGATTTCACACACAAATCCATGAGCGCGTGCATATACGGATGCTGTTGCTGTCTGAACAAGGATCATTCCCTAGTACCAGGAAATATACATGAAATGGGTGCTCCTCCCAGCAGTGGATTTAGGACAGTTCAGGCAATTCCCTCGCACATGGCACCAAGCTGAGGGGGCACAAAACAACAACAACAACAATATTGCCTATATTTATATGGGGACCTACTGAGAAGATCCATAAAAAAGCAACTCTACCAAATGAATTATTGTGAAAATAAGAAATATTTGGGTGTGAGTGCGCAAGATTTCGTCCTTGCTCAGGACCCCATATTACCAAAGTCTGCCCCTGACATCACATGCACATGACAAGGCCCCCAATGTCGGGTGGAACTCTGTGCCTCTGATGTACAACATCCATCAACTGAACTTAACCTCTATCTGAACAGGCTAACAAACAGCCTTGCTTTTAAGATTCTATTAATCTTACAGATACAGTAAAATATATCATGCTCTACGTGAGGAAAGGGGTTGCAGAACAGGAGAGAGAAGACATAGAAACAGGGATGATCTATGTGCAAGGAAGAGTTGAGAAAAGCTAGTAGAAGGGGGAGAAGGGAAAGGGGTGAAATGGGGGTGCAAAGAAGGTTGGAAAAAGGGAGTAAAAGACACAAGAATGGGGGGTGGAGATGAAATCAGGGGCATGAAAGGTTCTGCAGAATAGATGGGGATGGTGATTTCATAATTGGGCAGAAGGTGAAAAGGTTGGTTAGTATTCATTGCAGTGTGCAAGAAGAGGAAGAGGCAGGAGGTCACCATGAAGGTGGCTTGTGTACAAGGGGGTGGGGGTGTTGCACAAAAGGTGAGGAAGAAGGAGGCATGGGTTGGTGGGGCAATAAAATAGACATGGCTTCAGAAATGGGCTTAAGAAGGTGAAAAGCAAGCATTACAGTTGCATGAGAAGGGCAAGCCCTAGGGCAGGCATCCCCAAACTTTGGCCCTCCAGATGTTTTGGACTACAATTCCCATAATCCCTGACCACTGGTCCTCTTAGCTAGGGATCATGGGAGTTGTAGGCCAAAACATCTGGAGGGCCGCAGTTTGGGGATGCCTGCCCTAGGGGTTTAATGTGATGGGGAATGGCAAGAGGATTGGCAAGTGGAGTTGACAGGGGTGTGACCCCCAGTATTAAATATGAAATGAAATGAAATTGTTTATTACGGTTGTAATAATAATAATAAAATCTGCATATTATAAACAGTATATAGCAAACTGCTTAAGACTTAAAATTGAATTAAACAGACATATGAGAACCTAAAAGTTTAAAATTTGAGATACCATACAGATTGACCCTATCACCCTGGAGGCTCCCTTTGACTATTTTCCCCACAGGCTAATTTGTTCTGGGAGGATAGACTGCGTCTGCAAATCTGCGTGCAGAATCTGGCGACCGACCAGGTCGTCTTTTGATCTTTTCCTAAGAGGAGGGCATTTAATTTAGACTTCTCTGGAAGGTCAGCAAGCCTCTCCAGTAGGGACACAATGGTGTCTCTAGTATTAAATAATAATTTGCCCATCCTCATCAAACCTGACTTCTGAACTGTCAGGTTTATGAATTAAACCTAAACCCTTGCTGTATTCATTAGATATCTGCCAACCTTCTGCAAATTTATCTTGCCTTAGCCTTTTTTAAAGTGATGTCTAAAAACATAAACACAAAACTGTAATAATTTAAAAAACAGGTGGAGCACAGTTAGTGGTGACTAGTCAGAGAATCTAAATCAGGCATCCCCAAACTTCGGCCCTCCAGATGTTTTGGACTACAATTCCCATCTTCCCTGACCACTGGTCCTGCTAGCTAGGGATCATGGGAGTTGTAGGCCAAAACATCTGGAGGGCCGCAGTTTGGGGATGCCTGATCTAAATGAATCAATATGTTCAGAAACAGCATACCTCTGAATGCTACTTTTGAGGATGATTTCCTGAAGAAAATATTTTGAACAGTAATAGAAATGAAGAAATTTAAGATTATTATTATTGTATAGCCACAGTAAAAAAAAAAATTCTCCCAAAAGAGCCCTACGTTTGCTAACCAATTAAAGGCTGATCTGCACAATATATTTTTGGCTACATGAATCAGCTGCAGTATATACAGTAATACCTCGGGTTACGTAACCCGAGGTACGACTGTAGTTGAAACTGAATAAATGCAGATGTAGATGTAGACTGGGCAATTATGCATATGGTCACCAATGATTGTTTTAATCTTAATGGCATTTTTCCTAACCACCATGAGAAATTGCTGCTGAGCATGTTACCTGATGCACACATAATACAGATGCCCACACAGGCTCCCTCCACAATTGGGATTACCCTCAAATCGGTTTCCATAACCATCTTGGAAATTGCTAGAAAAATTGCAGACAGCCGCAGACACCTTGGGGTGAAAGACTAAAGCCTTATATGTGTGCTTCTGCAGTAATAATAGCATGAGGGAGAACTGGGACAACATTTTGAAGCTCCACCTCCCTCCACCATGTCATGTTCTTGTTTCCAGTCCTCCATGTGCTTGAGGGCAGAATTGTGAAATGGGGCACCTCCTATATTCTTAGAGGTTCCCTGCACAGTTTAGAACCCCTGCTTTAGAGGTTTGCCCTCCAACTCACAGAGGGCTGTAAACAGGGCAAAAGGAATGAGGCATAACTGTGTGCCCCTGATCTCCCTTATCATGAATACCAAACAGGGTTTATTTGCTGCTCCACTCTGTCTTTCAATTCATTATTCCTTTTTAGAAGAATGTGACTGCAAATATTGTAAGCAAAACAAGAACACTTCATTCTGACAAATCTATATGAGAATGCTCTCTGGAATGTCAATAACGTTCCCTCTTCACACTAAGACAGATAGGTCTTTATTTATGATGTTATGCCAGGGAAACAATCATAATTGAGGAGACTGTGAGTCAGATCCAGATATACAGACTTATTTAAATTCAGCAGATGAATGAACATGGACACATAAATAATGACAATATATTTGCCTTTTTTGCTATGCTCCTCCTACAAGACTTTGGGAACCGTCTATATGCTATATATTGCATCACAATCTTCTGGGCAAATCATGACTCTACAGTTCTACAGTACCTCTTCACTAGAAATATGACCTCTTGAAGCTTGAATTATTTAAATGTCTACAATGCACAGAATTAAAGCACATGGTTCAGAACTTGTATTTCCCTTGCTTGCTTTCCCTGCTGCAAGTGACAAAGGCAGAGATGTCAAACTGTTTAGCAACATTATACAGACAGGGAAACTGTTTTCAGTCTTCATTCTGCACTCAATATACCTTTAGCTGCCTGTAGCTGCTTTCCTGAAATTTCCAAGATAATGAGAGCTCCAGGGCCTATGTCAATTTTTTGCGAGGCAGGGGGGACTTGCAAGAATTGCTAAAACTAACGAGTTTCTCTATATGTGGGGGAAAGCATGCAGAAACCTGAAGCCAATCAGATTAGTACTCTAGTTCTCAGTGTAGTCAGTTGTCTGCCAGAATTACTTCCTAAGATCTCTGTGCAAACAATTCAACAAATTCAAGAACCCAGGTATCACTTTGTGACTAAAGATGGATTGTCAGAGGGGATAATTTTATTCTTTTTCCCATAGGACCAGTTCATCATGCAGATGTTAGTTAGAAATATTGATGGACTACTCTGGTTCTTGCTGTCAGCTAGTTTTTTCTGCTGCCTTGTCTAATGTGGTGTGTTTCACTTCTTTGAATAAATTGGATTGGTTGTACTAACCAGATTGTTTGTCCCAATGTTGCCTTTGCTTGGTTCATGTGGGTCCACTTTGTTCTCTGCTGTCATAATCTGCTTGATGATCTGCATATCCTGAAAACAGAACTCACACAATACCTTTGATTTATTAGAACCAACTAAACACCACAGTAAGGGAAACTAATTTGCACAAAACCACCCTCAGGCTAAATGTGAAACAAAAATACTGAGTGATCTTTGGCCAGCAGCACCATCTCAGCCTAAATCTAGCACACAAGGATATTGTTAAGATAAAAGAGAGTAAGATCTGTATGCTGCTGTGAGCTCCTAGGAGAATATACGCATTAAAAATATACTAAAAATTAACTTTAGAAAAAACCTTTAAGTTGGCCTATATTAACTCAATACTAAAGTATTGAGTTAGAAGTGGGAGTGGGGGCTGAGAACTAGTGTCTTTTCTAAGGCTGCTATTATTATTATTATTATTATTATTATTATTATTATTATTATTATTATATACCGCCCTTCAACATAAGATCTCATGGCAGTTCACTAGTGAGTTTATAATTCTGGAAACCCCAATATGGTGACTATGGTGACCCTTTAATTTTTTTTAAAAAAATCTGGAATTTATTCAGTTTTGCCTTTGTGTGGTGCCCAGGGCTTTTTAGGAGAGGTGGATGATATTTGCCTGCTGTATTTGTGTTAGATTTGTTTTGTGTGTAGGTGTTTTTGGAGGGGGGTGGATTCTGTGGGAATGTTCAGGGAGCCAGGAGAAGATGAATTGTTTATTAATATCCTTCCTACTATAACTTAGCAGAGTTTTAACATTCCTGTTTAAATGCACAGCAGGTAGCTGGTTGCAAGCTTGTTTAAGCTTCTCAATATTATTCCTGGTAAGATCGCTTTCTTTCCCTCTTAAAAGAATAAACACGCCACAATCTTATTTAAGATATATAAAGTTTACTCACATTAAACATCAGTTCACAGATGGATCCCTGAAGGCAGATTTAGTTACAGATATATATACATGTGCGTCTATCCCATATGGATAGCATCTCTGGCTAAAAAGAGAGGAAGTCAAAGAGAGAGATGGCTGCATGCCTTGTTCTTTTGGTAACCTGGACAGGTAAGGTCATGCCCACCTCAAGTCACATGCAAGAGGAAGTATGTCCCAGTCAGGAGGAAACAGGAAGTTTTCTACTGACAGGACCAAACATTTCCCTGCAAGTCCACTCTAGGAAAACAAGGAATGTTGTATTTGACTGCTATCTATGTATCACATCCCACAGATTTTAAACATCACCAGCTTTTTTTCTATGAGGCTACTATTTTGTGATGTGTCTGCAACAGTTCCTTAGATTTCTAAATGTGCCCATAGAAAAAAGTTTGGAGACTTTTCTTCTACTACTACATCAACTGACATTTGAACCCAGGACTTTCTTGCTTACACTCATGGCAACCACAATTTGCGTGTCGAGGTCAAAGGACATCCCCCCAATTATTCACACATCACACAGCAATTTAAGTTTAAGGTTTTTTTGCATTATTTTGGCCACAACTTTATTTAAAATACAACCAAATGTGAGTGGTTGCTTAGGCATTGGTTCATCCATCTGTTCCCTGCCCTGGAACAGATCTGACATCCCTAGCCATCTAGGGAAGTCAGTAGGTAAACACCCCCTGAGAGAGGATGGAGCTGTGTGTCAGGCCCTTCACCTCTCCCCGAATGTTCCCCAAGGCTCTTGCTCTTGCATGGCCCGAGCCCCTTGTGGGGGTACGGATGAGAGCCCGTCGAGCCCCATGATTCCTTTAACGGAATACCGTATAAGCAGCAGCAATTTTGAGGGGTAGGCCTTCCTAACCCCTCCACCAACCAATTTTAACCAATGCCTAACCGCCAACCTTACAAGTTGTGACGATTTGCTACGCAGTAGGCAAAATCCAAATGGCAGCAGCCAATCAGCCAAATGGACAAAATTCCTATCGGGCCCCTGCCCCAAATGCAGGCGACCCCATGACAGGCATAGCAGTGTCAATCGCAAAAGGCCCTTAAAGAGGGCGGGCGGGCGGGAGATCTGTTGCACTTGGCAGAAGTGAAACCAGAAGCTGCATGCAGGAGTTTTTTTTAACGGCTATGGCTGTAAATCATTAACTTGCAACATGCCTTTTCCCCCAGCAACAAAACTGCCCAATCCCCCTGTGGAGATCCAGACTATTCTGCCCAGCAACCCAGGGATGTCCTGTTAACCCTTCCGTAACACGTGCTCTCCATGAATGGAGAACCCGCTATACCAACTGACATTGCATTGTGCTAACCGGTCTGTAATTTAATGCGTTATGTCCAGAAGGGGGACGTGGGTGGCACTGTGGTCTAAACCAGTGGTCCTCAACCCCCGGGCCACGGACCGGTCCTGGTCCGTGGATCAATTGGTACCGGGCCGCCCAAGGAACATTAAATACAATTAAATTAAAATTATTAAATCAAAACAATCTAAATAAAATATAAATAATCAACGTTCCCCCCCCCCTCGGCGGGCCACGAAACAATCAACGGCCCCCCCCTCAGCGGGCCGCAGTAAAATTATCAAACGTTGACTGGTCCGCGGCGATAAAAAGGTTGGGGAGCACTGGTCTAAACCACAGAGCCTAGGACTTTCCGATTGGAAGGTCGGTGGTTCGAACCCCCGCGATGGGGTGAGCTCCCGTTGTTCGGTCCCAGCTCCTGCCCGCCTATCAGTTCGAAAGCATGTCAAAGTGCAAGTAGATAAATAGGTACCGCTCTGGCAGGAAGGTAAATGGCGTTTCCATGCACTGCTCTGGTTTCGTCAGAAGCGGCTTAGTCATGCTGGCCACATGACCCGGAAGCTGTCTGCGGACAAACACTGGCTCCCTCAGCCAGTAAAGCGAGATGAGCGCCACAACCCCAGAGTCGTCCGCGACTGGACCTAACAATCAGGGGTACCTTTACCTTTATGACCAGAAGGGAGAAAGGAATATTTTATGTTCATACTGGTTGAAATAACAATACACTGAAATGGAGCAAGATAAAGAAGAAAATAATTAGGAATACAATTGACAATGGCATTTACAGTAGTTATCAAGGTTTATATACTGCTTATAATGGTTTGCTGTGAAAATACTGAATGATTCAATCCCTTGTCAGTATTATGATTTGCAAAGTTATACACTAGAAGTCTATATTTTTACAATCCTAAGGTGTTAAATTTTCAACTAAGGCACTACACAAATATCAGATGGTGAGTTCTAAACTTGTAAACCAATGTGGAATGTTTGGTTCCCAACTTAGAATGTTATTCCAAACTAGTCTCAGGGTTCATTTCTGCTCCTATATTGAGTCTACAACATTAATTCACCCTTAACCTTACAAATGGAAACATCTGTCCTAAGAGGCAAAAGCAAGAGGGAGAAGAATCCCATCACAAGCTGTTGCCAAACATGTTACAACCTGACTAGAATTATTGCAGCCTTATACAGTACTTCAAATCTGTGAAACAATGTGCTAAACTCTGCGGTACCCAGCCTCGTGCATCCCTCCTCAGCTTTTTTCTCTCTCCCAGTTTTCTCTTCCCACTCATGTTTCTGCATCCTTCCCCTTTCATTCTTTCTTTTCTAGGCTTCTGCCTCTTCTACTCCTCCTCTTTGCTTAAGGATCTTCTGCCTGCCTTCTGTAGAATTAGAGCAGCTGAGCCAATGACAACCCAAGGCCTTTTTGGCTCCCCAACCCCTCCAATATGCAGGCTTCACTGTCACCCCTACTGCTTATGCCACTATCACAAAACCCCAAGAATAGTGTTTCTCAAACCATGGGCTATGGTCCACTACTGGGCCTCAGCATTGTTTCAAGGGGTCCTTGTCTTGGAGTATATATATTTTTGATTAACTATTTATTTTGTGCTTTTATCCTGTATTTTTGTATTGTGAACTGCCCTGAGATCTTCGGATGAAGGGCAGTACTGTATATAAATTAACAACAACTTTTTCTAGTAGTTACGTTAAAACATAGAGTGCAACTCTATCCATTGACTGAGGTAGGTGGAGTCCCCAGGTATCCTGCCTGGGGAGGAAGCCAGACCAAACCACCAGGAGCCGCACTGGGATCCAGGGGGCTGCAGGTGACCATGCAAAAGTCACCTCCCCCCATTTGATGTGGGGAGCGGTCATTGCTCTGTTCTTTCTTCCGCCGCTTGGAGGAGTGTGTTCTTTTTCCTACAGCTTTACATTTAGGTTGAACACATTGGTTCTTTTTACCATGATTTCTGAACTGCCACAACAACTTTCTGATGACTTACAGAGCATGAGAGTTGACACAGTCCTCACTCACAGTTTCCCAAAAACATTTCTCTAATCTGCATTGTTTCAAAGGCAAATATAATGAGGAGAAAGACTTGCGTTGTTAACTGAGAGGAGAAATTACCATTCTATGGCTTGGCCAAGGTGCAGTTTTGACTGAAATGAGAATTTCTTTTTGTTCTTTTGTCCCTGTTCCTTTGAGACAGTGAAGAACATGGCTGATTGATGTTCTATGACCTTCAGTGGTATGGTGCCAGAGAAGTTAAGTTTCAAACTTGTAGAACTTTGAAAACCAAGCCAAATCACATGCAGTGTGTCAGACACCTTCAGCTTTAGTAACCCTGGAGTATGCCATGAACAGAGGGGGAAATGTTTCTTTTTGCCTTGCAGCAAAGGAATTTTGAACCTAAGTTCATTTCTTTATGTTACGGGCAAAAAGCCAGCAACATTTATAAATTATAAAAATTTCCTTTTGCTGACTATGAGCCAACAGTCTTCTTTGAGAGGGCCTGCTTTTATCAAAGAGCTCAGAAGTCTAGAGAAACTATTGAGCCGTTCATAGGAGACCTCTATTTTTTTCAAGGAGCTCCTCATGGGGACACAGTATACAGTGATATGTACCTGATGGAAGACTTAACTCTTTGCAAGACTATAGAAACGTCAAGGAAATCAGGGTCACCCAAAACTCAGGCCAGGGAGAGGAAGTAAAATGATCCACAACTTCAGAGATATTTTCATGGCAAGAACAGCCGAGTGTAGGAAACATAGCTTAGTTGGTTAGAGTGTGGTGCTGATAACACCAAGTTTGCAGGTTTGATCCCCAAAAGGGACAGCTGCATATTCCTGAATTTCAGGGGGTTGGAATAGATGATCCTCTGGGTCCCTTCTAACTCTACAATTCTATGGTTTTAAGAAAAATAGGACCCTTTGTTATGGTGCAAGAAGTGATCAACAGAAATGGAAAACCTATTTTTATTTAGCTCCATTATTTCTTTCCAAAGCTATTGAACCTGTATGGCGGGTAAATGTAACAAACTGCAGGACAGCTGCTAATTTCAGAATCTGTTATCTCAGACCTATAAAGTTCTGCCCAACCTACATAATGTTAAGACTGTTTTGTATAGCCCTCAAAGAACGTGAGTAAGAATCAAAAGGAACCAAAGCACCAGACCCAGATGGATTAATAACTGAACATTCTAAGAGCTTTGTAGAAGGAATAGGAGAACCATTAACTAATGATCTAGATAGGTGGGTGTTATACCACAGGAGTGGACAATTCATTCATGCAAAAAGGGTGTGAGGCATTTTCTCGTTCTTCTCCAAAGCTTGAGGGTGCCAAGTCCCTTCAGAACCCCAGCATACCTCTTCTTTGTCTTTGTCTCCAACCCTTGTCCTCACTCGCTTGCTTGCTTTCCTTCTGCTGATCTCTTTCTCTTGCTTTTCTGCTCCTCTGGTTTCCATTTTGCCTTCTTTTGTTTCCTGCTCGGGACCCCATTGCCTGTGCAACCTTTTGCTGCTTTATTTCTCTGCCAGTCACCAATGCTCCACTGGCATTCTTAGTGCACCCACTTCCAGAATGCTCGTCTGCACATCTAGATGCCCCATTTGCCCACCAGGACTCTGAGGAAGCCACAGCGCCTCCCTCTCTTCACAAAGGGGGAAAATAAAAACAATGTTGGGTTCAAACACCCTTAACGCTTTCACATTTTGGCTATAAAACACCAATGTCAGTATTAACAAAATGCTTAAAGTGTTAAAAATATAGTCTATATATATATATATATATATATATATATATATATATATATATATATATATGCAACTATTTGTTTTATTACTGTGGAATTTCCAAAAGAAAGCATTTGTAAATAAAAAAATTAAAAAGTTGTGTTACTGAAATAAATGCACTTTTCGATGATATCTAATTTTCCGAGTTTCACCTGTATATTGCAGTAGCTAAATAAGAAGTACAAAACAAGCTTTTGTCTTTTTGTGGGAGGAAGGTAATGATATCTCAGAAATAATTACGGAGACACTAAGAAGGTAAACAAACAGGGAATGCAAAAATATTGAAATTGAGGAATAAAAGAGCAGCCAGCCTAGCGTCCTTCCCCTCACCCTCCTGTTTCATTTAAGACTGGGATAGATTCTCTCCAGCCAAAGCAGGCCTGTTAGATGTTAGCAATATATGAAGAGGGAAAGCAGGACATCCTGACCTCAGGGCCATAGACCCTATCACACATTTGACTGAAGATGTCTGCAAAGAGGTAGCCTCCTTACATAGAGATGTGTGCACATAGGCTTCCATGTGATCAGGAAACCAGATTGCGCAAGGTTTGGAGTAGATTTGTTATCATCTGCATGTGAATAGCACCCAGCTCTATTTCTCATTTTCATCCGATTCAGGCAGTACATTGGAGGGGCTGAATCAGTGGCTGAGTCACTGGACTGGAGGGCAGCAAATAAAGTGTAGGTCAGGTAAGATGGAGATGTTGTTGGCAGGTAGGTAATCTATCCAGTACAGTTGTGTTCTGGATGGGTTTGCACTACCCAAAAGGATAAGTTCTCATATGATTTTACCTTGATATCTTGTACCTTGAGCTACAGATAACACGTATCCAATATAATTGTATTCGCTTTCCTTCCCACAGGTACCACCCATTCTTCTGGATAAACAATTCTCAGAGTTTACACCAGACATCACACCCATTATCCTGGCTGCCCATACAAACAATTATGAGATCGTAAAACTTTTAGTACAGAAAGGTGTTTCTGTTCCCAGACCGCATGAAGTCCGCTGTAACTGTGTGGAGTGTGTCTCTAGCTCAGATGTGGACAGCCTTCGCCATTCCCGATCCAGGCTCAACATCTACAGAGCTCTTTCAAGTCCATCTTTGATTTCCCTGTCAAGTGAGGATCCTTTTCTTACAGCTTTCCAATTAAGTTGGGAACTTCAGGAACTGAGCAAAGTGGAAAATGAGTTTAAATCTGAATATGAAGAACTATCACAGCAATGCAAGCAATTTGCAAAAGACCTCTTGGATCAGACACGGAGTTCCAGGGAACTTGAAATTATTCTTAACTACAGAGATGATAACAGTCTAATAGAAGAGCAGAATGGTAATGAACTTGCAAGACTCAAACTGGCAATTAAGTACCGTCAAAAAGAGGTAAGTGTATAGAAGGATATTTTTCTGATTTAATTGAAATAATGTATGAGATAGATGGTATACCCATCAAGTGAGACAAATTGCTGTCAAGGTCTTTTGTTCTCCATTTTGTCTCATTTAAAAAAAAAATAATGATGATGGGCACATTGGGTTATTAGGCTCTTGTGATACAAGAAACTGAAATATTGCAGCGTATAAGAAATCCAGAAGTACTGCTGCTCGTGTTTTCTCTTGAAAAAAGATCTTGTTAGTTGATCTGCCTGACATTAAGCTCTGTGGAAAGACAGAAGTATTTTCTGGTTCATTTTACAGCCTAGAATTCCTCCACAAGCAGCAATGTGCATTACTGCAAATAGTTGCTTCCTGTAAATGTGTGGAGACTTTCATGGTGATGTAATAATGATAATCAAATCAGTGAAGGTTCAGAAATCAGACAGATGGTACTGTGTTGGGTGGGGAAATGGAGGCTACTGGCAGGAACCTATCTGACCCAGACACTAGTGAGATCCCTTCAGAGTCTTGGACCCCTACTGACTCTTCCAATTGAAGACTTGGAGGTAATCCAAAGGCAGCCTGAAGTACCCCACCTCAGAGGTGCCTGACTTAGGCTATCCAAGGACCTAATGCCAAGCTCTGCCTCGATCCCTGATTCTCCCCCTCCAGCTCTCATGAGTGAAGATGGCAGCAGAACCAAATGGGAAGCCCAGGGTCGCAGGAAGAGTGCTTTATTGCCAGGATCTACTTGGGTGCGAATCCAGCTTCAAGGAATGACCCAGCAAAGAACCTGGTTGAAGTGGAGCTGGTGGTGACTGCAATTTGTTTGGTCTCCTCTGAACCCTTGTTAGGTTAACACCTCCCTTTTGAACTCACTAATGTTGTTCCAGCTCCCTCTGTCCTGTTCTGGAACCCCCTGGCTCCGCCTTGGAGGTTCCTGGCTCAGCCCTACTTCAGCTACCTATCTGACTTCAGCCTTCACATCAGGTGCTGGTCATAAACAACTACTTAGAAGGGTTACGTTCCTTTTGGTTGAGCCACAATGGTCCAGTAATTCAATGAGGACAAAACAACTTTGAAATTATTATTATTACTATTACTATTACTATTATTATTATTATTACCCCGCCTATCTGGCCGGGCTCTCCAGCCACTCTGGGTGGCTTCCAACAGAATATTAAAAACACCATGAAACATCAAACATTAAAAACTTCCCTAAACAGGGCTGCCTTCAGATGTCTTCTAAAAGTCAGATACAGTCGTACCTTGGTTTTCGAACAGTTTAGTTCACGAACAACTTGTAACTCAAATGTTGCAAACCCGGAAGTAGGTGTTCTGGTTTGCAAACTTTGCCTCGGAAGCCAAACTTTCGGCGTGGCTCCCGATTGGCTGCAGGACACTCCCGCAGCCAATTGGAAGCCGTGACTTGGTTTTTGAACGTTTCAAAAACCAAGGTATGACTGTAGTTGCAAGTATGCCTTAGAAAATTCTATGCACATTTAGTAGGAATAAGTTCCACTGAGGTAAATGGAACCTATTTTTGAATAAATAGGCATAGGACTTGGCTGCACCAAACAATTTACCTACTGAAGCTGAAAAGCATTTATATATATATATATATATATATATATATATATATATATATATATATATATAATTAGTAATGCAGTTCTCAAGGGGAGCAATACCTCCTTTATCACCTTTTAGACTCATTCAGAAAGTTCAGATTTTTCTGCTTCAGCCACTGAGTGAGTGAGACTAACACCAACCGATTAGTCTATAAAAGGATTTAGATCACCATGCTAATCACATGATGCTTGAGATGAGCCTGTTTTGTTTGATTCAAAGTTATTTTTTATCATAATTGATGAATTTCCACATGTTGATATTTTAATCAAACTTTTAGCATTGATTTTAATTATTTTTGAATGCTTTTAATAGTTGTTTTTAACTAATAATAGGTTCTTTTTTTTGTAAACCACTTCGAGGTCTGTTTGTTTTTTACAATCAAGTGGTATATAATTTTTAATAACTAAGTAAAAATAATTCTTTATAACTGGAAAGTCATATGAAGATAGGTACAAGAAGATACTGTTTGCAAATCATGAAGCTTCAGCATTACAATGTAAACACAGGGTTAGGGGATCCTGTTTGCCTCATAGCACATGGTTCTAGTCAGATAATTTATTGTGTAACATGAGAATATTTTTTATATTATATTTTAAGATTTTCAGACATTGCAAATAGCTAACATAAATACTAATATTTTTAAAGCAGAGTTCATTTAAAGAAACAGTCCTAAGATGATAATTTAGTTATGTGTGTGCATTACTTATTTGGTTGTGCCACCTTAACATTTTATGCTTTATAACAAAAGTATAGCCATGTTAGAAAGCCATCATAACAAATGTGATATTGGAGAGATTTCATTTGGTCTTTCATACTTCGTAGAAGCTGAGCAATTTCTTCAAGCTCCATTTTAACAGATGGCATCCTTTGCCTTTTAATTAGCTGTTACCTGAAATCAGACTGTAGGGAGGAGGAAATTAATTATGACTAAGATTCCAAGAACCACGTGACTACCATTTCTGCAACCCCAAGTGGGCTTTTAGAGTTGTACTTTTCTAATGCTGCTCCATCATCCCAAGCAATAAAATCCCTTTAAAACTAAGGCATATTCTCACAGCAGTCTGTGATTAACCCATATTGGGAAGAGACTCCGCTGTTCAAAAGTATGTGTGGAGGGAGTGTAAAAAGCTCCAATGAGAAACACACAAGCCAGGAGGGGTAACTGTCCAAGTGAGGCATCGAGTTGGAGCCCTTGTACAATTCTAGCAAGCAATACATTTTCCATAATATCCTAACTAGGCTAAAGGATGTCGAGAGACAAAATATTGTGGCAGCTGTAAACAAAATTTGCTCCCCTATATTCTTTGATCTAAATATACTAGATAGCAGAGCCAATTACGTCACTAAGTTAATAACCCCAGCCCAACGTAAGGCTTTTATGTTGGCCCGTCTGAATGTTTTTCCCTCGGCATTTGTCAGGGGAAGATATCAAAACATTCCTAGAAACAAGAGATTCTGCAGATGTTCTATGAATGTCCCGGACACTGTAGAGCATATTCTCTTTCATTGTCCATTGTACAATACGCTCCGTCAACGTGTGCTGTCCCCTCTTTTGGGTGGTCTGGAACCCCAGCAAGGTGAAAGTGTGGGATTCGGCCTATCTGATGTTGACCAAAGGGTAACGGCGGGGGTAGCTGAGTTTTTGGTAGCAGTCCTCCAAGGAGCAGGTTAACAGGGAAAATCCTAGATTCTGCATATATATATATATATATATATATATATATATATATATATATACACACACACACACACACACATACATACACAATCAGTCTATGTAGCCAACTGCTGCCTTTTTATATATATACCAGCGTTTCTCAACCGTTGTTCCGCGGCACACTACTGTGCCGCGAGACGCGGGCTGCTGTGCCGCCACGTGCGGCGATGAGAATGGCGATGTGCAGCTCGGCCAGGCAGCAAGCCACGTCCCGGTACACATGGCTGTTGCGAAAGTTGCCGTCAAGGGCACTCTGCACGTCCGCCTCCCCCCAGATCTCCAGCAGAGCTCGAGTCTCCAGCGCGATTGGACGGGAAGGGGCGATCAATGGCAGGCAGGCGGGGGCCAGCCGCCCGCCTCGCTGCAGCCCCTCCTCCCGCAGCTCCCCCTCTCAGCGTCCCCGGCAAGGCGGCAGTTGCGGCGGCCGAGATCCCATTCCTTCTCTCGCCTGGCTTTCCTCAGCCTCGTCTGCAGCTGTCGCTCCCTCGCCTCAGGCGGCGGGAGCTTGGTGGTGGTGGTGGTGGCGGCGGAGGGGGCTGCGCTTCGAGGCCCATCGCCTTGCGGAGGCCGGAGGCCGCGGGGCTCGGAGAAGAAGCGGCAGCTGTCGAGAAGAAGGCGGGCGCTGAGGCTGAGCAGCACCGGTGCGGCCTCTTTCCCCTCTCCGCTCGCTCCCCGGCGGGCCCAAGCCGGCCCGGCGTCAGCAGCGCGCATTGCGCTCCAGCTGCCCCCTCCCCTTCGTGTGCGTGCACACTCACATCCATACACACACACACACACGCCAGTCGCCCAGGTTCACACACAAAGCAGCGAGGGTGTCTGTCGCACAACTTCAGTGGTGGTGGGAAGAGGGGGGCAGGAAGGCGAGAACAATAGGCAACGGTCTCCTCCCGAGGAAAAGGCGTCGCGTACCTATAGGGCGGCACAGAGTTGGTGTGCCTCGTGATTTTTTTTCATGCAACAAGTGTGCCGTGGCCCAAAAAAGTTTGAGAAACACTGATATATACAGTGGTACCTCTATTTACGAATAACTCTTCTTACGAATGTTTCTACTTACAAATGGAGCTCCTCCGCCATCTTGGATGTGGTTTTGATAGGATTTTTTCTACTTACGAATTTTTAGATAGGGTTGCTTCGACTTACTAATTTTTTCTCCCAATGCATTCCTATGGGATTCAACTTACAAATTTTTTTTGACTTACAAATGTGCACCCGGAATGCATTAAATTCGTAAGTAGAGGTACCACTGTATTTCAAGGCTCTTGATTTTCTCTTTTATGTGATTTTCTCTTTTATGTTTTTATTTGTAAAATGCCTAATAAAGGTTTGATAAGTAACTGCCTAAGTGAATCTCAGCCTGCATCTCTACTTTTTGGATTAACCTGCCTGTTTCTATCCAAACAGCTCATCTTTTGCAACAATTTGTAGATCAATTGTGAATATGTAGCCATTTTCGGCTTGCACAGAATCCCATCACATGAGAAATCTAGAAGAACCCTACTGGTATATTATTTTTGTGGAGTCCATTCCATCTGCCTTTAATGTAGCATATGAAGAATTTAATTCATAAAGCTTGATTTATGCAATGAAGCACTGCTATCCAATTCATTCAGCCATTTTTTTAAAAATATATATATGTTTTCCTCTCTTTTGTAAGGGCACTTCCAGAATATCCGTTTATTGAACATACATCCTGATTTGTTTGCAGGGAGAGTAGATGATATGGTCATTTAATGAGTATTCATTCCAATTGGCTTGTGGGGAGGTTTGATATGATGTGTGAAAGCAAGTGTCATCCCATTGCTTCCCAGTGGAACCTTGCATTATTATTATTTTTGCAAGAAGGCTAAATTTTGGGGGAAGCAGACTTGTTGCATGCAACCTCCCAAACAGCTTGAGTTGTACAACCTGAATTTGCCAATCTGAGCAACTCCAGACTGATGTCTTATACCAGGTTTATGCAGCGATAAGCATTATACACTTTCAATGTGGATTTATAAAGTACCGGTATTTGTCTGATCCTCCTCCTGCTACATCAATGTTTTCCAATACGCCTGCATTATTAACTCTGCACTGGCATCCTCCAGCAATTCCAAGGCCATTTTTTGCAGCCTCACCATCCACCCTTTTGACCCTCCCCCTCTACAAAAGTAGAAGTTAGTTGTGCTGTATGATACCATGCTTCCATATCACTGTGCTTTTTCCAAGCACCAGCAGTAGCACAGTTGTTCTTTTCTCTCAGTTTGCAGCAAGGTGTCTGATCTTCTCTTCTTCCCTCCCTGTGCCCTGTAGCTGGGCAAAGATATGACATCTAGAAGGAAGGGAGCTGGGAAAGAAGGAGGAAAGGACATATATCGTCAGTTGCCTCTGTGTTGCACTGGCACACAAACACCACTCTAGTTTCTCTCTTGCTCTCCACATACACAGCCATCACCTTGTGCATGCACCCATCTCTGAGCAAAACAAAACTTTTAAGAGGCTGAGCCAGTCACAAAGCTTTCCTTTGAAACCCCCCCCCCCAGCAATTGGGCAGCAATTTTATCTCCCCCCTCCCCCCTTTTAAGTGCAAGTTATTTGCAGAATGGCACCATGCCAGCACCATCCTTCCACTTTTACAGTTTTAATGTTCAGGCTGTCATTACAGTACTGTGCTAAACCTTCACTCGGTTCCACAAAAACGGCATCAACAGGAAGCATGTGGGAGTAGCTATTTCACAAAGAAGCAACTTCAATTCGGCAGATTGCCATAATACCATAGCACATCAGTCATTAAAAAAGGAAAAAGGGAACATTTCTGGTATGAAAAGTTTAATGATAGGTGCCAAAAGTTATGGATTACACACAGATTGCTACTTATGCCATGTGGCCATCCCATCAGTTTTAAGAGTACAAATCAACTTTAATGTGGGAGCACTAATGCAACACCATCAAGAGGACAAATCCTCAGTAACAATGACATCAGTAAAAACAGTGAGTCTACTCAGGGGCTAAGGTCCCAATCCCAGGAGGCATAAGCCTCTCACCAAATTAGTCAACAGAATAGGCAGGATTGGTGGTGCAGCACAGTCCAAACAAACCAAGGTCAAGCACAGGGAATCAGTCTAGGAAACAGTCCAAGATCAGTACCATAAGTTCATCAAGCCGTGGGAACTAGACTTAGAAACAAGGATGTGTTGTTTCCAGCAAATGAAAGATTCAGGAAGGAGACATTATGTACTCTGGCCTCCTGACCACAGTTGATGTTAGTAAAGGACCTTCAGGGATTGCTTACTCGTGTATACCCCTTACTCATCAGTAGACCACTGACTTTGGGTCCATAGATGCATACTGTAATGTTATCTTTAGCCTTGACCCAAATATTTTAGCACCAGTGTTCTTGAGAACTGATAGGTGGTGCTACCTCCTCCTCTGATAGGTCCAGGGGTTCTCCAACAGGTCCCAACCTGGAGGACCCCTCAAGGGGATACTCGGGATTGGTTTCACAGGACCCTGCTTGCTCCTTAAAGTTCTTGACCTGTGGGGTATCTGGTTGACTCTTCAAGGACCTCATGTCTGGTACCAGGTCAGGGCTAGATATAACAGTATGTGATGGAATCCCACCAGAAAATAGCCGATCTGGAAGTGCCCTAAGTCTATGAGTCTGTCCCAGGGTATGATGAAACAGGGATGACCTCCTTCGTGCCAATTATTTCACATTTTTGGCTTTTTGCTGTATGCCTTTCTATTTCCAGCCCCATTGTTTTTGTGGCATACTGGCAAGATGTAATAACTTGACCTAAGATTGATTTGCTCTCCTTGTCTCCAAACATGTTGTCTGCACAAAGAGAATTAGGATTTTAACAACACCTACTGGAAGAAAAATCAGTATACCGGTAGATAAAAAGCAGCAGCAAATGAGTCAGAGCCAATATGTGGCAATTAGGAAGGAGTTAAAAGTTGGCAAGTTAGGGGGGAAATGGTAAGGATGGTTCATATTCCAATAAATATAGCAAAGTGTCTTCAATGAATTTTCAAAGTGTCTGTCGACATGGAAACAGCATATTGCTAATACAAATCCAGAGATTTTATATTGCATTTACAGCAAAGATTGAGTTTTCATCCTAGAGTGCAACTGATGTGGATTATCCAGCACCCCCATAAATGCAAAGGTCTCAGACCCTGAGCAACTGGAAGACTTCTTATGGGAGCCCTGATAAGAAGGATCACTTGCAGTCTGCATACATGTTCACCTATATGGAATGAACCATCCAGGGGTCCTTCATCTTACCTTTTACTTTATATTGTGCACAAATTGCTTTTTGTTGTGTCATTTCATAGCTATACAAGTTACAAATTTCAGCACAGACGCCAAAAAAGAGGAACTTCTTTGTTAATAATTGCTTTCAGCATTCGTTCTTTTATCCGTTGCAACCGCCTTACTATACTTAAACTATGCAAAACAGTTCATACTGTACTTTCGTATTAGAATATTTAGGTAAATAAACTCAATTTTTCCTCAATGTAATATACCAATGTTGCTTTTGTTGTTTTGTTTGCCACCTTCTCCCAGGATTGTGGTCAGCTTTTTCACTATTAGTTTATTTGATTGCTGAACTTTTATGTTATTTCATGCAATTTTATTGTTCATGGCTTAGAGATCAAAATTAGTGAAATATATAAAATGCATAAAATAAGCACAAATGCTGCCTGCCTACCCCTTTGCCATTTTAAACTTTTTTTCCCTTTTTAGAAGGCTGGCTGCATTGTGGTCTTGGAAATGCCTTGCCCATGCCAAACTGCTTCTCAGTTATTGAGGGAGCTCTTTGCAGCTTGCAGATCACCAGACTCTACCCAAAGGAACTGAGAAAACACATAGCCAAAGGTGCATAAGAAATAGCCCACTTGCCATACACATCTTTCTAGAGCAGGCATGCATCTGTGCAACTTGAGCAGAGTCTAAATGGCCGTCCTACTGCTAACAGCGGTGAAATTAATGCTGACTTACCGGAAATGTGGATCAATGTTCTTTTTATTCAACAAAAGCCTAAAGAGAAAATAATGCTGTGTAGGAGATATAATATTTAATTACCAGAGAAATGGATTCAGCAAAGCAGGAGACACTTGTAAATAGCTAACCTCAAGGACTGCATTAGCACATTCTTCATCATTTGCCAGAAGCCTATGCATGGCTGAGTTACTCAGAATTTGACACTAAGCCAAGGTAAAAATGTGATTAGAGGTGGAAATTGTTTGTCAAAATATTAATAACTAGGTGCTGCTGCTCTGCTTGCCACCCTCACATACACCTTTACCCTTCCTTCACCCCTTCCCCCACCCTCCAGCCACCCCCTATCCCCCCACAGCTTGCTCCAAGCCCTTCCCTTTCCCTCTTGAGTCTCATAACTCCCACCCTAACCCCCCCATTAAAGAATGGGGAGGTGCTTCACAAAGCGGCTTGCTATACTGCTGTGTAAAATGCCTTCCCCGCCATTAAACCCTACTGTAGCCACGTTTAATGGAGGGGGTAGGGCTTCACAGTACCTCCCCTCCATTAAACAGCTCACCTGGGCCAGCTGGCCATACCTAATGCTGCAGTTGGTGTGCCCCCCTACTGAATGTGAGAACTGCATGATGACAAGTTGGAATTTTTTTAAAAAAAATTACCTAAGGGTTGGCGTGCTCTGGTCCATGGGGTCACGAAGAGTCGGACACGACTAAACGACTAAACAACAACAACAAAGGGTTGTGTGTTAATTTGTTCCAACCAGGGTCCTAGTTTTGCTCGAACATCATAAATAGAATCTTTAAGTATGTATTTCATTATAAACAAGCAGAAAACTTTGATGCAAGTTAACTTGTCAGCCTCATTCCCCCTCCTTTGGCCTGATTCAGTACCTAAATTAATTTCAGCATGAGATGGTTTAAGAATGAATTGTGATTCTTAAAGCAGGGCTTTCAGATCGACCTCCCCAACTTATTTTTGATTTTGTGTGTTTATATTTGTAAACTACAGTTCTGGACCATGTACAAACAGGGACACACACACACACACACACACCTCATTCGCATTAATGACACAGATAGTGCAGATCTAATTTGGACAGAGGTGGATGTGGGCATGACTCATGAGGCAAAGGCGAACTAGCAATGTGACTGGAAATTAAATTAGACCTCAAGTAAACTCATTCCCTGATTGGAAACTAGAGCTATTAATCACAGACCTACACTCACATCATCTGCCTTTCCCCTCCTGACTGCCTGATAGTTTCCATTTATGGAGACTTTTGGGGAGATTACAAAAATGTATCAAACTAGACAACAACACAAGCAATTCTGAAGCCTTAGCCTGTTTCTTAGATTTTCTTGGATCACAGCCACCCTGCATTCTGAGATTTTCAGAATATCCCCAAGGCAAGTATTCTCATCTTGGCCACATTATCTGAAGCGAATGCATAGTCTTAAACATCTGCCCGTTTTGTACAAAGCTCCAGTTTGTTTGCCCCTACCCAGTCATTTCTGACCACAAGCACTTCAAATAGTGCTGTATGGAAACCTGTCCTCCAATTTCTCTTAACTGTTATTCCCCTGAGAAACAGACTTTTCTTCTTCTGCCTCATTCATGGGGCACTTAATTTCTTTGGGTTGAGCAGGATGACCTAAGGTTGTGTTCGCTTTTATATCCAGTAAACATTTCTCCCTGGTTGCCCATGCTTCTTGAACTGAAAATATAAATAACCATGTGTGGTGTTCTCAGCTCTGTTTTTTTTAGAAGTAGTGCGGGAACTCACCTTGAATGCCTCCCTTGTTCTCTTATAATGGCAATGGCACTCACCTGAGAGGTGCTGAAACTGAGTTCCGGCAAGTTCTGGCTGAAAAAAAAAGCCCTGGTTGCACTGTATCAGAGGAAAGAGACAATAGTGTGGTTCAAGCCCACCCAGGAATGGCATTGCAGGGGGCTGGAAGGGATCCTCTGGATCTCTTCCAACTTACAATTTTGTGATTCTGTTACAGCTTTTTATATACAGTGGTACCTCGACTTACAAAGGCGATCCGTTCCGCGGCGCTCTTCGTAAGTCAAAACCTTCAGATGCCGAAGCGTTCATTTTGCGCATGCGCGAATTTGCGGTTCTGCACATGTGCAGACCGCGCGTGCCACTTCTGCGCAAGCGCAGAACGCGCGCACAGCGAAAATATTTCCGGGTTTGCCGACTTCGGAAGTCTAAACCTTCGGAAGTCGAGGCATTCGGATGTTGAGGTACCACTGTAGATGGAAAGCCTTTATTCAGCATTATGTTTTGCACCTGATATTAGTTATGGATTTTTATTTGTTTGTGAAAATCAAGCTGTTCAGTTACTTATATATGTGGCTGCTAGTTCTAAGTTAAGGAATAATTGTAGTGGATTTCTTAAGATCCTCTGGAAAGTCCAAATTTGATCTTTTTAAAGTGGGTTATCATGTATCTTCATTTATGACTTCAGTAGCACCTTAAAGACCAACTAAGTTTTTATTTTGGTATGAGCTTTCGTGTGCATGCACACTTCTTCAGAAGCTCATACCAAAATAAAAACTTAGTTGGTCTTTAAGGTGCTACTGAAGGAATTTTTTTATTTTACTTCGACCCAGACCAACACGGCTACCTACCTGTAACCTTCATTTATGATGCATGTATATTATTATTTTATCAATAATAAAATAAAATAATGATATAAAAAAACACCAAAACTTTCTTCCCTCTGCTGATTTTTGAATATCATTTCTTTTCATATTTTTAATGAACAGTAGTTAAAGAAAATGGGCTCTAATCTCATCAGTCTTCCTGGAATAACATGGAGAGTAGAATTATCAGTATCTTGGTGACATCAAACTCAAAATCCAAGTACAACATTCCCCAGCATCTTCATATACTATTTATTTAATCTAAAGGCCTTCTGTTTTACTTTTCTGCCTCAATGTCAGGTACTCCAGATAATTTACAACAAGTTGGCACTACAATTAACAATATGTATTCAGTAAAAGAACTGAAACATACAAAAATACAAGAAAAAATAATAAATCCTAATAATAGATCCTAATAAATAAAGTAATGTTTGAAGCTTTGGGAATTTGATCTAATATGGAGCTTAAAGATTAATCTTCTCTAATTTATACGACACTATTGAACCTACAAATGGGCAATGGATGAACACAAAATATGATCTAAACCCCCATTGCATACCATTTTGGCTAAACTGTAGGAGGCCTCTCTAAGGGTCATTATAAGATGCCACTGGATGGCCCTATGCTTTTAAAGAGTTAACTAATCTCTCACTCTTATGCTGGAGAGGATATAAACTTAAAGGCACGTGTGAGGTGAGTGTCTCTTAACGATTTCTGCACCCAATTTTCTTCACAGTCATCCACCATTATAGGGCAACATCTTGTTACCCTATCCCATGTTAGCCCTGCTGTCAATGGGAAATGATATCAACCCAAATGTTAAAGAGGCAAATATTGTAATAAACACCCCCTCCCACCACAAAAACTTGACCTGATATGTTTGTAATATAGCACATATGGAACACTTAACTCACCTTTGGAGAGTGATAGGAGGTTGGTTTCAATGTATTATTGTTTATTACCAGTACAGTAACCTCCCTTTGGTCTCAGTCGCAGCAGCCAGTAGATAAATTATCTTAATGCTTTAGACTGAAGTATACTCTAATTTACAAGATTTTACAAGTTTGTTTAGATGTCACGTGGGCGACTCCATACAAGACTTAATACAGTGGTACCTTGCTTTATGAACTTAATCCGTTCCGGAAGTCCGTTCTTAAACCAAAGCGTTCTTTTTAAAATCATTTTTATTGATTTTCCAAGAAAAACAGCCAATTAACGTATCCATCAAATCATAATCATAATCCAATTAAGGGCCACATGCTAGCACTGGGAATGGCTAATATTGTGTGTGTGTGTGTGTGTGTGTGTGTGTGTGTACGTACTCTCTCTCTTACTCACACACACACCACATATATGCATATTCACCACACATATACAATGCACACAGTCACCAGGCATGCAGGCACACTGCCTTTCTCTCTCACACACATTCTCACACATGCATTCTCACAAATAAACACATGTAAAAATAAGACACACACAACCAGAATTGCCAGCCATCCACACTCCAGGGCAGTGAAAACAGTACTTTGCATAAATCATTATTTTTACTTCTCTTTAAATAGATCTGTTTATTTGCAAATACAAAAAGAAAAAAGGCAGGGGAGATAACAGCCTTTTCAGCTGACATCATTTTTTAAAAAATAATAATAATAATTTATACTCCGCCCATCTGGCTGGGTTTCCCCAGCCACAACAATAATATTCCATCAATTCTTATTTAAATATACAGATTACTATAAGCAATCCATATGCCCAAATAGATATTTAAACCATGTGTTCAGATAAGCACCATCACAACGTCTGCTACTGTCCTGCAACACTTGGGAGTCTCAGTTTCTCTCATTCCTATCAGCATGAAAAGACAAGAAAATAAGCCCCTCAAGCATAAGGTTTCAGATTTGCACAAAAATCTAGTTTATTTACTTATTTTATTTCTGACATTTATATAGGTAAAGCGACCCCTGACCATTAGGTCCAGTCGTGACCAACTCTGGGGTTGCGGCGCTCATCTCGCATTATTGTTACAGCTTCCAGGCCATGTGGCCAGCATGACAAAGCCGCTTCTGGCGAAGCAGAGCAGCACACGGAAACGCCATTTACCTTCCCGCTATAGCGGTACCTATTTATCTACTTGCAATTTGACGTGCTTTCGAACTGCTAGGTTGGCAGGAGCTGGGACCGAGCAACGGGAGCTCACCCCGTCGCGGGATTTGAACTGCCGACCTTCTGATCGGCAAGCCCTAGGGTCTGTGGTTTAACCCACAAGATGCCAAATAACAATTGCATGGATGATAATTCCATGCTGATAAAACTCTTAGGGGTAAGGTAATAGCATTCTGGGACCTACTCCGTGCTTTCTATAGATTTTATATTCTAGCACATTGAAGCATGTGTTATAAATTGGTAGGATTTAAATAACTACCAACTGACATGTTTAATTAGGAGAGATAATTGAGTTTCTAAAAATACATTAGTATCCAGTAGATTAAATTGAATTCGACCATCCATCATGTTTTAATAGTCTGAAAAGTGCCTTAAGTTTTACACTAATGGTTTCCTTCTGCTGGCCATGCTTTGACTGTGTGCAACGACTAGAGCTGCCATTTATTTAGTTATTACAGTTATTTGGCACTTCTTCCCTAGAGTGTCTCAAAGTGACTTGAAAAGTAAGAATAAAAATAACATGCGACTGCGACTGATCCAACCCACCACACTAAAACGATTAGCACAAAAAAAGGTGCCACAGACATACCAAATTATCTTTTAGGGCCAAAGGCCCGGGAGAATAAAAATGGTTTTGCCTGGCAGCTAAAACGTAATGATGTTGCCAGCTGTGCCTCCTTGGGGAGAGCATTCCACAATGTGGAGCCCCTGCTGAAAAGGCCTGTTATCACGTCATCGCTCTCCCCACCTCCCTTCAGAGGGGCGCCAAGAGAAGGGCCTCAGATGATGAATGCAGGGTTCATGTGGAGAAAGGCAGGTGGGTGGAAGAGTGGAGATGCAATGAAAGCAGAAAAAAATACGCTTTCTCCACTGCTTCCAATGCTACCAAATCAACATGAAAATGAGCACTTACTAGCGTTTGGTTCCATTTGTCTGGAGTTTTCTTCCACTTGCATTCAAGCCTTCTCTGCGCTTGCTTCATTGCCCTAAACCATGGGATCCGGCTCAATCGCCTTCTAAATCCAGCCCACGGACGGTCCGGGAATCGGCGTGTTTTAACATGAGTAGAATGTGTCCTTTTATTTAAATGCATCTCTGGGTTATTTGTGGGGCATAGGAATTCGTTCATTTTTATTTTTATTTTCAAAATATAGTCCCGCCTCCCACAAGGTCTGAGGGACAGTAGACTGGCCCCCTGCTGGAAAATTTTGCTGACCCCTGCCCTAAACTCTGGGCTGACCAGGCAATGCTGGGAGATATTCTCTGCCTGAAATCATGGAGTGTTGCTGCCCGCGTAGACAATGAAGTACTGAGCTAAACGGACCAATGGTTTGACTCACTATAAGGCAGTTGCCCATGTTCCTATGATTCCTATGTTCCTATGATTATCTTCTGAAGAGAAACTAGAGATTTTTGGATTAATTTTTTACAAATTCCGGTATGAGCTGGCCTGATTCGCGCCTTCCAAACTAATATGCAAATCAAATTTTCTGACTATTGCAACGTAATTCTTGACTTGGAAGGCATCAAAATGCTTATTTTTTTGAAATTAAAAATAAAGAAAAGACATTTAAAAATATGTATTTAAATTCAAATTTTCATCAGGAAATCAGCCCTGAGTGCTCACTGGAAGGACAGATCGTGAAGCTGAGGCTCCAATACTTTGGCCACCTCATGAGAAGAGAAGACTCCCTGGAAAAGACCCTGATGTTGGGAAAGATTGAGGGCACTAGGAGAAGGGGACGTCAGAGGACAAGATGGTTGGACAGTGTTCTCGAAGCTACGAACATGAGTTTGACCAAACTGCGGGAGGCAGTGGAAGACAGGAGTGCCTGGCGTGCCATGGTCCATGGGGTCACGAAGAGTCGGACACGACTAAACGACTAAACAACAACAACAACAAAAGTGGCACAGACTGAGAACAGATTGTCCTGTATATCCTCAAGAGAAGCACTTTAATATGGTCACAATATTAGAGTTTCCTCATGCTTTCTCAGCATCAGCACTCCTGAACATCAAAACGGATAGCCCATCTAGTCCAATGTTCTGTTTTCAGCTGTGGCTAGTCATAACCTTCATGATCCCTTTTCTGTTCACATGATACCCTAATTATGGATATGCCTGTTCTATGTCTATGAAGTGGGGGCAGGGATTAGGCAGGACAAAAGACACTAACTATGGTTTCTTTGCTGCTTCTTTATCAGTGGCTGCTATTGTATGTTGCAGAGGAAATTGCAGGTATTTGTGCAGTAAGTGCATATTCCATTTAGAGTTGCTGCTGCTGTGTCTTTACTGGCAGCTAAAAATGATAAAGATGAAACTTTTGCTGGTTTGACGTTGTCAGAGGTTGTTACGGCTACTCTTGAGTAACGACTTTCCACATACTTGTCTTTAAAAGAGTCTTTATTGGTGCACGTTATTTACAATGTGGTGAGCTGTCGGTTTCACCTCCGCTTACTCCGTCTCAGAATCCGGCACTGCCCCTTTTCACGACTTGGACCAACATAGCAGTCTCGGGACAGCGAATCTCCTCCCCTTTCTCCTCCTCCTTAATTCCAGTGCCGGGGGAAAGGGTCTGTGCTCTGTCTTTTCCCTCTCCCCCCTTTCCGTCTCTCTCTTTTCCCGCCTGTGTAGCAGGGGCTCTCCCATGCTGCCAGAGACCTGGCACTCTCTCTCTGCTTCCTGACTAGCCCCTTCATACCCCGCGCTTTCATGGCTGCTTGGGGACGAACTGCTCCTGATGAGAGGGGGAGGTTCTCTGTAATCTCTCCCCCTTACAGACGTAAAGGGGAAATTCCACCTGCCTAATTTCTATGCATTGGATGCAGTGTCAGGGTTGATAAAACAGTGGCAAACCCAATACCGTTACAGAAAATTTGTTCTTAAAAGGTCCATGTATGCTTTTCTGAGCTAAACCCAAATCTGGACGAATTAAGCCACTTTGGGTTCAGTTCCAGGGCCCTAAAGATGGAAGCACACAGCAGGTTCAGAACATTTGGTGTTCTAAGTTCCAAGATGAATTACATAGCAACTGGGACTTTTGTGTTCTTTCAGTTTTTATTTGGTTTTGAAAGCTGATCTAATGACAGCTGAGTAGTGTTGCTAAGTCCAGTCCTTGAGAGAGTTCCAGTAAAAGTTGCACCGAAGAGAACCTTTCCTCCAGGTGGGTTTTTCCATGGCTGTACCACTAAGATAAGAAGAAGAAAATGCATTAATATGACTGGATGCAATGGATGACAAGATGCTTGTACCTTTAATATTTGGTCATAAAGGGAGCCCATTTCAGATTGTCATACAGAGAATTTCTGGCAGGCAGGCAGAACCTGCTGAAATTCCTTCATCACCATGGTACAATGTACAGGTAATGATGTAGTAGGTGGGAGAGATTTGACTGTTCTTTTTCTTTTTCTTTAGTTTGTTGCCCAGCCAAACTGCCAACAACTGCTTGCCTCTCGCTGGTATGATGAGTTCCCTGGCTGGAGGAGGCGCCACTGGGCCGTGAAGATGTTGACTTGTGTCATCATTGGATTTCTTTTCCCCGTCTTCTCTATCTGCTACCTGATAGCTCCCAAGAGCCCACTGGGTCTGTTCATCAGGAAGCCATTCATCAAATTTATCTGCCATACTGCATCCTACTTGACTTTCTTGTTCCTTCTGCTGCTTGCCTCTCAGCACATTGACAGGTCAGATCTGAACATGCAGGGACCTCCACCAACCATCGTCGAATGGATGATATTACCGTGGGTCCTGGGTAAATGTATTAGTAAAGAACATTCAGTTGACTTGCATAACTCTTCCATAATTGTCTAGCATTGCCTAGCATATACAGCAGGGCATAATAATTTATTCTATGATTCTATTATAAACTAGTTCAGTAATCCATCTGCAACCCATCTAGGTCAATAGCAGAAAATTCCGTTTAAGATTAAGGAATTTTTAAGGAAAGGAATTTCAACTTTAATTTCAGAATTAAAATTACTTTAAAATTAATTGGTTGAATGGTGGGCAGTCAAATCCAGATGGTTTTCTCCACTAGGACAAACAGACTAAACTAGCATTTTTGCTCTAGATTTTAAAAATGGGAAATGATGTGCCTAAAAAAAAAAACAACATATGGGGAGAGGGGGAATCAAAAACAAAGCTCCACCATTCCAGTAGGGAAAACACAAAATAGATCATTATGCTTCATTACCAGCAGTAAATTGCATAACAAAGGTCTGGGCTTCTTCCACCATTTTAATGGAAGTTCTTCAGTCTTAATAGAAAATAGAAGGCAGGGGGATGGGGTTAAAGATGAAAGCAGGAACATGAAAGTGTCTGAAATATGGGAGGTGATGGTGAGTTCTTCGCTGGGTGGAAGATTATAAGGATGTTTAGTAGTTTCAAGGTAGGAGGAAGATGCAAGGGGAGTCATAGACATGGGGGCAAAGGTGGAAAACAGGTGCAGAGCGGGGCTGTAGGGCAGTTGGAGAAGTGGTTGCAGAAATGGAGTTGGTAAGGTGAAAAGTGAGCTTAGCAGTCACCTGGGGTAGGAAGCAAAAGCTCTAGTGGGTTTATGTGAAGAAACCTGTGACTGGAGTGAGCAGGAATGCAGCCCGTAATACATTAATCATTCCTGACATTATGCTCCTGAGATTCTTGTCAGATATTGAACAGTTTGACTTTATTCTAAAAGCAGTTTCAAAATGTTTGTTTCCAGTAAAGATGCTACCATTCTTCTTTGTAAATACCACTAAACGTCTTGGGACATTTCCCTAAAACATTTGTTTGTGTCACTGACCTTAGTATTGAGACAATATAGTTTAATGTTTATTGGTTTTGCTAGATTACCGGAGATGAAGGGGAGAAAGAGGATTACCAGCAGAGCAAAATACAGACTGTCAAACTCTGTGTTTTCATGCAAGTGCACATTAATAAGGTCCTGGCAAGTTTCTCTTTATAAATAAACAACAACTAAATTCAGCCCCAGTTGGTTGCAGTTTTCAACAAAGTAGTTACATGGAAGGAAGTGCTGATCTCTTTACTCCTGGCCTTTTTCTGATCAAAATCTCTTCCAAGCTTCTTACCATCCCATACATTCTTTTTCACCCACTGATTTCAATCAACATAAGAGATTTAAGCATGTGCTTAGCTTCCAAGTCCTTTTGCTGAATAACTTTGGCATTATTATTTTGGCCCTGGCTGCAATGATTCCAGTTACTGCTATTCATGACAATCAAAAAGACCATTAGCAATGTTTTGGGAATGTGTGGATGTGGAGAAAAAGCTGGAATTTAATGGTTCCTCCTTGAGAACTCCTAAACCAAATCCCATGTTGTGTGCACCCTGTCATCTTGACATATGGTATCTCTTTGGGGGAATTATATATGGCAGCAGTATGTTGTAACTGGATGCTGAGTTCACATCCTACACTCTTGTGATGGCACAGGAAGTTGCCTATTCTTTAAAAAAATGCAACAGGACAAAAGTTCTTTGCAGTAGGTCTGTGGGTGTTGTACAATTCTAAGGGTATAGGATTTGATCCAAGTATTTTACTCTCCTGTGTCACCCACATCTCACCTATGTCTGCCCCATTTTGGCCCCTCAGCTGAAGGATATTCAGTACTGCATTACACCCTAAAAGGCTCTTTACATTCTCTCCCTAGAACTATTATTTTCCAAGGTATATCAGCCACACTGAAATTTCTTAGCTGCTTGAAATATATCCTGATTTGTTCAAGCAAAGCTACCTCTATGCATAACATCTGATAAGTGTTTCCTATTAGCAGTTTCCCAGAATGAGTGTCTTAAATCAGTTATGAGTGCTATGGAAAACAAAAAGGTGGTGTTCGTTGCTGTGAATAGTAGTAATCAAACAATTATTTCCCAACAATAAATTTCACTTGAGGTGACTGAGTTTTTCATCACATGCAGTTCCTCCGAAGTGCCATTCAAACAGCAGGTGACCAGCACTCTTAGGGGGGGGGGAGGTGCTAAATTTCAGGAAGTGTTGTTTAAAGGTCAAAAATCAAAGTTTGAAAAGCAGTTATAAATTTGAACCTGAATTCACTGCCTGCCAAGTTCAGAGTAATTCTTCTCCCCATTGCCTTTAGGCTGCAATCAGTGGAACCAAAGTACATGGTGAGCAGAATAGTAACCATTGTTGCTGCAGCTCCTGTTCTTTTCAGAGGGACTGCACTGGAAAATCTCCCGTTGATTATGCCATATATATAGGAAACGTGAATCACAAATTAAAAATAATAATATATGTGACTAATAGATTGTAATGGTTATTATGGTTGTATTTGAGCATGCTTAAAATGTCTTGTGCTTTCATTTCATTTTAAGCAAATAAAGACAACAGCTTAAGCAATTCGTACAACTAACTTTTATCACTGCTTTTTATATTTGCAGGGTTTATCTGGGGTGAAATTAAACAAATGTGGGATGGTGGCCTGCAGGATTATATTCATGACTGGTGGAACCTGATGGATTTTGTAATGAACTCATTGTACCTGGCAACAATATCTTTAAAAATTGTTGCATTTTCAAAGGTAATCAAGACATCTTTTCATAGTGTTAATATACTATATACTTGACATTTACTGTACTTTGAATGTGATTTTATTGTTATTTTCCCTTTTTCAAGATCTGTTCTCTTTATATTGCCTTTCATTGTTGATTAATAATTGCCAGTTCAGTAATCAGTAACTTGGGGATAAGAGATAATCCTAAACAAAAGTTTTGGCTCATTGTGGAAAATGCCCATTCTGAATTAGAATTTTTGGAGTGAAGAAATAGGACAAAAACAAAATGGAAATTCATTGTTAAGAAATTCAAATGTCACAATTTCCTGAATAATTTCTGTTGATTAGTGAAATGAAATCAGATCAGGGAGTATCTCCCAAACAACATACCTGAACTCTCCAGGGGAAAGCAATCCCAACAAGAACAGGAAATCTATTCATTTCCCAAACTCAAGGGCCTGCAAGGCACATCTTGACTGGATTCAATTTCAGTTTAAACTTTATAGGTACAGTGGTACCTCTACTTACAAATAACTCTACTTACGAATTTTTCTACTTACAAATGGAGGTCCGTCCGCCATCTTGGATGCGGTTTAGATAGGATTTTTTCTACTTACGAATTTTTAGATAGGGTTGCTTTGACTTACAAATTTTTTCTCCCAATGCATTCCTATAGGATTCGACTTAGAAATGTGTGTTCGGAACGCATTAAATTCGTAAGTAGAGGTACCACTGTATCTGAGACCAGAAAAATCCAGCCTGCTTGTGGAGATGAATTATTGTATGTACCAGTTCAGTTCCATTCCTGATGTCTCACTTGCTGGACCATCACCTTGTCGCAGTGAGTGGGCTTGCACATTCCCATGACGCTTTGAACAAAGCTGTCGGGAGTCTCGTACTCCCAGCAGGGTGACCCAAGGCAGTACAGTAAAGGGAGACAAAGAATGATCCAAGAATCCTAAACAGCAGAACAGGCAGAAGATAACAAGTGGTATGTTACAATGGCTGTGAAGGTGGATGGAGGCTGCAGCAGATAAGAATCTACTGGTCGTTGTGATACTCATGCCATCGGAATAAGGCCTTACTGTGAATATTGCAACATAAAACAAATTCACGCACAGGCTTCTTCCAAAAGCCCATCCTGGACCCAAAAAAGTCCCATGGCAATCAGCAAATGGTAACGGGGGCAGGACCGTGAAATCTGGAAGCCCCTCGTCATGAACCGGCACATGGGCAGTGAATACACATTCAGTCGACTCAAGGAATGAGGCAGTTGAGTAGCTCAGCAGCTGTATCCATCACTGAGCAGTCCTATTTAGGATCCATTCTGCTCACCCCAAAAAGGGGAGGGGCTAGAAAAGGTGCCCTAAAGATAGTCTGCCACCCTTCCCCCCTGTCTGGATTACTGCGCCCAGTGGGGTCACCACCCAGCAGTTGTAAAAGACAATTGAACTTTGGAACATGGACTATACGGACTTCATTGGATAGCACAGATAATGAGTGTGCCGAACACAGGACTGCCATCATTGCAAGAGATTTGTGATGTTTTAACATCGATATTGCAGCACAGTCTAGGTGACGTTTTAGAAATTTATTTAGAGACTGCTCTCTCTTTCTCAATGACTGTAGAGTGTGACATGTCAAAAGATCTACCTAGTTCTGGCCAGTTAGCTTTTGTAAAGAAGGTGTATATTCTGGAAGGTGTATATTCAGAAACAAAACACGGAATAACTACCGTATCTGTGGGGAATTTCCAAGCGAGTGGTCTGGTCACAGTTACAGTGGAAGGACTGTTCATCTGTTCAGAATATAGGGTACCTCACAAAATACTGTTTTTATATGTGTTGGAAGCCATCCACAGTGGCTGGGGAAACCCAGTCAGATGGGCAGGGTACAAATATATTCTTATTCTTATTATTAAAGTGGTATCTTGGTTCTCAAACTTAACCCGTTCTGGAAGTCCATTCCAAAACCAAGGCGCGCTTTCCCATAGAAAGTAATGCAAAATGGATTAATCTGTTCCAGACTTTTAAAACAACCCCTAAAATAGCAATTTAGCATGAATTTTGCTATATAACGAGACCATTGATCCATAAAATGAAAGCAATAAACAATGTACTGCAGTCACACAATCAATCCATCAGTAGCTGAACTGGGTTCCACACAGTCACGAAAACAACAAAAAAGCTGCAGAAACAAAAATGCAAAATGAATCAAAAGCTGACAGACCTGGAACAAGTTCGGCTTCCGAAAAAAGTTCGCAAACTGGAACACTTACTTCCGGGTTTGCAGTGTTTGTGTTCCAAGTTGTTTGAGTATCAAGGCGTTTGAGAAGCAAGGTACCACTGTATTCTCAAAAGGATTGTGAAAAAGCAAATGAAAGGAGTCCTATCTAACAATTACTCATTGAGGGGTCTGTCTTGGAAGAGTATGGTCTTGCTGAAATGAAAAGCGATTGCAGAACATAATGGGTTTTGTATTGTTGGGGAAAGACCTTGCTAATTTTGCATAACTCTATTGTTTACAGTACAGTGGGCTGCTCCCAAGACAGAGCTGGGATATGTGGCACCCAACACTGGTGGCTGAGGCACTGTTTGCTATTGCAAACATATTTAGTTCTCTGCGCCTGATCTCCTTATTCACTGCAAATTCTCATCTGGGACCATTGCAGATCTCTCTTGGAAGAATGTTACTGGACATTTTAAAGTTTCTTTTCATCTACTGTCTTGTGCTGCTAGCTTTTGCAAATGGCCTTAACCAGCTATATTTCTATTATGAAACAAATGATGCCAATCGCTGTAAAGGGATTCGGTGTGAAAATCAAAATAATGCATTTTCAACGTAAGTTAGCATTTCCTACTTAAACGATTCATAGTATTTTTGTATTGCACAGTGCTCTGTATTGATTTGTTGCTAGAGAGTTGTCTAGGCAAACTGATTTCATTTTAAGGAAGGAATTTAAATGCACAACATACAAGGCAACTAACTGATACGTAAAGGTTTGGTCATAACAATGATTTGACAACAATAATAATGTGAGCTGGACTACATCAAAACTGTCTGGAGGCTAATTCTCTGCTGCAGAGACCAGTATAACCAATGGTAAGGGATGATGGGGGTTGTAGTTGGAAACACCTGGAGAGCACAGAGTTGGGGAAGGAAGTTTTAAAATGTTATGATAGCTTGTACAGATTATGAATTAGGCTTTGTTTGGACACAATGAGATTGCAGAGGAAACAGAACACATTTTCTGTTCCTATAATTGCATTACTGAAAAGTGCATTTATTTCAGTAATGCAACTTAAAAGGTGAAACCAATATATGAGATAGATGCATGATGTGCAAAGGAAGATATGTCAAGCAGTACTGTAATTGTAATTATTTGTCGTTAGGCGGGTCAATTATAAATGGAATGTAATTAATGAAATGTAATAGCGACGTTTATTTTTGTATTATTGTAACTATTGGTTTTATTACTGTGGAATTTCCAAAAGAAAGCATTTGTAAAAATTAAAAGAAAAATAATAAAAAATAATAAGTTGCATTACTGAAATAAATGCACTTTTCGATGATATTCTAATTTTCCGAGTTTCACCTGTAGTATTTAAAACATATAAGATGCTTCTGTTTTCTTTAAGACTTTTCCTTTCTTTTTTTTGCAGTTTGTTTGAAACCCTCCAGTCACTGTTTTGGTCCGTGTTTGGGCTCATCAACCTTTATGTGACCAATGTAGACGCACGGCATGAATTCACTGAGTTTGTTGGGGCCACCATGTTTGGGACCTACAATGTCATCTCTCTGGTCGTCCTTCTCAACATGTTGATAGCTATGATGAACAATTCCTATCAGCTCATTGCTGTCAGTTCCTTGGTTTGATTCTTGTTCCCTTTGAAAGCCGTATCTGTCCGTTGACCCAAATTCCAGCTGTTTGAGAACAAATAAGCCCTGTGTGCTTATGTATGCTTACAAAATTAGGTTCCCTTGAATGTGCTCTAGCCTCCAAAGAAGCAGAAATCGGCTACCTGAGCATTCCAGCAGGAGTAAATTTTCACCAGGTGCAAAATTAAATAAGCCTGGCTTTGCATACCATTTGGTATTCATCACCCAGCATCTCATAATTTAATCAGTATTCAACATTGGTGGACATATAAAGAACCTATTTTTCTAAGCACGAAAGCTGAGATTCCCAGTTTTGCCAAATTGTGCCAAAGTGTTACTGACTTGCTGCTCCTGGCCGGCCATCTTATTAGACCTAAATTCTCTTATATACACTTGATTCTCTTCTAGATACTTCTCAGTTCCATCAACTTACATTCATACTTTTATTTTTCCTTGTACTGAGAATACCAAATCTGTCTGGTTCTCTCTATCTTCTTCCCGTTATTCTCATTTCTGTTTTCCTTCATTTGTTCTTTCCTTTTCTCTGCATTCTTCCCCATACCATTCAGTTTGTTTTACTTATCGTACATTGAACACACCTACTTTTGTCCTACTTCTTTCTTTACTTTTAACTGCTGTTTATTATTTCCCATCCTCCTTTTCATCAGAAAAGGCTCCTCAAGTAGCTTTACAGATCAGGTTTTCAAAAAGATATTCTCTGCCTTCAAGATCTATATCCATTTCCCCCTTTCCTAGAACCAAAGTAAAAGTTATGTGGAAAATCCATGATTTGATCTCACATAATTGTGCTTCCCCTAAAAAAAACCTGTGGGGGATTCTAATTTAGTATAGAGCTACAACTTGAGGAGGTTCCTTTCCCATTGTAACATAGCTGTGATCCAAATTGGGTCCAATTTCTAGAATAAAAATAACTCAAACTTTTGCTTTAAAAGCAAAGGAGACAACATAAACACCATTATCTGTAACATACCTGATGGACTAAAAAGGTTTTCAGCACCTGTGCAGAAACAGGTAGAGGGAGAATTCCAGATCTTTCCAATATGAAATAAAAAAATATGTTTCCATATTTCCTCTATTCAGGATCATGCAGACATTGAATGGAAATTTGCTCGAACAAAACTTTGGATGAGTTACTTCGAAGAAGGAGGGACTCTACCTACTCCATTTAATGTCATACCAAGTCCAAAATCTCTCTGGTACCTGGTCAGATGGCTGTGGAGGCAAGTGTTCAGGAAAAAAATCAGAAAGAAACCTGAAAGTTTTGGAACAATTGGGGTAAGCAAAAATTGCCATTTTCCTCACCACCTGCCTTTCTTTATGTTTAGGTGTTACCATAGATATTAGACACCAGCATGTTGGGCAAAAGGCAGCCTGGGCACTACTCTTTTCCATCTATCTCATACTACTGTTGGGAGACAAGCACAAAATGAAAATATCCACCCCTTCCCTTTTCTGGTTAAGGGAAACCAGAACTGATTGGTGTTGCCTATCACCACCAAAATAATGAGTCAGGTGTTAACGAATTTGGAAAGACATAACTTTAACATCTTAAAATAACGTTTCCCCAAACAATCCCCAATGATGGTTTTAATGACCAAAAAGCAGTGGATGAGAACTCCCAATTTACTATCAGGTAGCACCATGTTAAATTGCCAGATTGCTGAATTAGTAATGTTTGTGCATGTGTATCATATTAATACACACATCAGGGAGTCAGGATTGGACATTCAATAGTCAGCCTGAGTTAATTGCCATATAAAGTGTGGAATTGCAGCACGGCTGTAATCCTGTGTCTCCCAAGTCACTACTTTACCACTTTCTTTTCCTCATTACAAAGGATTTTTTTTCCTAAATATATATGTTAGATGTAATGTAAGATGAGCAGTTAATATGCATAAAAACTGGCCATTGTGCTCATTCACTAAACCTCCTGAAGAATCTGCCCATGCAGAAGGAATTGTGCACCTTTCCAGGTCAATAAATGCAAACCCCCCACCTCAACAGGTCTTTGGGAAAATTGACTAAATCTCTCCAACTGCATTTTGTGTACTCTCTGGCCATTCTGCACAATCCCTAACAATGAATGAATGAATGAATGAATGAATGAATGAATGAATGAATATATGCAGACCTACTCCCTCTTTCCAATGTTTGGCTGATCAGAGGGAAGACATGTTGTAAGCCATGCAAGATTAGGCAGTGGGCCAGAAGCAGAGGACAGGGGGACATAGATTTCACACTTCTGAACAAGAGATAGATTAAAAAAAAACAAGAGCATGTTTCTTGGAGGCTGTGCATACTGACTGGACAATGTACAAAATGCAGTTGGTACATGCGTATTCCCCTGTTGGTTTATGTATATTGACCAGGAAATGAACACAATTCCTTCTTCATGGGCAGATTATATGCACATTCTCCATAAGGTCTTATATCACCCCTAACATACACACACACTACATTTTCAGTCAAAGTTTCTCTTTATTGACTGCCTCATGTCTGCTCTGCCACATCAGCTCTGCTCTGCCTACACTGTCCAATTTCCATGAGCCAGGGCTAGATCCAAGACAAGTGGTCTGATGGTGGCCTCTGTTTTCAAAATCCTAATGCCTTTCCTGGGCACTGAAGTTGATCCATATTCACTTCTACTCATCATTTTGCAGCTGTCTTAAGCAATCAATCTTCTTCTTCTTCTCTTCTTCTTTGGCGATCACTCATAGCCAAGTATTACTTTCCCCGAAGTAAAAGGGTTAATTTGGGAGCTCTTGTGAATGGGTCTTTCCTGTAAAATTGACATGCACTTCACATTAAGATGTAACACTATTCATATTCTTTCTTGGATATTATCTTTTTGACAAAAGGTTTGCATCAAATTAAGCCCAATTTTGAGGCAGACCTTTGGTGGATAATTTTGGCCATGGTGGACATTTCTGCTATTCAAACATAATTGCTTTTCAAATATCATTCCAGCTAATTTATGTTCTTTATTTTCAGAGGCGTGCAGCTGATAATTTGAGAAGGCATAATCAGTATCAGGTAACCAATCTCAGCTTTTACTTTTTTTTACTGGAAGGAATTGAGCATTTTGCTCGGGACGTCACTCAGGATAGGATACCGATTTAGTTTCCAACATAGATATTGCCGTTCCATTGTTGGAGACAATTATTCGAGCTTATCTTCTGCCCAAAGCTGTCCAAGAATAAATGCTTCCAGTTGCAGGTGCAAACATTAGTGCCTGGGGAGTTTGCAAATGAATAAACAGTGGTACCTTGGTACTCAAATGGCTTGGCTCCCAAATGCCACAGACCGAATGGTAAGTGGGTAAGTGTTTGTGAACGTTTTTCGGAAGCAGAACATCTGACATGTCTTCCGATTGGGTGCAGGAAGCTCTTGCAGCCAATCGAAAGCTGCACCTTGGTTTTCGAACCGTTTCAGGAATCGAACGGACTCCCAGAACGGATTAAGTTTGAGAACCAAGGTGCCACTGTATATGCAGGTGCACATCTCATTGAAAGCCAGGAAGGCATCCCCACTCGCTTGAATATCTGGTTGTACAACCAGATGATCATCTCATTGAAAGTAATGGACAGCATCCACCTTTGGGCTAATTCAAGCTACTTTCAAATGCATTTACTCCAATTGCTTTCTCCCAACTGTTAACACGAGTAAAGTGTGAAGACTAACTGTGTGTCTATGTAACATTGCCTCCCTTATGCATCTCAGCTACTGGCACTTGTCAGATCACAAGTAAATGGGAGTGAGCGGTGCCATTCACTGTGAGAATTAATGAAATTTTTGCCTATGTCTCAACTTGTGCCATAGCAAGTCAGGAGCCAAAGCTAAGGGCTGTTGTGGCCCTTCAACTCAGTTCAAAACATGGCACCTGCACAAATTTAATTTTTCTGTAAACAAGGGTCAAAATGAAGATAGGTTCCCCTGGATCCTCACAACTCCTTTGTGGCAGAATCTGTTTCCCAGAAAAGTGACCAGCTGGCAATTACTCTACATTACTTTTACTTTTTTTGTAATGGCATAATTTAAAGCAAAAGGAAGAAATTTCTGGTTCATCAAATGTCAGGCCGCACAGTTAGAAGTGCTGTAAAAATTGGACTGTTCTTATCTTTCAGGAGGTCATGAGAAATCTGGTTAAGAGATACGTGGCTGCAATGATAAGAGATGCTAAAACGGAAGAGGGGTTGACCGAAGAGAATTTTAAGGTGACTACTCTTACGTTGGACATCTTAATAAAAGTGAATCAAAACATTAAAATGTCTCATGTGGTGGTGGGGGAATAATCTAAGTCAACATTTGCCATTGAAGGTTGAGCTCATTTACACATGAAAGCATACATGAAATACATTGTAATGCAACAATTTTCAGTTTTCACCTACAGTGTCTAATATAAAATATGAAACATTAAAAATAGAAATGCAGACAGTCTGTAGGGTTTCCTGGATGCAGAAATGAACCTAGAAGCATAGCCAGCCCATGAAATCTGGATGCCTTGAGAGGAAAACATGACAGGAATCCACCTGCAATCACATAATGAACTTTATTTATTTATTTATTTATTATAATATATTTATTAAGATTTTTTCAAACAAATAAAAAACATTTAAAAATTACAAAACGGAAAAGGACACACAACACAAAAAATACAACAATACAAAAAATATAAAAACAAAAATTCAGACTTATAACCCTAGTTGCTAATCTATTGACTTCCTCATTCCTCCTCCTCCTGCGATTCTTTACATATCTTCAGTAGTAAAGTCTAAATCTTATATACTTTCTAATAATTACTTTAATATTACCTTGTTTCTATATCTTTTACATCTTAACCTTTTTATATCCTAACCATATCTTCTTCTTAATTAATTTGTCATCAACTTCTAACAATACTCGTTTTACACCATTGTATTATCTACAACCTCTGTTTTATCTCCCTCACTTCCACTAAGTCTAATCTATTATATGCTTATTCTTTAAGTAAATTTTAAATTTCTTCCAGTCTTCTTCCACTTCTGCTTTACTTCGATCTCGGAGTCTCCCGGTCAGTTCAGACAGTTCCATATATTCTATCAACTTCTTCTGCCATTCATCCGCTGTTGGTATTTCTTCATTCTTCCAATTCTTTGCAAGTAGAATTCTTGCTGCGCATAATGATCATTATTTCCTGTCATGTATTCCTCGCTCCGATTTTTTTCACAAATCCTTCCCTGCTATCGGAGCTAAACTTTACGTCTCTTGCACCTTTCCATAGGCAGACAGTGTTCACCTTGCATAAAACAATTGACTAAGTGGGGGGGGGGAGAGCTTGGAATACTATAAAGTGCCTCAACTGAACTTTTACAAATTTTCCCCTTTCCCCCTCCAAAATCACACTGCATTCCCAAACCCAAGTTTTGATTCTCAACAGCTGAAAACCTGCAAATAGCAAGATACTTATTAAAATAGCGATTTAATGATATTCCAGCATTTATCTTGTGAAATGTCCTGAGATCTTTGGATGAAGGGTGGTTATTTATTTATTTATTTATTTATTTATTTATTTGCGATTCCTTTCATGTTAAGCATAACATTCCCCCCCCCCTTTAATGTTTCAGGAGTTAAAGCAAGATATTTCCAGTTTCCGCTTTGAAGTCCTGGGCTTGTTAAAAGGAAACAAACTCTCTAGTTTACAGTCCTCGAAAGTCAGCAGAGAAGAGCCCTCTTTGCCAGAATCTGATGAAGGAAATGAAAATGGAGGAGACGAGAAAATTAAGAAGAGAAACCTGAGCCTTTTTGACATAACTTCAATGATTCACCCCAAAGCGGTGGCAAAGTCCTCTGAAGCACACAGCCACAGCAATGGGTCAGCCATGATGACAAGAGTTTCCTCCAAGGAAAAGCAGAGGAGAGTGAATTGCGTGAGTGATGTCAAGAAGTTTGGGTTCTTTCACAGACAATCCAAAAGTGCTGAGCAAAGGACGAGTATTTACTCGATTTCTGAAGAAGTTTCCCGCCAACAAGCTTCAGAAGAATGTGAGAAAGCTCCCGAAATGGGAGTGAAAGCGTTGGTTGTGAACTGTGAACTCAACATTCGGGATCTCCATGAAGTAGGCACTCATAATCAGGCCAGAAATGAGGCACTGGACTCAAAGGTGGATGAGAAAGTTGCTGCTTCTGAAATGAAGAAGGCTAATTTGCCCACACCAAAGGATTCTCCGGACAATGAGCAGGACTTCAGTAGTAGTGACTCTGTTGTGAAACAAGAAACAATTGCTCAGGACAATTACCTGACAACAAGATTGTGATGAGCGGAGGCAGAAGCTTATAGAAACACACTTGGCGGTGGTGATGCTTAAATCAGAAAATAAAGAATCAAAGCATTCGGAGGCAAGGATTTGTAACATAGCTCAGTGAAGAAGAGGAAATGGAGGAGCCTTCTGTTTTGTAGCCTGCTTTAGCTTTCACGGCTTCTTTTACATTTTTTTATTAAATGGGAGCATCTTGTATTCTTGTACTGTTGCAATAACCCACAGATACTTTTTAGCTATCTTTTTCAATTTGAAATAAATGCCATTTCTCTCCTGTGATAGTTAATTGCCTATGGTAAATATTTTTCTATGCAAATAAATGTAGCTTAACAAAGGTGCGAGCCTTTATGAACCTTTTTTTAGGATTCCTAAAAACGGAAGAGAGAGAATCGTCAGTGCTTTCTGTCAAAGGGTGTTAGCCAACATTACTCTATGATTAATGTTGGATATCTACTCTGACCCATTGAAAGCAGTGGACAATTTAAATTGATTTTGGTGGGTCTGCTCTGAATATGATTTAGCTGGCTATACCCAAAATTATTTAACTAGTTAGGAATCTTATTTATAAATAAAATTTAAAACAGTGAAATGATTTATTGAAATTTATTGAAATGGTTAGTGCCTATAATTTACTAGTAATCATTTCGCTATTTATGTAAAATAGCGTAAATTTGTTATTTATGTATACCCTATTCGCAATCACCATTTCCATACCTAAAAAATGTTGCAATTGAATTTTTAAATTTGAAAACTTCAGATATAACCCTGCAGCAAAATAAAATATTGAGACTTTTTAGTGGAAGATGCATTATCAAAGCAACCTTGCACATGCATTTTGCTGTAAAATGGGTTAATCCTTCCTTAGCCTCCTCATGCCACACACATATCCCGCAATGGTCTGGGGGAGGGGGAGAGCATATTTTATAAAATGTCTCTGAATGATAACCTGCAAGCATTTCTGACTCTCCACACACACTCAAGCTTGGATTAATCCAGGCATAGGCAAACTCCAGTCCTCCAGATGTTTGGGACTACAATTCCCATCATCCCTAGCTAACAGGGCCAGTGGTCAGGGATGATGGGAATTGTAGTCCCAAACATCTGGAGGGCCGGAGTTTGCCTATGCCTGTATTAATCTGTGAGTCGTACTCTTTCGAGAAGTCTCTTTTCACTTCTGCATTCATAATCCCAGTGTATTCCACTAGCAACACAAGAGTGCTTCAGAATAATCTAATTGATGTGCTATCAAATTATGACAATCATTCAAAATCTTCTAAAGACAAATCTGAACAGAATCAGTCTCCTTTCCGAGATGTTGGTGGCCTCCTTTCTGACTCTTTGCACAATAAATACGATGGCTGGTATTCAACTAAGTTTTACTTAGAGTAGACATACTGGAATTAATGAACATGATTGTGTTAGGCCCATTAATTTCAGTAGGTATACTTTGACCAAAACTTAATTGAATACCACCCCATTGGCTTTTAAATGTACAATATTATTAATCTGAGAGTATTTTCATAAACAAAGTGTTTTACTGTGAGCCAAAATAATTTTTGAAATTAAACAGTCTGTTTCTTTCTCATCAACGACTGGTGTTTTATGTTATAAAAAGACTAATGTACACAACATTCATATCTGAACATCTGTTCTAGTAAATTGACCACTCCATTTAGCATTTCACTGTTCACTATATTGCATCAGTGAGGAGGACAGGCTGATGCACCATGTTCTAAAGTGATAATCATGGTGTTACTTGGCATGGTTGCGGTAAGGCAGAGAGCATAGACAGCTGAAAGCAGAAGTTCCCTTGTAGAGTTGTAGAGTTTCCTTCCAAGTCTAAAATTCTACCATTCTATGAGTTTCTCATTGGTTAGATATTGTAAAGGTAAAGGGACCCTTGACCATTAGGTCCAGTCGTGATCGACTGGGGTTGCAGCGCTCATCTCACTTTATTGCCCAAGGGAGCCGGCGTACAGCTTCCGGGTCATGTGGCCAGCATGACAAAGCTGCTTCTGGCGAACCAGAGCAGCGCACGGAAACGCGCCGTTTACCTTCCGGCCAGAGCGGTACCTATTTATCTACTTGCACTTTGATGTGCTTTCGAACTGCTAGGTTGGCAGGAACAGGAGCTCACCCCGTCAAGGGGATTTGAACCGCCGACCTTCTGATCGGCAAGCCCTAGGTTTAACCCACAGCGCAACCCGCATCCCTGGTTAACACTTAATGCATCATACTTAATGCATCATACATCATGAGAGCCCACCCTATGACATCACTGGGGGCCGTCTCCTATGGTGGCCATCTCCTATGACATCACTGGGGGGGCGTCTCTAGGGGCTGCCCCTAGGATTCAGGTTTAGGCTCCTGATCTGGCAACCCTTCCTGAAATCTGTTCATGTAGTTCTGAGGCAGCACCTTCTATGCTGAAAGTTATGATTAAGCTGCCTCCAGGCCCACACCACATTAAGCACGGTGCTGTGTGCTGTTGTTGCAGACTCCCTCTCTTAGAGGAAGGAAGGTCTTCCTCATTGGCAGCGTCGCAAATGACTATGCTTTCTGTGCCTGGGATTGCCATAGCAACACACAATGATCTGATTTACTCATGTTGGTGGTTGGGAACAGGGCATTAAGCCTCAGCTCAAAAATACTGAGGAGACACTTCTCTTCCACCACACATCCGGAAATACAATCCCATATAATCTAAATTGTTTTTAGACTGGGAGCACTGAAGTTTATCTCTACATAGTTCTGATCTCTCTGGAACAAGAATAGATTCCCAATCTTTGTCACTTGCCAGCCTCTGATATGCCCAAATAGAATATTGTGTCTCTTCAGTAGCGAACATCCTTGGGCGGTGTGTGTGTGTGTGTTATGTGGAACAAAGCGTAGTAGTAGTAGTAGTAGTAGTAGTAGTTTATTATTTATACCCCACCCATCTGGCTGAGTTTCCCCAGCCACTGTGGCTTGCTGGCTCCCAACGGAATATTAAAAACACAATAAAACATCAAACATTAAAAACTTACCTAAACAGGGCTGCTTTCAGATGTCTTCTAAAAGTCAGGTAGTTGTTTTTTTCCTTGACATCTAATGGGAGGGTGCCACTACCAAGAAGGCCCTCTGGCTGGTTCCTTGTAACCTCACCTCTCGCAGTGAGGGAACCGCCAGAAGGCCCTCGGCGCTGGACCTCAGTGTCCTGGCTGAACGATGGGGGTAGAGATGCTCCTTCAGGTATACTGGGCCAGGGCTTTAGAAATCAGCACCAACACTTTGAATTGTGCTCAGAAATGTACTGGGAGCCAATGTAGTTCTTTCAGGACCAGTGTTATATGGTCTCGGCAGCCAATCCCAGTCACCAGTCTAGCTGCCGCATTACTACACTCATAGAAATGCTATTATCAGAGGGCCGTCGTGGCTACTCTAGAGTAACTCCGCTAGAGTCCAGTTTGTCTTTAAAGACTTTTATTGTGCATAGTAAGGGACCCAGGTGGCGCTGTGGGTTAAACCACAGATTCTAGGGCTTGCCGATCAGAAGGTCAGCGGTTTGAATCCCTGCAACGGGGTGAGCTCCTGTTGCTCGGTCCCAGCTCCTGCCCACCTAGCAGTTCGAAAGCACATCAAAGTGCAAGTAGATAAATAGGGACCGCTCCGGCGGGAAGGTAAACGGCATTTCCGTGCGCTGCTCTGGTTCGCCAGAAGCAGCTTTGTCATGCTGGCCACATGACCCGGAAGCTGTCTGCGGACAAACGCTGGCTCCCTCGGCCTATAGAGCGAGATGAGCGTCGCAACCCCAGAGTCGGACACGATTGGACCTGATGGTCAGGGGCCCCTTTACCTTTTACCTATTGTGCATAGTATCTACAGTGCAGAGATAGCTTAAAACATGACCTCTCAGTCCGAACCAGAATCTGGCAATAGCGTACGTCTGTTCCTACGCCAGCAAAGTAGTTGGGGCACCCCAAAACGCCTCCCCCTTGACCTGTGTCATGGTGCTCTCCTTAACTCTTGCGCTGGAAGGAGCGATACCCTCTCAGCCTCCTCCTGCTCAAGGCAGTAGAATGGCTCTCCAGCATCCTGGAGCCCTTGCCTACATCTCTCCTCCCCTGAGCTTTCCCATCGTTCCGCACGCTGGCTGCTCTCTCCCTCCGAGTCTCTCCCTTCGCCCCTGGCTGCTTCAGACCCACTGCTGCTCCCTGTGCTTGGCAAGTCACCCTTACATCCATACTTTAATCTCAGCACACATTTAAAGTCAATGAGTGAGGTTTTGATTGGGAGCTCATTATGGGCATCATCTAAAGTCTACTTTTCTTCTCCCAACACCTGTATACCTGCCAAGCGCCCTGTTTTAAGTGGAACAGCCCCATTTTGCCTGCCCTTAGTCTGGCAGCAGGTGGGTGGGTGGCAGTGGGCATGCGGCAGCAGCAGCCGGGGGGGGGGGTTGTTCGGTTAGAAAAAGTTGAAGTGTATGCAAGTCTAGTGCTCCCTCCTGGGATCATGTACTGCATCTTCAAAGGTTCCGTGAGAATCCACGCTAATGAAATATGTTTTTACAATGCATTTCTAAAAGACTAATTTTACATTCCCATGGTAGTGATACAATTTTTTTATATCCGAAAACCACATGAAGTAACAATTACAGTTCCTGTAATGGAAAAAGTGCTTTTCAGCTGTATCAGTTGCGACTGTGCTTTGTGTTGAAAGGACATTGTAGTTGTGTGTCCCCCGCACTCTCGCTCTTAATATTTTTCACAGTGTGAACAAAAATGGAATAATATGCATGTAGCTCTAAGGCGATGAATGAATGAAATTTCACTGGAGGTGGAAGAGAAAGAGCCATGTTCTTTTGCATCCTCCCACTACACTGACTCACCTGGTTACCTGTGGTGCTGCAGATCTTGACCAACACACCTTGCAATGTGGCTCAGCAGGCTTGTCCTTTGGGAAGCTTCCAGTGTACAGAATGGCTCATACTTGGAACAAAAAAAACAACAACCCACAAATCATCAGCACCTATTATTTAAATCCAGAGCTCATTTCTGTTGGTGTTTCTTCCATATTTTGAAAAGACTACAACACAGCACTGAACTGTACCAAGAGTTTCTCTCCTTTCTCTCTCCTCCCCACTCCTGCACCCTCTGCAAGTGTCAGGCTTCGGGGAAGCGGATCCCTCCCTCCCATGGTGGCAGTAAATGAGCAGATCAAATGAAAGGAGTGTTCTTACCCATTAGTTTCTTTAATAATCACAGGGAGAGACAAAGGAATGCATAGCTCTCTAGAAACGGTGTTGCTCCCAGTTAAGGTTCACCCCCTCCATCCCCATTAATTACGTCACACCTATGTCGGGTAATCTGAGCTTGTTGCCGTTGCGCTCTCTCTTCTATCACTCTCAAAGTCTGTCTAGTCTTAGGAGAAGGGTTGGGGGTCAGGAATGCTGTCCAAGTACACTGAATCTGCCAGCTGTCTCTTGGTGTTTCCTATTCTAGCTATTCCTCACCCAGTATTTCCCAGCTTTCCCCCTCTGGACTATGCCCCTCTGCAAACCACTCTTCTAAATCAATACAGTGGTACCTTGGTTCCCAAACTTAATCCATTCCGGAAGTCCGTTCCAAAACCAAAGCGTTCCAAAACCAAGGCACGCTTTCCCATAGAAAGTAATGCAAAACAGATTAATCCGTTCCAGACTTTTAAAAACAACCCCTAAAACAGCAATTTAACATGAATTTAACTATCTAACGAGACCGTTGAGCCATAAAATGAAAGCAATAATCAATGTACTGTACTATAAAATAAGACAGTATTGTAGATTATAAAAATTAAAATTGAATTTTTTTTCTTACCTGCACTGATGATAGTAGCTGAACTGAGTTCCACACAGTCACAAAAACAAATTAACCGAAAAAGCCTTAAAAACAAAAATGCAAAATAAATAGCAAAAACAAAAGCGCCAATCTTAATCTGTTCCAGAAGTCCATTTGACTTCTAAAATGTTTGAAAACCAAGGCGCAGCTTCTGATTGTTGCAGGTGCCCCAGAAACAATAACCGACAACCGCATTGGACATTTGGCTTCCAAAAAAAACGTTCAAAAACCGGAACACTTACTTCCAGGTTTTCGGCGTTTGAGAACCAAGGTAGCACTGTACTGTCCTCCTGCCCTTGGGAAGGTTCAGGAGAAGGGGCAGCGGCTCCATAGCATTCCTCCTCAGTCCAGCCCCTGACATCAAGTGACCACATCATATGGCCGGAGATGAGAGGCTTGGTGTCCCCCTCACCCCGAAGACCTGTCCTTGAATGGCTCTCCTGGCTTGCCATCGCAGGAGCTCCCTGAGCCAGTTCTCAGGCACTGTGTTTTTAGTTTCTGTTCTGCATTACTAGGCCTACTGCATGCTTCTTCTGTAGCCTTATTAGCTGATAAGGGTTCTTAAGTTGCGCACAGGCAGGGACAGAGACAGTCAATAATGACACCGGGGTTGAGTTCCATTCAGAGAAAGAGTTTAATTCTTAAATATAAGAGGCTCTTGGTGATCAGCTCACGACAAGAGTAAAGAAACACAAATTTGCAAACATTCTTATACACTTCTTGGGCTCCTTCCCCCTCCTCTGTAAATGTGCGCACGTAAGGGGGTCATGGGTTACAAATCCATATAAGGAAGATCCGTATCCTGTCATAAACACATGCTGATTCAGCAATGCTACCCCGGTAGCATCCTCGAGCAGCTTTGAGTGCCTGTTCTGTGCGTCAGACTGATAGCGTCAGACAAGGCCAGCCATCCCGCCTTGATAGCAAGCTGGGCATCCTGTTCCTTTTGCTTACATTACACTTTGGCACGCAGAGAGAGGCAAAGAAAAAAGCATTTTTAAGCAAGACATCCCAGGGATATGGGGGGGGGGCTAAGCTATACAATCAGAATTATACAATGCAACTATATGATGAGATTTAGCTCAATAACACAATTGGCAAATCTCTCCCTTCACTTCCACTCCATAAACCATTTTGTAACAAAGCTGGTTTTTGTTATGCATTCTCTTTGTGGCCTTCGTGAAACAATTTACTCTAAAAAAAAAAGACCTCTTATCAATGTACTATCATCCATAGGAGCCAACTCCTGGGGGCCAAGATCCCTTCGCGCCCCCAATAAAATAATTGAGGGTCCCCCCCCAAAAAAAGTTGATAGGCATTGCCATTCAAAAGGCTTGTAGCATCAACCCTGTCATTTGGGAATCCCTTGCAAATGACACAGTTCCTGGAGACGGACAGCTGGATCATGAATCAATAGCAGTGACCAGAGGAGCGCAGAGAAAAGAAACAACATATTCCATCTGCACCAGTGAAACTGGACACCTTCATCTGCCCCAGCTGCAACAAAACATGTCTCTCTTGTATCGATCCCTACAGCCATAGTGGGCAGATGCCAACTGACCTGTAAAGCTGTGGGTTCTTACAGAGCCTAAAGCCCCTGACAACACCATGCAGAACATCTCTTGGGCTTGGCTGCAAAAGAAGTGCTGTTGACAAGAGGAATATCTAACTATTTGATCCATATTCATGGAGCTGTTTGATAACTGATCTAAATAGGAGAGAGAAAGGCTGTTGCTCAAAAGTCTTCCTTTCCCTCTGCTCCACTAACTGAGGGGGTGGGGAGGGGTAATTTCGGCTTGTGTGGATGGATGGACTGTGGAACTTGATTGACATTATTTCTTAGTATTATTTTATTTAAAAAACCTAATAAAAATCTAAATAAATGGGTTGCATGGAATTGTGACGTTTTGTGAACTAGCCTGCTTCAAAGAAAATGAGCTGCTAGAGAAATTATCTGCCCACTCTGTAAAAGTGTGGTGTGGTTTCCTGCCCCCTGTATATATTCAACTGTTGTCCAGTCTAATGGCAGCCATCACTGAGTGGCCATTTTTTTATGGCGACAGCCATTTTGAATTTCCCAGCATTCAAATGGGGCTTTTGGGGAGCAGGGGATAGTACAGCGGTACCTCGGTTTAAGTACACAATTGGTTCCAGAAGTCTGTACTTAACCTGAAGCGTACTTAACCTGAAGCAAACTTTCCAATTGAAAGTAATGGAAAGTGGATTAATCCATTCCAGACGGTCCGTGGAGTACTTAAACTGAAGCGTACTTAACCTGAAGCGAACTTTCCCATTGAAAGTAATGGAAAGTGGATGAATCCGTTCCAGACGGGTCTGCGGAGTACTTAAACTGAAAGTACTCAAACCAAAGCGTGCTTAAACCGAGGTATGACTGTAGTCACTTTGATTCTATTCATTCTCAGAGGGATTTTGCCTCCAAAACAGCTGGTAACCCAGGGGGAAAACATCTGAGAAATGGTCCTTGACAGTTTGGCACATTCACCCTAAAACTTGGGGGTTGGACTGACTCTAGGTGGCCAGAAGTGTGTTGAACCGAAAGCTTTTTCTTGAATGAGGGCCTTATCACTTCACAGACTTCAGTATCACATTACAAGTTTTGTCTCACATTTCCAATAACCTTTTTGCTCTTTTTCTAGCACATTTATCAGAACAGTTTAGCACTGCGTTCAAGGTGCACTGAAGTGTTCTGGGTTTGATGCAGAAACAGGTGGAGCTTTTACGGTATAACAGTTCTGTGTGTTTCAATTTCCAGGAAGACCTTAACGTCTCATCATTAAGACAATCTCACCCAAACAACAGGAACCCTCCTGCTTTTCAATGCAATATGCCCGATCCAGGAGACTTGACTATATATTGTTTTGTTTGTTTTATAGCACATAGAAAAACCAACAGCTACCCTTGATAGCACAAAACTAAATCTGGCAACGCCACGTGTTTAGTAATGTGGTTAAAATGAAAATAACTTTTAGCAGGCCTCCTTTAATATCGGGAGTCTGGAAAGCTTCACAAAAAAAAAGACGATGCGCCCAATCTTGCCAATCAGATCATTGTCAGAGGACTCGGTTCTTTATTTTAAGCTTTGAAGAGACTAACCTGCTCTTAACAAGAGTTCTGCTGGAACCTGGGAGAGCAGCTCCAATTGATTTTCATAGGATTCACTCTCACCTTGCAGCATTCTTGCAGAGAACATGGCAAACTGATGCTAATTAAAAAGGGATGGCACAGGACCATAGTGATCTCCACATCAATAGAGCATGTTCTACTTGAGTGCAACAATCGAAACATATTGACTTGATGATCTTTGATCTGCTAGCTGTTGTTTGATTTTAGGTGTTGCTCCCCCCTCTCTTGTAAGCTGTGGATCAGTCGTCTTGAGGGCAGTATTAAAATGTTTTAAATAAACAAATGGATGACATTTGTCACAGCACAGGTCTGAACTCACATATGTGTCTAGCACTCGTGTGTAGCCATGCACACACTATCAGGAGGTTTGCTAGAGTTATAACTTGTGTCTGTTTATGAATATATGTTTGCTTCTATTCCTGCCTAAGTAAAACTCCTGACACCTGGTTTTTTTTTGTCCTGGGTGGGTGATCCTAACACCCTGTTAACTATCAGCTGGGCAACCCAGTCATGTTTAAAGACAAATAAATAGTTTTTACTATTAGATTCTCAAAAGACATATGAACAAAGGAAGCTTGGTTTATTACATGAAATGAACATGGCAGAAGACATACATGGTGTTTCAGACGGTGAAATTACAATTTAACCAAGCAGCAAATCCTACCATTGATTCTAAAGGGTGGAAGAATGCCTATCTCGCCTCAAAAAAACCCAGAGGTGAGTGTGTGGCAGTTTTGTCAGCAGGACTCACAATAATAGTAAGCTAAGAAATGGAAGGCAAGGGAGGAAGAATATACTTGTCCTTAAGCACGTGTATGTTCATTCCTTGTGATGCTGAGCTGAATGACAGTCCTTGCTGGAACTAAGAGAGCCATTGACTACAAATTTTAGGGGGCTTTCAGATGACCAGCTCCTATACAGTGGTGCCTCACAAGACGAATTTAATTCGTTCCGTGAGTCAATTTGTTTTGTGAAAAATTCATCTTGCAAATCACGGTTTCCCATAGGAATGCATTGAAATTTCTTTTTTTGCCCATAAAAAGGTAAAGGGTAAGGGGACCCCTGACCATTAGGTCCAGTCGTGTCCGACTCTGGGGTTGCGCGCTCATCTCGCATTATTGGCCAAGGGATCCGGCGTACAGCTTCCAGGTCATGTGGCCAGCATGACTAAGCCGCTTCTGGCGAACCAGAGCAGCACATGGAAATGCCGTTTACCTTCCCGCTGTAGCGGTTCCTATTTATCTACTTGCATTTTGACGTGCTTTCGAACTGCTAGGTTGGCAGGAGCTGGGACCGGGAAACAGGCGCTCACCCCATCACAGGGGTTTGAACCACCGACCATCTGATCAGCAAGCCCTAGGCTCTGTGGTTTAACCCACAGCGCCACCTATGTCCATAGGAACCCATTAATTAAATTTCAATGCATTCCTATGGGAAACTGCGATTCGCAAGATGAATTTTTCACAAAATGAATTCGTCTTGCAAGTCACCATCAGATCGCAAGACGCATTCGTCTTGCGAAAAATTCGTCTTGCAGGGCATTCGTCTTGCGGGGTACCACTGTAGTTTGTGTGGTCTTCCCCCAGAGTTCCTGCCCATTTCTCACCTTGCCTATCTTGCAAATCAAGCTTTTGAAAGACCAGCATCCTAGTGGGCTGCAACTGAACTGGTTATATCTTCTCTGCTCTCTGCCTTCAAATCTTCTAACATTATCCTGATGGTCTCCATTCAGGGAGTGAATAGACTCCACTTGGAAACTAAATTTGCATGTGCTGACTTTTATGCAAGATGCGAAGAACTCAGAATTTCCTGAATGCCTTTCAGGAGAAGAGACTCGGATCTGACTGGTACCAGTGTCACCAAAGTTCGAGATGGCGGGGGGGGGTGATCTCTTGCTATATTAGGTTATGTTACTTTTCTTCCCTATGTCATGATCTACAGAAAAATTCAGATTGACACACGCCTACTGCAACCTGATCAGTTCAACTGTGGGAGTGCATAATGCAGAAGGCATGACAAAAAAAATGTGACCAGTCTCAGGAATGTTTCACAACTGTGCTTTTAGCTACTTTACAAAGATAATCTGCATGTGATGTATGTCTTACACATACGGAGAACAGTAACTTCTGAATACAGGTAGGTAGCCGTGTTGGTCTGAGTCGAAGCAAAATAAAAAAAAATTCCTTCAGTAGCACCTTAAAGACCAACTAAGTTTATATTTTGGTATGAGCTTTCGTGTGCATGCACACTTCTTCAGATACACTAGAAACAGAAGTGTCAGACCCTATATATATACAGAGGGTGGTGGGGGTGGGTGGGAATGGGAGATGGGCTGATGGGAGTGGTAAACCTGTAGATGGATGTTAATGGCTGCTGATGGCTGCAATTAGTCCTGGGCTGAGGTGCTAAAGAAAGCTTGATCATGCATAATGAGATAAGAATCCGATGTCTCTATTCATCCCAGGTGCTTCCATGGTTTTAAGCTTGGTAATGATTTCCAATTCAGCAACTTCCCTTTCCAGTCTGTTCCTGAAATTTCTCTGTAATAAAACAGCTGCTTTGAGATCTTGTATAGAATGTCCTGGGAGATTGAAGTGTTCTCCTACTGGTTTTTCAGTCTTATGGTTCCTGATGTCAGATTTATGTCCATTTATCATTTGGCGTAGGGTTTGGCCTGTTTGTCCAATATAGAGAGCTGAAGGGCACCGTTGGCATTTGATGGCATACACAATGTTAGAAGATGAGCAATTAAATAGTCCTGAGATGGTATGTTGGATGTTGTTGGGGCCAGTAATGATGTTGTCCGGGTGTATGTGGCAGCAAAGTTGGCATCTGGGTTTATTGTAGGCTCTGGTACCAGTGTCCATGTTAAGTCTGGTGGTTGTATTATTGTGGGTGAGGAGTTGTTTAAGATTGGGTGGCTGTCTGTAGGCAATGAAAGGTCTTCCTCCCAGAGCTTGAGAAAGGGAGCTGTCATTGTCCAGGAGAGGCTGTAGATCTCTGATGATGCGTTGTACTGTTTTAACTTGGGAGCTGTATGTGATGACTAGTGGTGTTCTGTTATTTTCTTTTTTGGGTCTGTCTTGCAGCAGGTTCTCCCTAGGTATCAGTCTGGCTCTGTTGATCTGTTGTTTAACTTCATCAGGTGGATATTTTAGTTCTAAAAAGGTTTGCTGTAGATCTCTTAGGTGAGATTCTCTGTCTGTAGAGTTGGAACAGATACGGTTGTAACGTAGGGCCTGGCTGTATACGATGGATTGTTTGGTATGTTTGGGATGGTAGCTAGAAGCATGTAGATATGTTTGTCGGTCAGTTGGTTTTCTGTATAAGGTGGTGTCTATACGTCCATCCTGTATTTTTATAGTAGTGTCCAAAAAATGTATTTCTTGCATAGATTGGTTCATTGTTAGGTTGATGGTGGGGTGAAAGTCATTGAATGTCTGGTGGAAGGTTTCCAGGGTCTGTTGTCCATGTGCCCAGATAATAAAAATATCGTCAATGTATCATAGGTACAAGAGAGGTTTGAGTGGGTAGGAGTCTAGGAAACGATGTTCTAAATCTGCCATGAAGATGTTGGCATACTGTGGGGCCATGTGTTCCTGTTCCTCCAGATCAGCGGCACAGCCATGGGCACTCGCATGATTAAAATCATTACCAAGCTTAAAACCATGGAAGCACCTGGGATGAATAGAGACATCGGATTCTTATCTCATTATGCATGATCAAGCTTTCTTTAGCACCTCAGCCCAGGACATCAGCAGCCATTAACATCCATCTACAGGTTTACCACTCCCATCAGCCCATCTCCCATTCCCACCCACCCCCACCACCCTCTGTATATATATAGGGTCTGACACTTCTGTTTCTAGTGTATCTGAAGAAGTGTGCATGCACACGAAAGCTCATACCAAAATATAAACTTAGTTGGTCTTTAAGGTGCTATTGAAGGAATTTTTTTATTTAGCAACTTCTGAAGTTTGTCATGTTTGTTTTGTCTGCCAGGTGCTTAGCACACATGAACACACACTTCTAGACAGACAGGTGCATTCAGGTAACAACAACAACAACAACAACAACAACAACAACAACAACAACCCTGCCCACTTGACTGGGTTTCCCCAGCCGCTCTGAGCAACTTCCAGCATACATAAAAAACATAGTAAAACATTTAACCTTAAAAAGCTTCCCTATACAGGGCTGCCTTTGGTATTATGGTCCAGATTTATTCAGGGCTTTGTAGGTCAATACAAAAACCTTAATTAACCCTGTTTATTGGCAGCCAGTGCAACTTCTTTAAGCATAGCAGCTGGATTATACACCAACCGCAGTTTCCAATCCAACTTTAAGGGCAGCCCCACACTGAGGAGATTTCAGCAGTCCAGTTGTTAGGTTGCCAGTGCACAGGTCACAGTCCAGGCAATGCACAATATATGAGGAGAAAGTAAATGTTCAGATTATTCTGTTTCATTTTTTAAAATATACTTTTGTGTGAGAAATCTCAGTCCTTCCTTATTGAAGTAAACTCCCCAGCAGCCCCTGTTGCAAAGTACGGTAATTGCAATGACACCTTCTTAATATTGACTTCTGAATAGTTGCGCTGCATGATTGCCATTTGTGATGCTAAAAAGAAAGTGGACTTATTTTAGTTGCCTTCTGCTGTTTTTAACGTATCCAAATGAAATAGCCCAATTAACTCTGCAGGAGCTCGAACGCTGTATGATCCAGATTCTGAACATATCTAAGTGCAGAATACTTAACTTGTCAATAAAAGTGAGAATATTTTCCCATTTCCTCTCTTTGCGGTTCCCTAAAAGCAGGTTGTTGGTTTTTTTTTCTAATGCTGAGGCATGCTGGGGAAAGAAATCTGGGGCTGGAGGTCTCTCTGCTGAAAATGCCACTGTGTTGCACTCAAATGGCAACGCTAATTACCATGGACAGCAGGCTGCCACCAGTGGAGAAGGAACAGGACCACGTGTACTTCCATTCCTTGCTTGTAACGCACACATGCGGTAAGAATCAGTTTTGAAGAAAAATGCTAAACCTTTTGCCCCAGCCCCAGATGTAAAATGCTCCTTTGATCTCATACATTCACCTCCAGAAGCACAAGATTCAGGCTGTGTGTTTTCATAACGTTCTCTACAAATTATTGCCCCATTTCATTCCATATAAAGAAAATTCCCACTTGCAGCTGCATTCAGAGGGGCAAAATTCTAATAAAATGTTGCATTAATTAATCCTGTAACGAAGATAGATGCATGGTTGGAAGGTGCATGGCTGTGGGGTACAAAATACAGTCGTACCTTGGAAGTCGAACGGAATCCATTCCGGAAGTCCATTTGACTTCCAAAACGTTTGGAAACCAAGGAGCTCCTGTAGCCAATCGGAAGCCACGGAAGCCCAGTCAGATGTTTGGCTTACAAAAAGAGTTCGCAACTCTTCCAAAAAGAGTTTGCAAACCGGAACACTCAATTCCAGGTTTGCGGCATTCGGGACAATTGCCTCTGGGCTCTCTGCTCTCCTACTTTCACTGCTCGCCGGGTTCTGGGAGAAGGGGGGGGCGTCTGGAATACTCTCTAGTGATAATGTGTCAGCCACATGTTCCTGCTCTGCTTCTCCCATTATTTCCCAGCTTTGCCCCTCTTCTATCTCTGAGCTGTGTCCCTCTGCAAACCACCGTTCATCATCATCATCATCATCATCATCATCATCATCATTTTATTTGTATGCCCCCTTTCCATAGTTAAAACAATTCTCAAGGCGGCTTACAACATGACAAGATTTACATAATTACCAAAAGGAGAAGGGGGAGGCAGTCTCCACCATTCACCCTCCGATGTCCTTTTCCTGACAGGTGGTCATCACAGTTTTCTGTAGGAAAGAACCTCCATAGTTTGCACAAAGAAGCCCTTTCTTTTATCTGTCCTGAATCTTTTTGCTTTGATGGGTGTCCTCGAATTCTAGTGTTATGAAAGAGGGAGAAACACTTTTCTCTCTATCCACTTTCTGCATGTCATCCATAATTTTAAAATTTTCTATCATGTCGACTTGTCCTCACCTTGTCTCTAAAAAGTTCAAAATACTGCAACCTTTCCTCCACTCCATCCCCCTTCATCATTTAAAACCTTTTCTGAATAATTTCCATCTCTACCAGATCCTTTTTGAGGCGAGGTGACCAGGACTGTACACAATATTCCAAATGCAGTCACACCATAGATTTATGCAACAGCATTATAATATCAGCAGTTTTATTTTCATTCCCCCCCCCTAAGAATCCCTAGCATGGAACAGAGGTGCTGTCTTGCGCCCAAGATTGGGGGAGGGGTGCATTGCACATGCATGACGTCATGTGAACGGTGTAGCATGGTTTATAACGTTAAGGAAGGGTTAAGGAATGCTTTTCATAGCTTGGATGGACACATTAAAGGTAAAGGTAAAGGGGCCCCTGACCATCAGGTCCAGTCGTGTCCGACTCTGGGGTTGCGGTGCTCATCTCGATCTATAGGCCGAGGGAGCCGGCGTTTGTCTGCAGACAGCTTCCGGGTCATGTGGCCAGCATGACAAAGCTGCATCTGGCGAACCAGAGCAGCGCACAGAAACGCTGTTTACCTTCCTGCCGGAGCGGTCCCTATTTATCTACTTGCACTTTGATGTGCTTTCAAATTGCTAGGTGGGCAGGAGCTGGGACCAAGCAATGGAGCTCACCCTGTTGCAGGGATTCAAACCGCCAACCTTCTGATCAGCAAGCCCTAGACTCTGTGGTTTAACCCACAGCGCCACCTGGGTCCCACTGATGGACACATTACGTTTTGCTTTTAACGTTCACAAAGCGTTATTAAAATGTGACACCAGAGGGCGCTGCAGAGCAACCAGGAACCCGCAGTAGGGAAACTGCCTTTTGACGGACAAAATAAGGTAAGGAATGTTTTCAATTTACCAGTATGCGACATTTTAGAACAATATATCTAATACCGTTTTAATAATGTTACAAAGGTCAGTGTAGATCCAGCCAGAGCATCTGTGAAGCAGACAACAAGGTAAGAATGATAAATCTATTTTGAAAGCATACTAGAAAGAGGCTATACTGTATATAACACTTTTCATAGCAAATAAAAGCAAGCAAGGAAATAAACAACAACAACCTCAGAGTGTGTACACCTATCCATTTGTTCATGAGCAAAATGAGTAGGCAATTGGAAATCTCCTACAACTATACAGCCCATAACACATGGATAAACAGCAAAGCAATCAGGGAACCGTCAGCTAGCCAAGCATAAAGAGAAAGGCTGGGCTGGTATTAACTCAGTCAAACTCCATATCACTCCTTAAACCTGCATGAGTTGATAGAGGTGTGATGCAGCAGCTAAAAAAGCCAATGCAATTCTGGGCTGCATCAATAGGAGTATAGCATCTAGATCAAGGGAAGTAATAGTACCACTGTATTCTGCTCTGGTCAGACCTCACCTGGAGTATTGTGTCCAGTTCTGGGCACCACAGTTCAAGAAGGATACTGATAAGCTGGAACGTGTCCAGAAGAGGGCAACCAAAATGGTCAAAGGCCTGGAAACGATGCCTTATGAGGAACGGCTTAGGGAGCTGGGTATGTTTAGCCTGGAGAAGAGAAGGTTAAGGGGTGATATGATAACCATGTTCAAATATATAAAAGGATGTCATATAAAGGAGGGAGAAAGGTTGTTTTCTGCTGCTCCAGAGAAGCGGACACGGAGCAACGGATTCAAACTACAAGAAAGAAAATTCCACCTAAACATTAGGAAGAACTTCCTGACAGTAAGAGCTGTTTGGCAGTGAAATTTGCTACCAAGGAGTGTGGTGGAGTCTCCTTCTTTGGAGGTCTTTAAGCAGAGGCTTGACAGCCTTCTGTCAGGAATGCTTTGATGGTGTTTCCTGCTTGGCAGGGGGTTGGACTGGATGGCCCTTGTGGTCTCTTCCAACTCTATGATTCTATGATTCTATTCTAGGAGGCCAGTCATGCTGTTTGACTGAAACATGAGTATTCTCGTCTGGAATCCAATACCATATGAGAAACCTTGCTGCAAATGTTTGAGCATTTGCAAACATGCTGTATCACACTTTTATTTTATTTTATTACTATATTGTATTTTTTTTCTTGAAACTCAACTTAAAAACCTCAAGTAAACTGGCTTTGTATTGCCATAGATGCAAACCTTTTTAGAAAGCTGAACAAAAATGTTTACAAGATTCTCCCCACTAGAGGTCTCCAGAGAAATGCAAAAGAAGATGCAGTACTTTTTATCCAAAGGAGTGCTGATCTGATTGTCCCCCCCCCCCCCAGATAAGCTTTTAAAGGAGACTGGGGGCAGTGAAAAGGGGGGTTTGAAAATTACTGGCCAATTGTGGGAGGGGGTTACAATTTTTTGAGAGAAGGTAGCAATTTTTCCTTTGAAATAACAAAAACTTTTAAATAGGTTATTAAAAACCTTGGTTTCTTAGCAGGCGTTGCAAACAGCAGTGAAGACACTCCTATAGTCAAGTCATTTTTTATCGTATACTGTATATTCAAAGGCCTTTACAATAGATGGCAGAAAATAAAAGGAAAAGTTCAAAATTCCTACAGTCACTTGACTGCCGTTGACTGGCGTTGATTTTCCTCACTGTTGTGGTGCTTGGCAAACAACTAGGGTCTTTTTATTTAATTATTTGAAAATAAGGTAAAAAGAAAAGAAAAGGCCACTACCATTGTTCCCTGTAAACCCCTTCCACAAAAATAGATGCCCAACCTCTTCTGTGAAGAAATCGCCAGAAATGATTACCCATATTCACCACCTGAAAAACATGGTAGTAAATTTGGAGTAGCTCATTGAGCCCAGCTCTGAGCTTGACATTTGTTGGAAGACGGGGTGGGGGCTTACCTTCCAATTCCCGGACTGCAGAATCCGGGACCGGCAGCCGTGTGACACCGGAAGCTGCGTCGACATAACTTCCCGTGTCGCTTTGCCCTTCTATGGGCACCAAAAATGGCCGCCGCCAGCTTCAAAAGTAGCTTCCACGCATGACCAGAAGTGCGTCGACACAACTTCTGGTGTCGCCCCGCCCATCTATGGGCACCAAAAATGGCCGTCGCCGACACCGGAAGTCGCGTCTACGCACTTCCAGTCATGCGTAGATGCTACTTTTGAAGCCGGCGGTGGCCATTTTTTGTGCCCATAGAAGGGCAAATTAGAAAGGAAAAAAAATGACCACCGGCAGGAGAAAATAACGGAGAAAAACGGGAGACGAAGTGATACGGAGGGCCACCGGGAAAAGGTAAGTAAAAACGGGGGTTTCCCGGAGAAAACGGGGTACTTGGCAGCTATGGGTGGGGGTGGGGCAAAATTTTCCTCCTCTCATAGGATGAGAATGTGGAATCCCCAGCTAGGGATGTTAAGAAGGCAGAGATTTCCATTCTGACCTGCATTCATCGCAATCAGTGCTCTTTCCACTTTGCTGCAGTTCAGTTTCTGCCAGATACTACATTATTCCTCTCATTGCCCACTATGTAACTATTTAGCTAACTTAAATTCATTCCATTGGCTGTAAATGTCAAAACAATGTGAAAAACCCAAAAGAAAATTATGTATCATTTGCAGAGATGTGAACAACAACTATCAATCATATTGGCTCGACTGACTTCTGTTCCTCACCAGATGCAAACACAGGAACTGGAGCAATTCCCACTTTTTTCAAAATTCTCCAACATTCTTTTCCCCAGCTATGCTCCAGATGGAAGTTTCTTTGAAATTTTTGAAAATAACATGAATGTATGATAGTTCTATCCCCACCTTAGGAAAACAACCTGCTTTAGAATTAGGTTTGCAATATATATAGAAAGGGCACTGATGTTTTCTAAGCAAGATCTTAAATTCCATAATAATTAATAACTTTCAAAAATAGGACAAGTTTAAAGGTTCCTATCCTAAGGCAAAGGTTAAAAATAAATAAGCTTGCAATGTTACTGTTCCATGTACTGTATATGTACGTATATCTGAAATTATCATTGCAAAATAGGTTAGCGGAGGCTTAAAAATCAGCAGTTATGTACTTGGTCCCACAATGTTCTGCCGAAGCTAAGGTTGATTCATTCAGGGGCATTTCGAGAGGAAACGCTCTTGTACTGTATATTCCTGTGTATAAGACTACTTTTTAACCCAGGAAAATCTTCTCAAAAGTCCGGGGTCGTCTTATACGCCGGGTCGTGTTTCTTATACGGCGAGTATATCCCAAACTCTAGATTTTAACTGGAAAAGTTGGGGGTCGTCTTATATGCCCAGTCGTCTTATACTCCAGAATATATGGCACTTTGAAAAGCATGTATGGCAGGTCATAGGATCCCCATATGGCAATGTGCTCATCGGCTGCTCTCATGACCAAACATATGCTTAGCGGCTGTTGGGGCTATCTTCCAATCAGTGGACGTGTGGTGGTTGTGTGAAGGACAACTTAATACTCATGCCAACTGCAGGACTTAGCACATGTGTCGTTGCACGGGAGGAGAGGAACCTACCAAATACAACCCCTCACACATGTGCACCCCTCCGCTATGCCGAAGGACTGACAAAATTCAAAATTCTGCAGTGAAGGGCTTTGCAATCTTAAGCTTGGATAGTTCCGTTGGTTAGATTAGAACATGGTGCTGATAATGCCAAGGTTGCAAGTTCCATCTCCGTATGGGACAGCTGCATATTGGGTTGGACTAGATGATAGGCCCTTACAACTCTACAATTATATGATTCGCAGATAATTCATTTAGCTCATCAATATTTGCAGTTCATAGTAAGGTACAGTGAGGTTGTTGAAATCCTGCAGTGAGCCCATAAAGGCCCCATCCAGGTAATGGTAGCTTGGACTAAAACAGTTGGACTCTAGCACTGTGTACAAATATAGCCGTACATTGGTTTTCGAACAGCTTAGTTCTCGAACGTTTTGGCTCCCGAACGTCACAAACCCAGAAGTGACTCCTTCTGGTTTGCAAACTATTTTTAGATGCTGAACATCCAACGGGGCTTCCGCGGCTTCTGATTGGCTGCAGGAGTTTCCTGCAGCCAATAAGAAGCCGTGCTTTGGTTTCTGAAAGTTTTGGAAGCCAAACGGACTTCTGGAACGGATTCTGGTCGACTTCCAAGGTACAACTGTAGAGGCTCTTCAATAAACTCTATCTTTATTGCCTATTAATGACCTCTAGCCTACAGATAGCGGCATATCTTGACGAACCTGGCTTTTTAGGTTATGTGAATACCACTAAAATATATAGAGAGATTGGGGTTCTGCAGGTTTCTGATAGCTGTGGCACCATTCCCCCCCCTGAATTACAATGGAAGGTGGACCATTTTCTTACACCCAGATGTTACTCTTACAAAAACAAACGCAATAACCACAAAACAAGTCTGGAGCAGGGTCTTTTGAACAAAGAAGACAGGCAACATTTCCTGAGGGCAGATAGTTCTGCTGTTTTAAAAAAATGACTCAGTGTTTCCAGATGTAGAAAATGAGGCAGAATCACATGCCCAGGGCAGAGGCTGCGCGGGAAGAAAGAAGGCCAGAACAGAGCTTCCTTCAGACATGTAACAGGTTCCATCCATTGTGGGCAAGTGCTGAAGCTTGCAGCATCTTGGAACTGATTTTTTTTTTTGGCAGGTGTATTGCCGCGCCCATCACACAAACTGAGAATCAGTTGTGTGGATCGATCAGTACGACTGCTGGAAGAATCACAACAAGGCTTTATAGCAAAAGGAGAGCAACACGCTGGGTTGGTCGTGGTGAGGAGTCATTTTTTATTTATCATGCAGAAATTTATTGCCAAGGCTTCGGGAAAGCTATTCCTCCCCCGCTGCAGCAAGAGCAGGGAAAACAGGGCAGAGTCCTATTTAATGAGTTTTAGTTAATCCTAATAGTGAGAGACAAAAGAACGCAACGAGCCTTAACAATGGGCGTTGCTCCAAACTGGGCTCCTCCTCCATCCTTCCTAGCAACAGCATCTCCCTTTACGGTGGCTGCTTGTGGCCAAATGTCTCTGATTCCGTTGTTCCTGCGCCCTTAATGAACACCGCGTTCTGGGAGAAGGGGGATCAGAAATACTCTCCAGTGACAATGTGTCAGCTTGCTACCCTGTTGCAATTCCCCCTCCCTTCTTCTAAACCTTCCCAAGTTCATCTATCTCTGAGCTGTGACCTTCCTCAAACCCCTGCTGTAAATCAATGCTGCATTCCCCTTCTCCTGCAGCATCAGGAGAAGGGGCAGGTGATCTCCATCATTCCTCATCCGTCTCGCCCTCTTGAGTCCAGTTCCTAACTTTTATATGCCGTAACGGTTGAAGCCATTCACAATAACTGAGTCAGATTTATTGCTGGGTGATATTGCCCTCACAGTGACAGATCCTGTGAAGTGTCTTCTGGTATTCAGAAGCTACATTCCTAATAGTGGTATCCTGCTGGACCTGAGGACATTCCCAAGATGAGAGGAATGAGCCACCTCTTTGAGCTCTGTGTCTTCACAAGACTATGTGCTTTTCATGGTATCAAACAAACCTGGGCTCCAGAATCTGCTTCCCTTCAAATACAGTTGTAGTGAAAGAGCTACTGCAGGGCAGATGTTCTTCAGCATCCTCATCATAGCTGCCAAGTTATCCCTTTTTTTAAGGGATTTTCCCTTATGCTGAATAGGCTTCCTCGCGAGAAAAGGGAAAACTTGGCAGCTATGATCCTCATCCAGGTCCATCAAGTCGCTGTTGCCATTATTCCTGCCATTGCAGTTCCAGGTGGTACCAATGGCTCCCAGGCCTTAAAACTTCCAGGTTGTTGCAGGCATGGGGAGACAGCGATCAAGTTCTCTCCTGTGCCCTTGTTGCTGGCGTACCCACTGAAATGCTTGGCAACAAATGACACACAACACCCACTTTCCACGCGTATTTTGGCTTTTATCTGTGCATTAAACATTTTTCTCAAGATAGAAATACTTTGAGGTACGAATAATTTTAGACATGCCAAACATTGTCACAGATGCAGACTGTTCAGGAACTTCTCAGGACAGTTTGTAAAGTGTGAAAGTACGAAAACAACATGTGTGAATGTTCACCAGATTAAATATACCTCCAGTTTCCTGGAGAGAATTTGCTCTACATTTGAAGATCAGGAAGGCTAACCACGTGCGAAAGAAAAATGCCCTCTAATAGTAGTCGCTTTTAATGCCGTGGATGAGCGAGAGGCATAAGAAAATGCTGTTGGATCATGCCAATGGCCTATCCAGTCCAGCATCCTGTTCTGACAGTGGCCAACCAGCAAGCAGGATCCGAGCATGAGTGCACTCTCTGCTCCTGTGGCTTCCAGCCACTGGCTTTCAGAAGCATTGCTCCCTCTGCCTGTAGAGGCAGGTAAAGGTAAAGGGACCCCTGACCATTAGGTCCAGTCGTGACCAACTCTGGGGTTGCGCGCTCATCTCGCATTATTGGCCGAGGGAGCCGGCGTATAGCTTCCAGGTCATGTGGCCAGCATGACAAAGCCACTTCTGGCACACCAGAGCAGCACATGGAAACGCCGTTTACCTTCCCGCTGTAGCGGTTCCTATTTATCTACTTGCATTTTGACGTGCTTTCAAACTGCTAGGTTGGCAGGAGGTAGAGCTTGCCATTAATGGCCAGTAGCCATTGATAACCTTATCCTCCAAGACTATAAACTGTTTAAAAAAATTAGATTAAACGAAATAATTCAAACAATTATTTTCCTGCTGAGAAGTAGCTAGCCCTGTTTATGTGCTCATCTGAAAGTGTGCAGGGTTAAAGTGACAGGTAGGTAGCTGTGTTGGTCTGCCGTAGCTGTTTTTTTTTTTTTTTAAAAAAAAAACACCCTTCCAATAGCACCTTAGAGACCAACTAAGTTTGTCATCGGGATGAGCTTTCGTGTGCATGTGTATCTGAAGAAGTGTGCATGCACACGAAAGCTCATACCAATGACAAACTTAGTTGGTCTCTAAGGTGCTACTGGAAGGCTTAAAGTGGTGAGAGGGGCATGCAAGCAAGCGCTGCCCCTGTGTCCCTGCATATTCCAGCTTCATTCCTGACCTTTGCTTGTTGAGCGCAAATGGAAATGGGGTCTCAGTCAGGGGCGTCTTTACCCATAGAGGCAAGTGGCGCAGGGTGCCAGGGCGCCAAGTTCCGGAGGGTGCCAGGGAAGAGGCGGAGGCTGGATGCGGTGCCTCCTGGCATCAGCTCACCGCCCTCGCCCACCTCCGCTGTGCTGCTGTGCCAAAGCAGCGCCGCGCCAGGAGCCTCTGTCTGCCATGGCTGTCGCGGCACAAACTGGCCAGCTGAGCTGGGAGGTGCCGCGCCCAGCCTCCGCCTCTTACCCGCTGGAGGAGCCGCCCTCCAGCTGCTGCCTGCCTCCTCCAGCCCCGCCGGCAGCACCGTCCTCCCTTAAAAACTCTGGGAAATGGGAGGGGGCGCCGGAGGGAGCTTTGCACCACGGCGCTGGATATGCTTAAGAGGGGTGGGGTAAGACTATCTCGTTGGCATGCTATACCAAATATACGATACATTCCAACCCTACACTTATTCACTTTAACGCACAAATAGCGCTACTAGCAACTGACTTTGGCTAGTAGGCCCTCGGAAAGAGGCTGAAGCAAGTTCTGCTTTCTTTTGCTGCGGCCGTTTCTCACCTGCCTCATCTTAAGAGCCAGTGTGGTGTAGTGGTTAAGAGCAGTAGACTCGTAATCTAGTGAACCAGGTTCACGTCTCTGCTCCTCCACGTGCAACTCCTGGGTGACCTTGGGCTAGTCACACTTCTTCAAAATCTCTCAGCCCCACTCACGTCACAGAGTGTTTGTTGTGGGGGAGGAAGGGAAAGGAGAATGTTAGCTGCTTTGAGACTCCTGTGATAAAGCAGGATATCAAATCCAAACTACTATTCTTCTTCTTCTTCTTCTTCTTCTTCTTCTTCTTCTTCTTCTTCTTCTTCTTCTTCTTCTTCTTCTTCTTCTTCTTCTTCTTTCCATGTAGCCTGGAACATAGCTGCCAAGTTTTCCCTTTTCTCACGAGGAAGCCTATTCAGCATAAGGGAAAATCCCTTAAAAAAGGGATAACTTGGCAGCTATGGCCTGGAAACCTCTCTGCTCTGTGAGGAACAGCACATAATATTCAAAGGGCCGGGGCCTTTTCAACACTGGCTCCAGCCTGGTGGAATGCTCTGTCTCGTGAGACCAGCGCCCTGCGGGATCTGATTTCTTTCCGCAGGGCCTGTAAGACAGAGTTGTTCTGCCTGGAATCAGCTTGATCCCCTCCCCCTCTTTCATTGTCCTTCTGTCCTTCTATTTGGGGACTTCGCTGGCTTTTTTTCTGGCCCACATAGGACCAGTCTGGATAGTTGGCCTTGGTGAAGATGTGACGTTTTCTCCCCCAAAACAGATTTGATTCTGGGCTTCCACTGAAATGAGGCTGCATTTTAAGTTGTATTTTAATCCCATTTTTAAGTTGTATTGTAATCAATTGTTTTTATACCTGATGTTAGCCACCCTGAGCCCGGTCTTGGCCGGGAAGGGCGGGGTATAAATAAAATTTGTTATTGTTATTGTTATTGTTATTGTTATGTATTGGTTTGATATCTGTACATGAGCTAGTTCTGTAACTACCTTTCCCGCTCCAGGGTGATTCAAACGGGTGCAGTGACAGTTGCTATTGGTTAACTTGTTAGCACTATTTGGATCCTTACTCTGATTGGGTCCCGCCAAAATCTGAATGTATCCTTTCCCCAACTCCTGTTCCTGAGAGTATAAAAGGAGCTTGCCCTTTCCCTCCAGTCAGTCAAGTTCCTACTACAATAAAGGAAATTGTTCTTGTTAGACTGGACTCCTAGCATATCCTTGCTAGCATGCAGAATTGTATAGGCACTGCACCCACAACATAACTATTATTATTATTATTATTATTATTATTATTATTATTATTATTATTGCTTTATGGACAGGTTGCTCATGAGTAGGACATACAGTATTAATATATAGACAAGAGCAGGGCCAGGCCGTTAGCCACCTGTCCGGTCTTTTTTTACAACTGTGTGTTGAGTGCAGTTGTCTGGATCATCCCTATTTGTGCAAAGCTGCTACACTCGAGGAGATGGGGTTTTTTGCAGTAGAACTTGTTAGGAATAAATCCTACTCGCGAGTTACAGTCAAATAAGGTATGTATTCTGGTAAGACCTACAGTCTTGAACAGAACAAATGAATACAAACAGGAAATAGCTTCAAGTTCACTAGAGTATATATAGTTTAAAGTGTTACAACTTAGAAAATAATAGTAAAGCCCTAAACGGCCTCGGTCCTGTATACCTGAAGGAGCGTCTCCACCCCCATCGTTCAGCCCGGACACTGAGGTCCAGCACCGAGGGCCTTCTGGCGGTTCCCTCACTACGAGAAGCAAAGTTACAGGGAACCAGGCAGAGGGCCTTCTCGGTAGTGGCGCCCGCCCTGTGGAATGCCCTCCCATCAGAGGTCAGAGATATAAACAACTACCTGACATTTAGAAAATACATAAAGGCAGCACTGTTTAGGGAAATTTTTAAATCTGTGATATTTTGATGTATTTTAATGTGTGTTGGAATCCGCCCAGAGTGGCGGCGGCGGGGGGGGGACCCGGCCAGATGGGCAGGGTATAAGTCATAAATTATTATTATTATATCATTAGTAGTACATTACAGTGTAAAGACCCAAAAGCTATCAACTAATAATACACTCGAGGAGGCATTAGTGTGTTGGCTTTCCTATACAGAAGACACACTATTGACACCCGGTTGTAAACAGGTCAAGGAGAAGGCTAGTTTGAATCTTCTCCATGCTGATTTCCCACGAGCCGAAATATATGATTCCCTTCCATAGCTGCCAAGTTTTCCCTTTTCTTGCGAGGAATCCTATTCAGCATAATGGAAAATCCCTTAAAAAAAGGGATAACTTGGCAGCTATGTTCCCTTCCTGTGGTCTGAAGCATTACACACCCGCATAAACTGTATTGCTTCTGTCAAGTGTTTAAGAGCAATTTCTCTGAGTATGCAGGCAGCACATAACATAAACCTTACAAACCAGGGTTGTGTTTATGCCTTGCTGGGAACAAGGATGAAGGCACATTTCTTCTCCTAAACAGCTGAGAAGGGGCCAGACATTTTCCCGAAGCTACTGCCATGTATGTTCTAGTTGAGATTCCTGCATTCCAGGGGGTTGGACTAGATGACCCTTGGTGCACCTTCCAGCTCTACAGTTCTATGACGCTATGATTCTATTTCTTCAGACTGCAGGTGGGTGGAGGTCTGCAAAAACAATTGTGCTCATACGAAACAAGTCCAGAAGAAGAAGCTTGGCAAGGAAGGGGGAACAAAACCTTTCCCTGATATCAAGTTTTCAGAGTGCAGACAATTTGTGTGTGTGTGTGTGTACGTTCCCTCATGTGAAATCCCCAAGCAGGGGGAGTTTTACCTTTTATCTACTGTTGAGGAGAACTTGGCCCAGGGCCTTTTTGAGTGAAAAACTGGACTAACTCGACATATTCCAATTAAATCCTAAGGGTGTTGTCATAAATAATAATCTTACATCTACAACACATGGATAATTTAATACAGTTGATCTGACTGCTTTAAATATTCACCGAAGAGGGCTGGGGAACAAGTCTGTGATAAACTATGCATTATATACCTATACTCTTACAGTACAGACGGCCGAGGGAATTGGCGGGGGGGGGGGACGACAAGCGCTGATATTGAATGTTTTTTAGTTTCCACTTTCATACTGGGCTCGTCAGATGTCCCTGTTTCTTAGAGGGTGGATCCAAGTCTCAGGTTGATCCATTTCCCCTCCCACTGTGCTGTAGCATGTATATAAACGTTGAGCTCTCTGGAGCCTATTGCCAGTTCTCTTCTCAGACTAGTCAGGAGCAACACAGAGACAAAAGGATGGAGTTCCTCTGGGTTGCCAGAGTCACCGTTTGCTTTCTGTCCGTTTTCCATACGGCAGAATCTTCCACTGCTCATTACGACAAGATTTTAACCCACAGTCGAATCAGGGCACGTGATCAAGGGTAAGTCTGCATTTCGTCCTCCTAAAATCCATCACTGGGGTCGCAAATTTATTGCTCGGCCAAAAGTGGAGGGATCCAAAAAGGGGTGCGCCTTAAGGATAAAATTTGGCGGAGTAATATTTGTAAGAAGCATAGATATATACACTGGAAGGTTGAAGGTTGCTAACCGAATAAATTAGCTGGCTGTTGAGCAGAAACTGAAAACAATCATCAAGTTTATGTACAATATAAAACATGTACATAAAACAGGACATTTCAGGAGGGTTAAACTGTGCCAGAGCTCATCAGAGCTCAGTTTAGATATCTGTTTTCCAAGGGCTCAACTCTGGAATAGATTACGCCTCTGCCCCCCAAGCAGATTCAGAGCACATTTCGCTAAGTAATCAAGAACCCACATTCATCAGGGATTGCAGAAAAAGACTGTCGGGTCAGAGGGCACAAAAATGTGAGCCCTGGAACCTCTTTTTGAGAAATGAAGAACTCCATTTCAGATTTACTCAACCAGTCACCCTTTTTGGTGTAGCCCAGACTAGATAACTGTTGCCAATTAATTGCAATAGTATGATACAGTATCGCTGTGTGTGTGTGTGTGTGTGTGTGTGTGTGTGTGTGTGTGTGTGTGAAACAAGCAATTTCTTGATTCACTTTTAACCTCTGAATGTGATAAACATGACTGAATGTTTATGAGCTATTCTGCCTAATTAAAATGGTATGTTAAAATAATCTAGTTCCTTGTGGACAAACAGCAATTGCTTATATAGATGGAAATGTTAAGGATGGAAAGGCTCGTAATACTTTTTTAAAAAATCAAATGAAACCTAATCTAAAACAAAGCTCTGCCATCCCATAGTTAGCTTCCACATGAAGTTTGAAGGTGGAAGTTTCGCACACAGCAGAATGCACAAGCAAACCCCATCGGAATGAATGGTGCCGAATCTTGCACAGCTATGCTTCATTTCGCTGGAGCTTCTGAAGACATTTCCTTTTTTCAAATCAAAAGGGTTCATTATTAATATTCAAAAGGGTGGGTTGCTTCGCTCCCTTTTTCCTCATTTGGTGAAGGGATTGTTTATTTAGCTGCTCTTGTGCTATTCCAAACAGTGGCAACCAAAATAAACGATTGTATGATGGAAGATGAGAGTTTCCCTTGGGTCAGCAAAGGAAACAAAATGTTTGCCTTACTCCATTATCGCCCCCTGCCCCACAACTGCAAATTAAGCTTTGCAGCTGTGAGATGACACCAAACAGGAGGGAAGTGTGATGAACTTGCCAGTGAAAGAGAACAACAATTCTATCATATTACCTTCCTCTCTCTGAAGGAAAAGAAAAAAATCTCTTGGGAACTGATAAGATTTGGCTATAAAAACAACAACAGCATTAAATTTCCTGAATTGAAATTCAGAGGTGGCTGTTTGAAATATCATTTGGTCTATGGCACAGCATGTTCTATATCAACTGGTGGGTCGGGATCTACTAGCGGCCTGATCCAAGTTGGGTCGTAAGAAGAGCACTATGTTGAAAGATTCAGAAATTGCATGTTTTGGTTAAAATTGGGTCCTTGGTCTGAGAAGGTGGGAGATACCTGGTCTAGATGGACCCTCACCATAAAATTCCTACTGTGCCTACTTGCGGATGGGGAAATCCTATTGTCCATCTCTAGCCTTGGCTATTCAAGTGTGAAGGTGGGGGGGGGATAGAAATGAAGTAGGGAAACCATTGGAAAGCAGGAGGAATTCCAAACAAGGTAGAGACTAAAATGTGAACAAACTCTTGGGGAGGGGGGAGGACACCAAGCCAGTGGACATTTCAAGTGAAGCTGTCAAATGTGGTTCGATTCGAACTCTGAGTCTCCTGATCATTTTTCAGTATGAAATGTTGTAAGCCTTGTCTGTGCAAGTAAACTTTTACACACTTTGGGGGGGGGGATTTATCAAATGAGTCCCCTGAGATTGACTTGGGGGGGGGGGCATGTGGGAGAATCTCCAGAGAACAGTGTGCCATGGAAATAGAGGAGGAGAGACCGTTCCATCTGGCAAGCTGCAATGTTTGTGCTGGCCGGACGTTCACCACAGCCCAGCGTTGAATTCCACCCAATATTTCACTTGCCTGAACTCTCATGAACTTTAATCAAGCTACCATATCGGAAAGAGACTCCAGCCAATTTTTGCTTTTTAAGATGAACGCATTAGGCACCATAAGAACTTCTTACCTGAGATAATTTCATTAAAGATTTTTGTGTGTGTTACAAAACAAACAGATAAACAGGGAAAGGTACATCTATTGTCCCCACTTTCCATTCGTCGTCTTTTTCACTGTTCGTTTACATATAGTGAAGGACAATTTTCATCATAGACATTTTGCAATTGGGAGAAAAGGGACAGGGGAGTAAGGCAGGAGAGACATGGGGGTATTGCTCATTTGTTCTATTGCCTATTATTAGTGCAGGGATTTGTGTCAGCATCATGTGGATAGGTCCATTGTATTTATTTATTTGTTTTTATTGATAATGTGAGAGATTCATGGGTCCCAAGCTTGATTGGTTGTGTTCAGTGTGGTTAGTTTGTATGGGGGGGGGCAGTGTTAGGTTGTTGGGTCAGTTAGCCATATTGATTTGTATGCTGTTGCAGGGGGGATACAGGGTCATTGTCGTGTTGTCCGTGTGATAAAGGAAAATCATATTGCAGCGAAGGCAGGGTTGCCATATTTCAAATAGGGGGGGGGATGAAGTTTGTGTGCTATTTTTAAGGGAAATCGCCAAAAATACTACATTGCCCACATCGGTTGCCATACGTCCGGATTTCGCCGGACATTTCTAGCAATTTCTGCCTGGACACTGCTTCCGACTGCAGTATTCTGGATATGTCCAGGGAATTCCAGGTGTATGGCCACCCTAAGTGAAGGTGACCTCCTTTGTTTGTCCGCGTTCGAATTGGTTGGCTAACTTCTGGGCACCGCAGTTCAAAAAGGATACTGACAAGCTGGAACGTGTCCAGAAGAGGGCAACCAAAATGGTCAAAGGCCTGGAAACAATGCCTTATGAGGAACGGCTTAGGGAGCTGGGCATGTTTAGCCTGGAGAAGAGAAGGTTAAGGGGTGATATGATAGCCATGTTCAAATATATAAAAGGATGTTATACAGAGGAGGGAGAAAGGTTGTTTTCTGCTGCTCCAGAGAATTGGACACGGAGCAATGGATTCAAACTACAAGAAAGAAGATTCCACCTAAACATTAGGAAGAACTGCCTGACAATAAGAGCTGTTTGGCAGTGAAATTTGCTGCCAAGGAGTGTGGTGGAGTCTCCTTCTTTGGAGGTCTTTAAGCAGAGGCTTGACAGGCATATGTCAAGAATGCTTTGATGGTGTTTCCTGCTTGGCAGGGGGTTGGACTGGATGGCCCTTGCGGTCTCTTCCAACTCTATGATTCTACGATTCTCTAGCAGTCATTTACCTAGAAATATGGTAAATAGACACTGGAAGGATCTGTCTGGAGTGAAAGATAGAAGTGGGGAACCATGAGGACTTCTTAACTTTTGCTTCTTTCTCTCTCCCAGCCCAAATGTCTGTGCTCTCCAACAAGTTGTGGGCACCAACAAGAAATACTTCAGCACGTGCAGGAATTGGTACCAGGGAGCCATCTGTGGCAAGAAAGCGTAAGTCCTGCGCCTTTCATGACTATTAAACCTAGGTGACCCAACCTGTGACATAAGCTTCTCAGGCAACAAGGACATGTGGCAACACTGGGAGTGGGAGCAAGAAACCACGTGCGCCTCACTCTGGCCTAGAATCCACACTCTGGTACTCGGTAGGCTGGAGGAAAAATTATACGAAGGCAGGGACTTCACATATACAACGCTAGACTTAACAAAGCACAGAATCACCGAAGAGAACTACACAAACATATTTCATTTGCCGTTTTTATAGAGGTCGCAGAAGCAAGCACCAAATGGGCTTCTTAATGATTATTTCTAGCATATTTCTTGCTGCTATTTCATCAGCAATAGCAATCCCAGGGGGGAAGACAATCGCAGCTCAGTGGAAGTATGGCTGTGATGCAATGGAGCACTGTCTGTACTTGAGGAAAGGCGACTAGTGATAGGTTTTCCACGTGGCTGCCAAATTTGTCACATGTGTAAGGGAGGGAAATATCGGACCAGAAAACCATCGGCGTCTGCGATGTGAACTTTGAGGAGGTGATGCAAGGGGAAAAGTGTGCAATAGAGTTCTAAGCCGAGCGGTCCAAACCCCTCTCCCGTACACGGGGTGGGGTTTGCAGCGAACACAATATCCCACTTTCTCTTCCCCAGTGCCTGCCTACTTGTACGGGAGAACAGGATGAGGCGAGAAGGAATTCCTAGCTTGCTTAGTCAGGACAAAGCAGGGTTAAGCTTTAAGCCCTCTCAAACGCCCTTCTCCTTTCGAAAGGAGGAGATGGATGGATGCTGCTTGGCTTCAGAGCCTTTCCCAGGTTCAGACAGGCTTAAATGTGTTTGGCTTAGGGTTCATGTTTGTGTGCTTACTAGGTGCCGCAAACTGAATCAAACAGAAAAAGAGATGTTTTCCTCCCCGCAAGGACGTTGGCAAAGACTGAGGTTCCATCTATCTCCTGGAACTCTTTCTTTCCCCGCACTTCTCAGATATGTGACGCATCAGTTTTCTAGATGCACTGAGCCGTGAGGGAACATATGGCTTTGCATATTCAAAGGCAATGCCTGGCTAGACATGAATCCCTCGAGCTTCCCAGAGGAAGTGTGCGCTATGTGTTTAAAGGAACATGATAATCGAAAATACACTCGTATAACGTTTTACTTGCAGCCATTACAGTTTGGCAAAATTCATGGCGCATCTGTATCAAATTTGTGTTAACCTAAGTCTCTCTCCCCCCCTTTATTTTACTGGATCTGTTGTAGAATACTGCATGGGGTGAGGGGGTGGCTTACATTTCTGCCTCTCTCTTTTCTTTTTTTAATGGAAGGGGAATCAAAGCTGTAGGAGTTTGGCCACTCTCCTGTAGCTCCCAAGGCAAATTTTGTGTGGACAGGCGGAGACTCCCCCAACATAGCTGCCAAGTCTCCCGTTTTCCCTGGGAAATCCCCATTTTTCCAGCTGTTCCTAGCTGAAAAAATGGATTTTTTTTCCTGGTTTATTCTGACGCGGTGGCCATTTTGGAACTGGGCGGAGCATGCTCAGAAGCGACTTTTGAGGCTGCTCTGCCCAGTTCCAAAATGGCTGCAGTGCGACTTCTGGCATGGCGGCCATTTTGGAACTGGGCCTCCAGGTATCCAGCCTTGGGGGGGGGCGATGCCAGGCAATACGGCTAGGGGCCATGTGGGATCAGGGGTGCTGCGCACGCCCACACAAAGTACGCCCCCCCCATTTGATGTGGGGAGCGGTCATTGTTAAGACATTGAATTGGAAAATGCATACCAGTTGTCTCATCAATCATGAAAACTGCCATTTTGTTTTATAAGTATTTGGTACGTAAGTTTAGGAAGGAAGTTTAAAATACCTTTCTGTTGCATCCATGAGCCCTTTGAAAAGACCTAGAGCCCAAAGTGGCCAGTCTTATAGGTGAATTACATACCTGCATTTTGCTTCTGCTGTGGCTAAGGCACTGCCAAGTTGACCAGGCTTCACATACCTGGCCCAAAAGGGCCTTTACAATGTGTTCTTGTTCTTTTCCTGTATTGTGCAACTGACAGTTTGTTTCCAGGGATTGTTTCAGTTGTGTATCTCCCTCTTTGAGTACAAACTCATCCAAGAGAGGTTAAGCTAAGGCTGGGCCACCAATAGTAAACTAGTTTTACTGAGTCTCCTAATAAGTCATAAACTAGTATTTCATGCTCAATCAAATAGTAAAGGTAAAGGGACCCCTGACCATTAGTTCCAGTCGTGACCGACTCTGGGGTTGTGCGCTCATCTCACATTATTGGCTGAGGGAGCCGGCGTATAGCTTCCAGGTCATGTGGCCAGCATGACAAAGCCGCTTCTGGCAAACCAGAGCAGCACATGGAAATGCCGTTTACCTCCCCGCTGTAGCGGTTCCTATTTATCTACTTGCACTTTGATGTGCTTTCGAGCTGCTAGGTTGGAAGGAGCTGGGACCAAGCAACGGGCGCTCACCCCGTCACAGGGATTCGAACCGCCGACCTTCTGATCAGCAAGCCCTAGGCTCAGTGGTTTAACCCACAGCGCCACCTGGGTCCTGCTCAATCAAATATATGTAGCCTATATCTTCATACAGAAAGGGTACAACTGTAGCCAGAACATTTTCTTCTTGAAGTTGTTTAATACGTTCATCGCAACCAGAATTGCCTTAACCCTATACCCCACCTTTCCCCCTTGACAAGGACTCAAGGCGATTAACAATTTTTTAAAAAGAACACTTTAAAACATAAAAAAATAATATAATTAAAACTACTATGCAGGTAATTACAGTAAAAATTACAAGAAAAACAGCATGGCACTAGCCCTTTCGTTAAAAGCAGTCAGCTCCCCAAAGCCTGTCAGAAGAAAACAACCTTCACCTGCTGGCAGAACAACAAGGAGGGGTCCAGACAAGCTTCTCAAGGTTCCAAAGTTGCCGGGGAGGAGCCACCAGAGAGAAGGCCCTGTCCTTCATCTCTACTTAGTGTGTCTATGAGGGCAGTGGGAATGAGAGAAGGGCTCCTACGAAGACCTCAGAACCTAGGCAGGGCTTTATAGGTTCATAACCAGCACTTCGAATTGTGCCGGGAAACAGACCGGTAGTCAGTGGATCTGTTGTAGCAAGGAAGCTTTCTTCTCTTAAGCTATGTACACCAAGTGGCTACGGGGCAGAGAGGGGACCAGTGGAGGGTTGTTGCCTATTTGGGGTGTCTTGGTTTTTGTTCCTAACATGTTATGACTAGTAGATGAACCTAAATGTTTGTATAGGTAACACTATCCTTTACCTGTGGTCCCTGTTCTCAAAAAACTCACAAAAAATCCCATAAATGATGTTTTTTAAACAAAAACAAAAAAAAAACACCCAAGCATGGTTTTATTGCAAACCAATCTGGCATTCAGCAACAAAAACGCCAGGTCAAACACAGCAGACAAATCTCCAGCAATTCTTTTGTACAGTATTGTGCATTTTATTGCATTGCATATTTTTTAAAAATATTTTTTTATAAGTAACTTTGTGTTTTTTCCGGTAAAAAGTAGAAATCATAATGATGAAGCCAGTTTAACAAGTCAACAGCTGGGGAAATAAAATGGTGATATATTGCTATATTGTGTTGATGTCTTGTAGAACTGTCTTGTATGAATGCTGCCCTGGTTATATGAAGATGGAAGGTGAACGAGGATGCCCTGCAGGTAATGTTGGAGAACATGAGCTTATATTTTGCTTACTTTTTCTCCCAAAAGAAGGGAGCAGGTGGGGATACGAGGTAGCTTGTGGGAGATCAATGTTATGTTTTGAAGCATTGTTTTAGGGAAGAGTCACACGTTAAAACCAGGCCTCGTTTTTTAAGGACACAAGAGGGATCTGTTCATGTGAGTGGCATGATACGTAAATGAGGAACTGAAGGAATATTGTGCAGAATGGTCGCCGCTCACCTGGTCCCGGGGTGGGCGGCAGTTGCGAATTGTTGCCATCACCCACCCACCCTAGCTCCCTGGGGCAAAACGCTCTCTCATGTCATTCAACCGTTGGGGAATTTCCATGGCCAGCTGCAAGGCATAGTGGGAAAGCTCGCCATCCTCAAATTTAAACAGCCCAATCATGGGCAGGTTGGGGGGGGGCAGAGTCTGGGTGGCAGACCGGAATGGAGAAGTCTTCACTCTGGTCTGCCACCTGGAGCTATAAGCTGTCGTGATTTATGACGTAACCAGCAATTAAAGTTCACTTGGGACAATCTGTCAGCAGCTCCTGGCTGGTTGCCCAGAGAAGTATAAAGACAAGGAAAAGTTTCTTACCGTCCTTTTTTATTTCAATATTTTCAGAGAGAGGCTATAGAACCCAGCCTCTTGGATAATGGCGTTGTCCCAAGTGACTCTCCACCCTCCCCCTTCTCTTCCACTTCCTCATCCGTCTCTTCTATGGGTGCTGCTACATGTCCTTCGTCTTTGAGCTCTTTGCTCTCCTACTTTTAAGGCTCACCGGGTTCTGGGAGATGGAGGGTCTGGAATGCTTTCTAATGATGTGTCAGCTGGATGTTGTTCTGGCTCTCGCACAATTTCCCAGCTTTTCCCCCTCATCTGCCTCTGAGCTGCTACCTCCCTCAAACCCCTGTTGTAAATCTATACCAGGCATCCCCAAACTGCGGCCCTCCAGATGTTTTGGCCTACAACTCCCATGATCCCTAGCTAACAGGACCAGTGGTTGGGGAAGATGGGAATTGTAGTCCAAAACATCCGGAGGGCCGAAGTTTGGGAATGCCTGATCTATACTGTCTTCCTCTTCCTCCTCCCTGGAAGAGTCAAGCTGGGGAGGCGGTCTCCATCATTCCTCCTCTGTCCAGTCCCTGTCATAGAGTTGCCGCTGTTGTCTTTCATCTGGAGTCCACAACACAGGGGTTAGTTGATTTAGTGTCAGTCCCTGTCATAAGCTGGCTGATCCCTGAGTATGGTAACTACATTTTTCATACCCTTGAGTGGACCATTTGTGTGTGCATCACCTAACTACGCTATTTTCAGTAGCGTCCTTGGAGAAAGCGCACAAATTCCTAAGCAACCTGAAATGGGGGATTGCCTTCCTTTGAACATCTGCTTCGCTATGTGGTTTGGGTCATAGCTGCCAAGTCTCCCGTATTCCCTGGGAAACCCCCATTTTTCCAGCTGTCCCCAGCCGAAAAAAACGGATTTTTTTGTTGTTTCCCGGTTTATTCTGGCATGGCGGCCATTTTGGAACTGGGCGGAGCATGCTCAGAAGCGGCTTTTGATGCTGCTTTGCCCAGTTCCAAAATGGCTGCAGCGTGACTTCTGGTGCGACGGCCATTTTGGAACAGGGCAGAGCAGCATCAAAAGTAGCTTCTGAGCATGCTCCGCCCAGTTCCAAAATGGCGGCAGCGCTACTTCCGGTCTGCTACTTCCAGTCCAGTCCCTTATTTCTCAGGCCGGAACTTGGCAGCTATGGTTTGGGTACCGCTGCACCCTAAGTCAAATCGTGAGCTAAACCTGGGGCCCTGAAGCAAGCAGTATTTAATTCAGCAGATCCCGTTAATTATTTCCACCAGATGACGTGGCACCAGATGGGGTGAGGGGAGGAGGACAACCCGTTGTAAACAGAAAGTACAGTGTGCTTGTTTCTTGTCTTTGGCAGTTGCCCCCATAGATCATGTCTATGGTACTTTGGGCATTGTGGGAGCGACCTCCACGCAACGCTACTCTGACATGTCAAAACTGAGAGAAGAGATTGAAGGACCTGGCTCCTATACAATGTTTGCACCAAGCAATGAAGCCTGGGATGCTTTGGATCGTGTACGTATTTCAGAATGGATTTTTTTAAAAAAAACGTTTTAAGTGCTTTTGGATCTATGGATATATAAATCCAAGTTACACAAATAAATTATTGGTGGGGGAAAATAGAAGAGTTTGGATTTGGATTTGATATCCCGCTTTATCACTACCCGAAGGAGTCTCAAAGCGGCTAACAATCTCCTTTCCCTTCCTCCCCCACAACAAACGCTCTGTTACAAAGAAGTGTGACTAGCCCAAGGTCACCCAGCAGCTGCATGTGGAGGAGCAGAGACACGAACCCGGTTCCCCAGATTATGAGTCTACCGCTCTTAACCACTACACCACACTGGCTCAGAAATAGTAACACTCAGCTGCTGAACATAAATTTAAGAAAAAACTACCCAGTTAAAGTACACCAGAGTTTAGTGTTGCAGGTGTGTAGGGCGGAACTGGGGAATTGTTCTGTCCAGAAGCCAAACTGCTAGATAGACCAGTTGCCTTAGCACGATGTTGAATACCTCCCGTGTGGTCTTGTTCATCTCACATTGCCCAGTGGCAGAGGAAGCAGCAGCAACACCACTTTGGCTCCCAGCATAGCTGCCAAGTCTCCCGTTTTCCCCGGGAAATCCCCATTTTTGCAGCTGTTCCTAGCTGAAAAAACAGATTTTTTTTGTTTTTCCCCGGTTTATTCTAGCGCGGCGGCCATTTTGGAACTGGGCGGAGCATGCTCAGAAGCTACTTTTGTTTTTTTTAAAATACATTTTATTCCAATTTTCCAAATTCAACAAATTAACAAAACCAATCTTTTATACAAAATCTTATATTCACATCTTTTACCTTGCTCCGCCGAGCTATGACTTCCCCCCCTCCCTTCATGCGGGTTTCTTGTTAATTCCTTTTTTTGCAGTTCCTTTTTTAACATATTGGTCAATTCGTAAGGTTTATTTTAATCCTGCGAGAGTTTTTAATGATCTACAGTTTTTCTCCATATAGTCCACATATTTACTCCAGTCCTTTTGAAACCTTGTCTCCCCCTGGTCACGAATCTTGCATGTCAATCTAGCAAGTTCAGCATAGTCCATCATTTTTATCTGCCACTCCACAATTGTAGGTAATTCCTGTAATTTCCATTTTTGGGCTAACAAAGTCCTAGCCGCGGTTGTTGCATACATAAACAGTGTTTGATCTTCTTTTCTAATCTCTCCTCCTATTATTCCTAACAAAAATGCTTCTGGTTTTTTTGGAAAGGTATATCTAAACATCTTTTTCAATTCATTATATAAACTTTCCCAAAATCTTTTAACTTTTTCGCATGTCCACCACATATGATAAAATTCACCATCTTTCTCTTTACATTTCCAGCAGCTTTTATCACTCATTCTATACATTTTAGCTAACTTAACTGGAGTTAAATACCATCTGTACATCATCTTATATACATTTTCTTTCAAGGCAGTACATGCTGTAAATCTTAAAGTTTGATTCCATAGTTTCAACCACACATCATATTCAATATTATGCCCCAAATCTTTTGCCCATGTGCTCAGAAGCTACTTTTGATGCTGCTCTGCCCAGTTCCAAAATGGCTGCAGTGCGACTTCTGGCGTGGTGGCCATTTTGGAACTGGGCAAAGCAGCATCAAAAGTCACTTCTGAGCATGCTCCGCCCAGTTCCAAAATGGCGGCAGCGCTACTTCCGGTCTGCTATTTCCGGCCCGGTCCCTTATTTCTCTGACAGCAACCTGGCAGGTATGGCTCCCAGGCCACCAAAGTAATACAGTCGTACTTTGGAAGTCGAACAGAATCTGTTCCGGAAGTCCGTTCGACTTCAAAAACGTTCAATAACCAAGGTGTGGCTTCCGATTGGCTGCAGGAAGCTCCTGCAGCCAATCAGAAGCCACAGAAGCTGCCATGGACGTTTGGGTTCCAAAGAATGTTCACAAGCTAGAACACTTGCTTCCGGGTTTGCGGCGTTCAGGAGCCAAAACATTCAACTCGCAAGGCGTTTGACTTCTGACGTACGTCTGTATATGTAAGAACCTGACCACAGGCTAAGATCAGGAAGTCAAAGATGAAGGCCACGGATAGGGCTTGATAGAACATAAGAACGTTGGCTGGGTTGACAAATGGCAAGCAGTGCTGAAAATAGCCTTTTGATCCCAGAAGGGCTCTGCAAATTTAGTCGGGTTTGTGGAGCAGAATATGGTGGCTGCACAAATAGTGTGGAAGAATGTTTGTGGAATAGTGGGTAACCTGTAAGAAAAAACATAGGGGGATGTGAAAGAAGGCAAGATGACCAAGACTGCATGAATAAATGAATGTTGTAATTCATGGAGCAGCGGTACTTTCAAATGAGAGAAACTTAGAAGTTTAGCAGCTGGATGCTAAATGAAGTATTGCAGCTTGCCAAAGACAATATTAGCATGAGAAAAAAAACATTAGCATGGAGTATTTCACTTGTAGCAGAGTAATCTGGTGTATATCAGGCTGACCGGGATGGTGGCCATGGAAAGTCTCTAACTGAATCTCTTCCCCTAGGAAATCCACGAAGGCCTGATTGAAAATGTAAACATCGAACTGTACAATGCCCTCCATAACCATATGGTGAACAAGCGCATGTTGACAAAGGACCTCAGGAATGGCATGGATCTGGCGTCTATGTACGACAACCAAAAACTGCATATAAATCACTACCCCAATGGTGTAAGTCTTTTTATTATATAGTACCAGGAACTTTAGTCCCAGGAATAGAGAAGAGGACATTGCAATGTTGCATGTGATATTTATGTTATAAATGTGGCTCTAAACTTGGAAAGAGCTGTAAACTTCAACTTTCTAGATAGGATTTCATTTTTATAGGTAGCATGCTTCGCCACGGGGGGCGGAGAGCAGGTGCACTGCCCCCAGGGACGTGGCGCACGTTCTGGGGGCGGGGGGCGTCACACATTTTGGGGGCGGGGTGCGTGTTTGGGGGCAGGGCGGGCAACCGCGATGGCGCCCCTGGGATCACGCCACCCCTATCTTCCTACACCCCTGTTTATAGGTGTTGGGTGGGATCCAGAGGTGCAACACGATTCTATGTATGTTTACTCAGAAGTAAGTCCCAGTGGGGCATATGCCCAGGGTAAAGGATTGCAGCTTCAGTTAGTTGACCTAAGATCCTGCTGCAATCAAGTCAGACATGGCTATTTATTTATTCTAAAAGTTATATGTAATTTTTTTGATCTATGATTTCAAGGCAGTTTACAAAATCCAAAGATGTACCAAACAATCAGCAGGTTAAAAACAATGGCTACTAACACAGTGTTAAGTTTCGCTCTGTATGTTCACCTTTAAAAATGTAAAAACATTATTGCTACCAGATATAGGAAATGGAATGCATCTTGTACAAGTTTTATTGCAATGTGTGTTCTAGCTAGATTCTTTCCAGAATGTTTTATAGCAGACATCACACATCCCATAAAGGTGCTAGAAGAATAAAGAAATGTGTGACGCTTTCTTGATAATCTTCTGGTTGCCAGCAAGTTCTGTGCTTAATAATTTCTGGCATCATTCTTCAAATGCAGGTTGTTACAGTTAACTGCGCTAGAATTATCCATGGTAACCAAATTGCTACAAATGGTGTTGTACATGTCATTGACCGTGTGCTGACCCCTGTTGGAAATACCATTCAAGACTTCCTTGATGTGGAAGATGATCTTTCATCTCTCAGAGTAAGCTTTCCTTTGTAATTATGAATGTCCTTTAGCCTCGAGTTTCTGCATCCTGATTTTCTGCTCTCGGTGTCTTTCCCTTCTGGCTCCCATTCCATGGCCACGGCTGTTGTGCAAATCCTGTACAAATACTCCAATGGGAACTGTGCTATGGCAGCCTTAATCCCTGCGACGGGGTGAGCTCCCATTGCTCTGTCCCAGCTCCTGTCAACCTAGCAGTTCAAAAGCACACCAGTGCAAGTAGATAAATAGGTACTGCTGTGGCAGGAAGGTAAACGGCACTCGTAACTTACCTGGCAGTTCTCCATTGGCTTCAGGGCTTCTCCCACCCTGCCCTCCCTCAGTTAAGCCTTATTTCGCAGGTTAACCTCTTCTTCACAGGTACGCGTGTGCTGCTATGTTATGGTCGCTGTTGAAGGGCCGGAAAGGAATTTTCCTGCATTGGCAGGTTTTGCCTTCCCCGTAGCAAAATGTCACAACTTTGGCAGTTTCAGGCCTTGGGCGGAATCCTTTAGTCTATCTTCCCTAAGGGGTGTGTGTGTGAAGCAGTGACCCATGCCCCCCCTGCGACGGCGATCCCAGGGTTCCCCATTAAAGGGGTTGTTTTGAGGGGAGGCATTGGCCGTATGCCGTTAGGTTGTCATTGCTCTCCCCTGCGACGGTGGTGAAATGGGGGGGGGGGCTGTCTGCTTGAACAGACGTTCTCCAGAGCCAACCCAATCCCCACATATTCGGGATAACCCTGATGTTCCCCAGATCCCTGGCTGGGCACTGGGAGGGGGAAAACGGCCAATGCCTAAGCCAAAGTCTCCCTACACCTGAAGTTTTAATAAAGTTGTAGCCAAATTTTAATCCCATAACACATTGTCTTCAGTCATTATTCCACGTGGGTGTCGCCCAGGGTTGGGGGGTCTCCGTCTGTCCATGCAAATACGGTAGGTACTGCTGTGGCAGGAAGCTAAACGGTGTTTCCATGCGCTCTGGCACTTGTCATGGTGTTCTGTTGCACCAGAAGAGGCCACATGACCCGGAAAGCTGTCTGTGGACAAACGCTGGCTCCCTCGGCCTGAAAGCGAGATGAGTGCCACAACCCCATGGTCGCCTTTGACTGGACTTAACCGTCCAGGGGTCCTTAGCTACACACACACACACACACACACACACACACACACACACACACACACCTACATGTTAATATAATATATGTATTTGGCTTTCTAGCTAATTGTTGGGTAACCAGATGAGCACATGGGGTAAGGAGAGCTTCCTTGCAATGCAGGCATGTACATGTCCCTACTTTTGTGAGTATACATCTAGGAAAACAGCTCTATAATGCTTACATATTATATTATGAGTTGCCCAATCTGGTGACTGTGAAAAAATACTGGTCTTAAGTGGCCATGGGAAGCGAATTACCATACTCAGCTCATTAAAATATTGCTTTTCTGTACAAAAAAAAATCAATGCGCTTAATAACGGCACCTCTTTCTTTCCAAGACTGCTGCCATGGCATCAGATGTGATGGAAACTCTTGGGAAGCCTGGGCAATACACTCTCTTTGCTCCTACCAATGAAGCTTTTGAGAAACTTCCACGCGGAGTCTTAAACAGGATTATGAACGACAAGGTGGCTGCTAAAGGTATTTCTGTAAAGTTGATATTGTGGAAAAAGAGAAAGAGACAATCCATTTCACAGCTTTGGAAAGCAATAGTATGTGCAATTATTTTGAACCCAACTCTGTTCCAGGAGGCATGACAACTGCCTCTAATAAGTGAGATAAGTTAGGGTTGCCGAATGTTGCGATTTTGCCCCAAAAGCTCAACAAAGTTTCTGTCTGGATTTTCACTGTTTGAAATATGGCAACCCTAGATAAGTAATAAATAGCTGTTGAGTCTGCCTTCTTTGTAGGGGAGCCTGGAGTATTGCCCTCCCATTTGCAGCAGCACTTCCCAACACATTCTTTGGATTGTTCCTCTTCAAAACCCTGGGCTCATCCACACGTTTGCCTGACCAGTATTTTGGTCATTTTGTGTATCAATGAATTCCCCAGGGTCTGAGAGCTTTTCTCGCTGTTCCGCAGCTGTGCCTTGCGAAAATCCAATTTTACCTGCTGAAATAAACCTTATCAAATGTGCAAAAGAAAATCCGAAGGGAGATTTTGCTCAGCCAAGCTTCAATTCAATGGGTGAGGTCGGATTTTCGCAAGGCACAGCTGCGGAGAAAATGAGAAAAGCACTCAAAACTGGGGGTTTAAGTACGCTTTGGTTTGAGTACTTTCAGTTTAAGTACTCCACGGACCCGTCTGGAACGGATTCATCCACTTTCCATTACTTTCAATGGGAAAGTTCGCTTCAGTTTATGAACGCTTCAGTTTATGAACAGACTTCCGGAACCAATTGTGTTCATAAACCGAGGTACCGCTGTACTTAGAAAGACAACCTTTCAAACATGTCCTTTTTAGGAAAATAATAGCACCAATGAGACATTAATGTTCACCTCTTGAATATGCCTTATGTTCTATTGTGCTTTGAGCAGAAGAAGTTGACGAAGCTGTAACAGCACCTTTCAGTGTAATTGGTGCGTCTGCTGAGGATACGAAACCTAACCAACTAAGCTCTAGTAAATGAAACTTCCTGCATTTGAAATGCGCTCAGAACTACTCAAGTGGTATACTTTTGTATCCCATAAACATTTACGTTCTATAAAACAAAAGGGAAGTCCCATTAGAATCTTTACAACTAACGGTTACTGCAAGTTACAGCTTGCATCTGTTCTTCTCATTAAGAAAGGGCAGTTGATACATAGACTGTGTAGGAGTAAGCATTTTCCTTGCTTCATATGTCAAAAGAAAAAGAAAGGGAGGATCTCAAGGGAGTCATGCTTAGCTTTAGCAACAGGATATCTGGAAGTGCTCACGAGAAACCATCTCTCAAATGCTATCTTCCTTCTATAAGCTTGCCACAATCTCATTTGATTGAAAATAACATTTCTGCTCCAATTGTTTTAATCATGTCATAACCTTCCCCTTCCCCTTCCCCTGGCGTCTAACCATGTATGTGTAATTCCTTTGTTTATTTGGTGCAGTTGCATGTTGCCCGATAACACAAAGTTCTCTGGGCAGCTTATAATAATACAGTGCTACCTTGGTTCTTAAACTTAATCCGTTCCAGATGCCCGTTCCAAAACCAAAGCGTTCCAAAACCAAGGTGCGCTTTCCCATAGAAAGTAATGCAAAATGAATTAATCCATTCCAGACTTTTAAAAAACAACCCCAAAACAGCATTTTGACATGAATTTTACTATCTAACTAGACCATTGATCCATAAAATGAAAGCAATAATCAATGGACTGTACTATAAAATAAATAAAACAATATTGTAGATGATAAAAATAAAAAATATTTTTTGTTTCTTACCTGCACTGATGATAGTCATTGTTTGGATGGGGGGCTTTTATCCATCTCCACAATGACACAGTCAATCAATCTGACCTGGGTTCCACACAGTCACAAAAACAAATTAACCGAAAAAGCCTCAAAAATAAAAATGCAAAATTAATAGCAAAAACAAAAGCACCATACTTAATCAGTTCCAGAAGTTCGTTTGACTTCCAAAATGTTCAAAAACCAGGGCATAGCTTCTGATTGGTGCAGGTGCCCCGGAAACAACAGCTGACAGCCACATCAAATGTTAAGCTTCTGAAAAACGTTTGAAAACCAGAATACTTACTTCCAGGTTTTTGGAGTTTGAGAACCAAAGCGTTTGAGAACCAAGGCGTTTGAGAACCAAGGTACCACTGTAATAATAATAAAACCCTGAAACTAAAAAATAAGCAACTCAGGACCGCAATACCTCAAGGACTGCCTCTCTCCATATGAACTGGCCCATACCTTGAGATCAGCCTCTGAGACCCTTCTTCGTGTGCCTCCTCCATGAGAGGTCCCAAGGTGGCAACACGAGAACAGGCCTTTTCTGCAGTGGCTCCCCATTTGTGGAATGCTCTCCCCAGGGAGGCTCGCCAGGCGCCTTCATTAAACTCCTTTAGAGGCCTGGCGAAAACCTTCCTCTTCATCCAGACCTTTGGTTGATTGACATCCGATGCCCTTCTAAATGAGTTGTGGGAGGGAGAATTATTGGTTTGCTGTTGTTGTTGTTTTTACTACAAATTTTGTGGGTTTTATATTGCGATTTTATGTTGTGAAGCGCCCTGAGATCTGCGGATGAGGGGTGTTAATTCATATTTAATAAATAATAAGAAACCATAGCAGTATTAAAATCAAAACCAAATAAATACAACAACAAAAAGAGCACAATTGTCCCCAAATTATAAACTCAGACATCCAGGTTGCTTTGAAGGCCTGGGTAAACAGAAAGGTTTGCCTGACCCAAAATATGGTGGCAGGCAAACCTTTCTGAGAAGATGATTCCATACCCGGGGTGCCACTACCAGGAAGGTTGTATCCCTCATAATTACCTTCCTGACTTCAACAGGAGCAGGATTTCTTAAGATTTCAAGCAGGTACATTTGGAAGAAGGTGGTCTTTTAAGAAACCTGGTATTTCAAGGAAGGCATCAGTTTAGAACTCTCTGAGGAGAAAGCAACCTCTCCCATGAGAATTCTCTAGCAGAGCCATTTCCAAATCAAACTGAGGGGTTTTTGACCATGACTAAAGCACTGTCCCTGATAACATTCCAAGACTAAAGCACTGTTCCTGAGAAATTTCTAGTAAAGAAGGGAAAATACAAAGTCAGATGTTTAAGTTAGAGAAGTGCCTTGGCAGTTTACCTAGGCGTCAGGTCTAGTTGTTGGTCTGGCTGTCGATTTTATAACTCACTCAGTTGGCTTTTTTATCTCAGTGGGACCATGCGCCTCTTCAAGATTGGCAGGAAAAGGCTGGAAATGCCTTTAGCCTTACCACTTCTCTAGTAACACCTTTGCCACATGCCAGCTGAGAACCGTCTTACCGGGAGGGAATTCCCAGCTGGGCCTGTTAGATCAATTACCCCACTTGGCACCACAGAAAGTGCTGCATAAAAGGTGGGAAAAGAGTGAAGCTTTCTTTTCCATGTTATCACAAAGCACCAGAAGCACACGGATATTTTAAAGAAAAAAAGAGGGAGTAGCTTCACACTAAAATAGGTAGATGTGGTTGGGGGATAAAATTGATTCTATGGTTACCGACTGACTGGCCGCTAGCCTATTTTGGCCATCAAAAAGGAATAAGTTGGAGAGCAAAAAGAGAAATGTGACCACATTTTGGTGTTGTTGTTGTTGTTGTTGTTGTTGTTGTTGTTGTTGTTGTTTTTAGGGCTGCCTCTATTATGAGGAGTCAATTAGTGTGCTTATTACATGTTTACAATTGTAGGGGAGATTTGGACTTGCTTCCTCAAGTACCAAAATATCTTAGATCATCGCTGACTTTTAAGTGCACTGTAAAGAAAGGTTCAGGTCAAATATTGGTCTCCAGGCAATTCGCATTTTAAATATTTTGTTGTTTAGTCGTGTCCGACTCTTCGTGACCCCATGGACCAGAGCACGCCAGGCACTCCTGTCTTCCACTGCCTCCCGCAGTTTGGTCAAACTCATGTTCGTAGCTTCAAGAACACTGTCCAACCATCTCGTCCTCTGTCGTTCCCTTCTCCTAGTGCCCTCAATCTTTCCCAACATCAAGGTCTTTTCCAGGGAGTCTTCTCTTCTCTTGAGGTGGCCAAAGTATTGGAGCCTCAGCTTCAGGATCTGTCCTTTCAGTGAGCACTCAGGGCCGATTTCCTTCAGAATGGATAGGTTTGATCTTCTTGCAGTCCATGGGACTCTCAAGAGCAGGCATCCCCAAACTGCAGCCCTCCAGATGTTTGGGCCTACAACTCCCATGATCCCTAGCTAACAGGACCAGTGATCAGGGATGATGGGAATTGTAGTCCAAAACATCTGGAGGGCCGAAGTTTGGGGATGCCTGCTCAAGAGTCTCCTCCAGCACCATAATTGAAAAGCATCAATTCTTTGGCGATCAGCCTTCTTTATGGTCCAGCTCTCACTTCCATACATCACTACTGGGAAAACCATAGCTTTAACTATACGGACCTTTGTCGGCAAGGTGATGTCTCTGCTTTTTAAGATGCTGTCTAGGTTTATTTTAAATATAGGGATCATATTATTTGATGAAGGGCTCGTGAGTTTCGCTGTCATGATAGATGTAATAACCTATTAATATAATCCAGAGCTATTATTATGTTATAATAGTGGCAATGGCTAGACTAGTTTCAACAGCCTTGTTGAGAGACAACCAAGTTTAAAATTCCCTGTCCAAAGAACCTCATTAGACTGGCTCCCTCACAGTGTTCCAGAAACTGGACGAAGACTTGTTATGCCACACAGGGGCTAGTGGGGTTCCTGTGTATTGCTTTCTCCTGTGGCTTCTGCTTTTGAATTCAGATGCTGAGTTCATCATAGTATGTTAGGGTTGTGACATTGTGCATTGCTACTTGGGAAACCTGCGGTGTGAACGTGTAGGGCAGGGGTGGCCAACTCCGAAGAGACTGTGATCTACTCACAAAGTTAAAAACTGGCAGTGATCTACCCCCTTTGGGGGGGTTCAGGTCAAAGTTGTTGAGATTTTTTTAGGAAGGAGGAAGGCCCATTTTTTAGGGGTTCAGGTCAGAGTTGTTGAGCTTTTCTGAGGTGGGAGGAAAGCCCTGTTTGGGGTGTGTGTGTGAAGGGCTAAAATGTTGAGCATTTTTTTAGGGGATCCAGAGCTTATTTTTGGGGAGCCAGGGATCTACCAGTGATCTACCACAGACATCCAGTGATCTACCGGTAGATCACGATCTATCCGTTGGACATGCCTGGTGTAGGGTTATTGGCCAAATGCGATTGGGTTTGAGATTCATGTACAGTGGTACCTCGGTTTATGAACACAATTGGTTCCGGAAGTCTGTTCATAAACTGAAGCGAACTTTCCCATTGAAAGTAATGGAAAGTGGATTAATCTGTTCCAGATGGTCCGCGGAGTACTTAAACTGAAGCGTTCATAAACTGAAGCGAACTTTCCCATTGAAAGTAATGGAAAGTGGATTAATACGTTCCAGATGGGTCCGCGGAGTACTTAAACTGAAGCGTTCATAAACTGAACCATGGGTGTAATTGGTTCCGGAAGTCTGTTCATAAACTGAAGCGTTCATAAACTGAAGCGAACTTTCCCATTGAAAGTAATGGAAAATGAATTAATCCGTTCCAGATGGGTCTGCGGCGTTCATAAACCGAAAATTCATAAACTGAGGTGTTCATAAACCGAGGTTCCACTGTACTAGAAAAAGTTGTTGTTAATTTATATACTGCCCTTCATCCGAAGATCTCAGGGCAGTTCACAATACAAAAATACAGGATAAAAGCACAAAATAAATAGTTAATCAAAAATATATATACTCCAAGACAAGGACCCCTTGGAACAATGCTGAGGCCCAGTAGTGGACCATAGCGCATGGTTTGAGAAACACTATTCTTGGGGTTTTGTGATAGTGGCATAAGCAGTAGGGGTGACAGAGTACTCAACCTGAAGCGTACTTAACCCGAAGCATGGGTGTAATTTGTTCTGGAAGTCTGTTCATAAACTGAAGCGTTCATAAACTGAAGCGAACTTTCCCATTGAAAGTAATGTAAAGTGAATTAATCCGTTCCAGATGGGTCCATGGCGTTCGTAAACCGAAAATTCGTAAACCGAGGTGTTCATAAACTGAGGTTCCACTGTATAACATAGTAGAATCGTGCAATCATAGAATTGTAGAGCTGGAAGAGACCCCAAGGGTCATCTAGTCCAACCCCCTGCAATGCAGGAATGTTAAGAGACTGGACTGTGAAACCAACACCATTCTAGCAGCTCGGTATGAAGTGAAACTGTCTGAAATAAGCAGCACTGGCACCTTTTGCCTCTCCCTCTGCCCCCCTCCCACAAACAGCAAGTTACTGATTCATCCCACATATTGCCACCAGAGATAATGTACAGGTCTTTTTTGTTTAATGAAACAGTTTAAATATATGTTCTAAATATCCCTAGCTATATGTGCCATTTAATGGTTTTGCTATTTTTCTGCTCATCATTTTGATTCTAATGTAAGTGTAATAAGTTGCAAGGTACAAAATAAAATTCACAATGAAATGTACATTTGAAGGGCTAAGCCCCTGTCCAAAGGCATATAATGCTTGTAAAGGTCTTGTTCGAGTGCAGTCCATACTCACTTTTCTAGTTGGAACAAGCACATAGCAAATGTTTCAACATTTGTTGTTTAGTCGTTCAGTCGTGTCCGACTCTTGGTGACCCCATGGACCAGAGCATGCCAGGCACTCCTGTCTTCCACTGCCTCCCGCAGTTTGGTCAGACTCATGTTGGTAGCTTCAACCAACCCTAAATGGCCTCGGTCCAGTATACCTGAAGGAGCGTCTCCACCTCCATCGTTCTGCCCGGACACTGAGGTCCAGCGCCGAGGGCCTTCTGGCGGTTCCCTCATTGCGAGAAGCCAAGTTGCAGGGAACCAGGCAGAGGGCCTTCTCGGTGGTGGCACCCGCCCTGCGGAATGCCCTCCCATCAGATGTCAAAGAGAAAAACAACTACCAGGCTTTTAGAAGACATCTGAAGACAGCCCTGTTTAGGGAGGCTTTTTAATGTTTAATAGATTATTTTATTTCATTTTTCTGTTGGAAGCCACCCAGAGTGGCTGGGGAAACCCAGCCAGATGGGCGGGGTATAAATAATAAATTATTATTATTATTATTCAAGAACACTGTCCAACCATCTCATCCTCTGTCGTCCCCTTCTCCTTGTGCCCTCCATCTTTCCTAACATCAGGGTCTTTTCCAGGGAGTCTTCTCTTCTCATGAGGTGGCCAAAGTATTGGCCAAAGTATTTCCACACCCTAAAGGTGTGTGGAAATCTCTCTTTTCCCCTAAATACTTAAGAATGTTGTTATGTTCCAATCTCTAGTGGAAATGAACGCCATTATTTACAAAACAAAAGGAAAACTCATTACATTAACTGTTTATAATGGCATTGTATTCTCTAAAACGTACCAGTTTTAGATGGTTGCAGCATGGCCTCAGGTTTCATTTGAGTACTTTCTGTTCTCTCCCCTGTTTAGCTCTGATGAAGTTCCACATTCTGAATACTCTCCAGTGTTCTGAAGCCATCATGAGTGGAGGTGTCTACGAGACCTTGGAAGGCAATACTGTTGAAGTTGGCTGTGATGGCGAAAGCTTGACAATCAATGGAGTCAAAATGGTGAAGCGAAAAGACATTGTGACAAGCAATGGTGTCATTCATCTAGTAGACCAAGTGCTTATTCCTGACTCTGGTGAGTCTTCTTCTTCTTCTTTGGTGATCACTCGTAGCCGAGTAAGATTGTCTTCCATAAACATGGTTTTAGCAGTGAGTCGGTAAGTGACTGTGGAGGCCAATTCTGGATCCTTCCACAGTGGGGACATAATTTCCGGGCGGAAGTTGGTCACGGTGAGGGTTTGCCGAGTGTGCCTTCCTCTTAGCACATTTCTCCCTTTCGTCCTGAGTTTGAGCGTCTTCAAAGCCCATGGCACCTTGGGCAAAAGCTGTTCTCCAGTTGGAGCGCTCGCAGGCCAGTGTTCCCCAGTTGACGGTGTTTATACTACATTTTTTTAGATTTGCCTTGAGAGTGACACACAGGTGACTTCCAATTCTTTGCACTTTCTCTAGTACTAACTGACCACTAAAATAGAGAGGCAGGTAGTCTCAACTAATTGTCTCTTTTGAAGAAGAACTTCAAAACTTATGAACTCTATGGATATTCCTTGTGTATCCTTTTAAAAATATTTGTCTGTTTGGCGAGAGTTTTGGAGCGAAACCTAACACTTGTCCACCCATTTCTTCCTCAATTTCAGCTAAGCAAGTCATAGAGCTTGCTGGTCCTCAACAAACCACCTTCAAAGACCTGGTGTCTCAGGTTGGCTTGGCTGCATCTTTAAAGCCAGAGGAAGAATATACCTTGCTAGCTCCAGTGAATGGGGCTTTCTCCGGTAGGTAGACCGACAGACTTGGTGGCACTAAAAATAACTCTTAAGAGATATCTTAATTATCTTCTTCAACAACTTTGTGAAGAAGTCCAACGTGAAAGATTTGAAACTACTTACAATCACTGAAACTCAAATCCCCTTGATAGATTTAGGATGCTCAGACTCTACAGATAAGTGTTGATCAATACAGGAAGATAGCTCTGTGAGACCTGTTGCTGGAAGTCCTTGGGGCCTCCATGGCTAGGAGTGAGTGCCTGGTAGTTCCAGCTATGGTTGTTTCACTATCATGGGACGTGGGTGGCGCTGTGGTCTAAACCACTGAGCCTCTTGGGCTTGCCGATCAGAAGGTCGGCGGTTCGAATCCCCACGACAGGGTGAGCTCCCGTTGCTCTGTCCCAGCTCCTGCCAACCTAGCAGTTTGAAAGCATGTCAGTGCAAGTAGATAAATAGCTACCGCTGCGGTGGGAAGGTAAACGGCATTTCCATGCACTCTGGTTTCCATCACAGTGTTCTGTTGCACCAGAGGTGGTTTAGTCATGCTGGCCACATGACCCAGAAAGCTGTCTGTGGACAAGTGCCAGCTCCCTCGGCCTGAAAGTGAGATGAGCGCCACAACCCCATAGTCGCCATTGACTGGACTTACCGTAACCACCCAGGGGTCCTTTACCTTTACCTTTCATGGCTTCAAATGGAGAGGCATTCCTGAGGAGCCAGTCTTATCAGCTGCTGGTGGAAGCACAAATGCTGGAAGAGGAGAGTCATTCCTCTGTTCCCTGATGACACACACAGACATATATATGCACCAAGACTGGCCGGACTCAGTTGTCATCACTACAGCCTGTGAGGACAGTAACAGTTAACTCAAATTCCTGGTATGGAAGTGTCTGGATTTGCTTTAAAAAGAGTAAGAGTAAGAGCAAGAGAGAAAATTTTCCCTCCCCCAAATTCCCAATTATGTCTATGACTGAACCACATCCACATCCAAGCTTGGAGCTTGGAGAGGCTCCAGGTGGGTACAAATATGGGATAATGAGGCTCATCTTGACCAAGAGAAATGACTTTCACTGCATCCCAACCTGCCAGAGACATAGTTAAAGGGCCTCCCTTCACACACAGTCTTTTCCCGCACCAATGCATTTATTTGACCACTCAAATAGTTCTTCATGCATCTGAATCCTGTGGAGGAACATGCATCATGGAAGTTATTGCATGTTTTAAAAGGAGGCAATTGTTGGTTTTTGCGTAAATAACAGATGTGAAAGAATGAGGCCAAAGCTGAATGGAGGCGGATAACATTTTCCATTATATCTGAGGTTATATGTAAAACTGCATGGACGAAACCTAATTTAGGCATTGTGTTCTATCCAAACTGTTAGATGACGTCTTATCTACAGACCAGAGGGTCCTCAGATTGATCCTGCAGAATCACATTTTGAGAATGAAAGTTGGCCTGAATGACCTCTACAATGGACAGTTCTTGGAGACGCTGGGAGGAAAGAAGCTCAGAGTATTTGTGTATCGTACGGTAAGTGAATTTTAAAACTCGGGAAACATTTATGACAGCAAAAGATTGCAACATGTTGGAACTGCTGGGAAAGGGCTAGGGTTCTCCAACGTAATCATGAAAATCTACACTATTAAGTTATTTCACTGTGCCTTATTAAAAAACATTTTTTTAAATTTCAGTAATTCTTGGACCCTAAAATTAAATCTGGAATCCTTGCTAAACCATTTTCAACAATTCTATAGTTAAATATGTGACTGTGCTAGGAACCTGGCAGGTACCAGTTTTGAAAGGTATTCTTTACACAGTACAGTCGTACCTTGGAAGTCAAACGGAATCCGTTCTTTCAATCCGTTCGACTTCCAAAACATTAAAAAAATGAAGTGCGGCTTTCTGATTGGCTGCAGAAAGCCCTTGCAGCCAATTGGCAGCCACGGAAGCCCCATCGGACATTCAGCTTCCAAAAATCGTTTGAAAACTGGAACACTCACTTCCGGGTTTCGATCGTTCCGGAGCCAATTTGTTCAGGAGCCAAGGCGTTCAAGATCTAAGGTACAACTGTATAGTTTTCAATATTTACAGTTGGAGAGATCCAATGCCCTTTGAGAATAAGAGTAAATTATGTTGCCCCGTTTTAACAGAAATTGGATTTTACCATGGAAACCCAGTATCCAAAGTTGCCCAGTGATTTTCCCTGCTCTGCTTGTGTTCTTAGTGTTCCTTTGATTTAAAGTGGGGCAGTTGCAATCTCTAAGCAGCCAGGATCCGAAATGTTTTCCTTCTGTATCTGGAGGTAAATCTCATAAGGAATGAGTCCATTGTTTCATCTCCCCAGTGTTACTGGTTAGCAGTCTTGTCCATGAGCTTTTGGCAGTGTGTGGTCTTTGGGAAAGAAGGATTGTAGACGGTTTTACAGAGAGGTGTAGTGAATTATTCACAGTTGTGCTTTTTAATGATGTCTAGCTGGGAGATTGACAGCAGCTGGGAAAATGCATGATTTAAAGCAAGAAACTTGGGTCTTTTAAGCCCAAAATGCATGTGGGGACCCATTTCTTAGTCTTTTACCATATATTTGCATAGTGGTTGTGCTCCTGTTGTGACCCACCTTGGACAGGCTGTGTCCCGCTAGTGGGTCCCAATCCACCAGTTGAAGACCAGCGATTTAACAAATTAGAAGAATAATTTAACAAATTAGAAGAATAAGATTGGAAGGGAGTTCCAATGTGTTGATTACATCAATGGAAAAAATAATAATTTGAGAGAGCAAGGATTGATGCCAGCAATCAAACTGACTCGTTGGAAAGGTGACTACTGAGCCCAATGCTTCTGAGAATCCGAGAACTGAGGCTTTAAACTTGGAAATGGGTTGCCATTAGGGATGGGGAAGAAACTTGATTCACCTCACATTTAAAGGCAAACCTACCTAACTAGCCGTTTCCAAAACAATATATGAGGCAAAGTAGAGTAATCCTTCAAAATTCACACTTTTATGAATTTTGCAGTACAGTTCACCAGCTGAGCAATGTCAAAAACATGTATGCTAGGCTAACGTTGTGTATACAAAAGTATGCATTAAGAGAATTGCTTTGCCAAAAAAATGTGTATATTTGGGGAAATTGCATACAAGAATGTGTGTGTTAAGAGTTCTTCACACTGAAATTCTGGTGTGTTTTCATGTGGATTAAAAATAGTAATAATCACAGACTGATGGGGAAATCAGTAAGAACTGAATTTAAGATTGAAAAAATGAGAAATTGCAAAATTTGCCCATCTCTAGTTGCCTAGCATGAATCATCTCTAGTTGCCTAGCATGAAAATTTGCCCATCTCTAGTTGCCTAGCATGTACCTGGCTAGTTGTACTTTAAAGAACTATACCGAAAGGGAAATCTTTCCAGATTCAGTTTCTCCCATCAATCCAAGTGTTTGATGGGAAAGGTTATCCGGGGAGAAGTGAGCCTTAAAAGGTAAAGAGACCTTTCAGAATATCGCAACCCTGGGAATAATCTGAGCAAGAGTGCAAAATTTGGGTTTTGAGAGTGTTTGAAGACCAGATACTTTTAAAACGGTTTCCTGTTCCTGCCTTGGATTTCCTCATGTCCATCCAGCTTAGCTTGTAAACACATTTGGGGACAACGGTATATTTCAAATACAAACAAACAACTGGCTTTAAGTAAAAATGAATTAAAACATTTCTGTGGTTTCTCCATAGCCAGGAGGAAAAGGTTCCTTCACATTCCCTCTCCTTGCTCCCTTGAAAGGTCCCAAAACAGCTCCAAGTTTTTGTGGACCAAAGCAAACTTCTTGGTCCTATGCAAACATGAGTAAGAGATTCTTTCTCCACTCCATCCATCTAGAAAAAAAGCTGTCTCATTCGTTGCTATACTGCACATTTTGTACAACCAACAGAGAACATTGGTCCCTGAAAAGAACATAAATAAAACACCTGCAAAAGAACTGGGTGAACTACATTTTATATAGCACAAAAGTTTGGAGAAGTTGCATAATCCACAGCTTGTTTAATATGTTTCCCCACAAGGCTGTATTTTGTGATACTTCTGTTTGTTTTTTCATTACTAGGCTGTATGTGTTGAGAATTCATGCATGGTTCGAGGAAGCAAAGAGGGAAGAAATGGATTTATCCACATTTTCAGGGAATTAATTGATCCAGCAGAGAAAACTCTACATGAAGTATTGAGATCGGATAAACGATTCAGGTAAACCATGAATTTTTAACCATATCACACACACACACACCCCAGCAAACTAAACAGACAATTATATACGCTGAGACTGAATGTTGTTGAGAATCATTCTAAAAAAATATAATCTCACCCTCAGTTTAACTGTTGCTGTTTTAGGCTTGGAGTGAAAATTGTCTAAAAGCACAATAAAATCCACAAAGTGTCATGAGTGGATGACTCTTGTCACCAGTTTTAGTGAATAGCCTGCCAATCTGTAACTAGAGGTTTGGGGGATCATAAGGTGAAATGATTATTTTAATACTTAGTAATTTAAGAAGCAAACAGTGGCTCATAAGTCCTCACTGAAATTTTAAAAGAAGAGATCCCAGGAAAACCTCCAAACCTTTCAGACCACAGATAGATGGATAGATAGATAGGTGATAGATAGATGATAGGTAGAGAGATAGATAGATAGATGATAAATAGATAGATGATAGTAGATGATAGATAGATAGATAGATAGATAGATAGATAGATAGATAGATAGATAGATAGATGATAGAATCTTTATTTGCATCATCTGTAAGCCATAGCAAAGGAATCAAATACAATAAAGTTCAGACCACAGTTGGAAGGGAGAATTCCAATTATAATGCTGTATTGATAGAAAAAGCGGCATCTGTGCCAATTTTCCTTATGAGTAACTCAAAGATACAGGAACTGTCTCGGTACTTGCATTTTGGAGCTCTAAATATATACTACCTCTAAATGTACTTTGGCAGATATATTGCGTATGCATGTGAATGTCAACTATTATCATGATCAAGTCCACAAAGCTGGAGGCAATACTGTGCTGCTATATATACAGTATACACACACACACAAACACACACACACACACACAATAATGTTCTCCAGGGAAAAAATCTGACTAGTAGAATGAATCATTTATTGCTTTCCACATTTTCCAGCCAGAAATGTTGGGTGGTATATCAGAAAAAGAGAGGTCTATATTTTCACCGCCTTGCTGTTTGTATCTTATTGCTCGCTGCTCCTATCCCAGCATACTTGTGGTGTTTTCTTTCTTTAGATTCAAGGTGAAGAGATGAAAAGCAGCATCTTTGCTGTTTATGTCTGAAACATCCCAGTAGAATTCAGTCATGTACATTGCCTAAATATAGCCAATACAGCATCCTCCAGATGCTGTTGGACTACCACTACCAGAAACCCTGAAAGCTGGTCATTCTGGCAGGGCCTGATGGGAGTTGGAGTCCTGCAACACCTCGAGGACACCATATTGGCCTTGGTGACCTCCCATCTGAACTGCTGTAATGTGCTGTATGTGTGGCTGCCCTTGAAGATGGTCTGGAGCTGGTAGCTAATGTGGAATGTGGCTTCTATATTGGTAATGGGGGGAGGAACAAAGGGACAATGAGTCGCCAGACCAGAATGTACTGCACTGACTGCCAGTTAGCTACTGGGTCCAATTCAAGGGGTTGATAATAATAATAATAATAATAATAATAATAATAATAATAATAATAATTTATTTATACCCCGCCCTCCCCAGCGAGAGCCGGGCAGCTGACATCAACAAGATGACAACAAAATGTAAAAGAAAGAAAAACAATTGATTAAAATGCGGATTAAAATACAACCCAGATTTTATTTTATTTTTTTTAAAAAAATGCAGCCTCATTTTAAAATGGCCCAAATCAAAACCGTAAGGGAGGGGAAACATAGTGGTCAGACTGAGTCCAGCCCAAAGGCCAGGAGGAACAGCTCTGTCTTGCAGGCCCTGCGGAAAGGTGTCCTGTGAGAGAGTGTTCCACCAAGTCGGGGCCAATACTGAAAAGGCCTTGGCCCTAGTTGAGGCCAATCTAGCCACCTTATGGCTCGGGATCTTCAAAAGATTGTTATTTGTGGACCTTATGTTTTGGGACCCAAGTACTTGAAGAAGAAGAAGCTTACCCAGTGTCAACCATCTCAGACCTTACAATTGGCAGGCGGGAGACCTTGGTGGGGTTTCCACCTCTGGGAGCAGCCTAGTTGGCGTTGACCCATGACAGGACTTACTTCTGGCAATTCCCCATTTGTGGAATGCCAATGCTGGTGAAGTGCATCTTGTTTCCTTCATTACTGACTTCCGGGAGGAATTCAGAAATATCCCTGTTTATCCAGGCATTTGATGGCTGAAAGACACTGTTCCTGGCAACCCTGAAATCACTAGTTGCGTGAATAGGTTTTAAACTGTTCTGAAAATGTTATTGAAATACTTTAAACTTGGTTTTAGATTTTTTTTTTTTGCACTTTTCAACGCTTTTAAAAGATCGTGATGGTGAATATGATGGTGATTGATTGGTGAATATGATGGTGATTGATGAGTTTGCCACCCTTCACTCCTTCATAATATGAATCTGTCTTTAGGGACACTCTTCTGCCTGTGAACACGTTCATCTGAAACAATAGGACAATGTTCCCATCTTCATGCAGAAACTGGGCAGTTGTCAATTGTTTTGTGCTCTCTTTTCTTCTTCAGCACATTCCTCAGCCTAGTGGAAGCAGCAGACTTAGAAGAGGTTCTTTCACAACCTGGTGACTGGACCTTGTTTGTCCCAACTAATGATGCTTTCAAGGGCTTGACTGAGCAGGAGAAACTGACCCTGATAAGTAAGTAGGTCACAAAAAGCAGGTCGCAGAGACGGTGGGTTTTCTGCCGTAGTCCTTTTCGATGTTGTGAGCAGCACCAGATTTACGTAGAAGCTAAACAAGCAATAGCTTAGGGCCCCACTCTCTTGGGGGGGGCCCAAAAATTTAAAGGAAAAAAAACTGGATGTACATTTCCAAAATATAATATAAAAAAGAAATAAAATAAAACCTACATAGAACAACAGTGTTTTGTGTTGCGTAGGCTCCTATGATGTAAGTAATGTAAGCCTGCTAGCCTGCTCCCTAAAATATCACTGGTTTGCTTATTTCTACATATAGCGTTGTATTTCACTATTAATATACTTCTCCTTAATTGTATTTCAGTTCAACAATTACTTGATAAAATACATATTTTGTTACGTGCAAATGGCGTTAGGTACCTATTACAGTGTTTCTCCGAAAATAAGACACCGTCCTATATTTATTTTTCCTCAAAAAAACACACTATGGTTTATTTTCAGGGGATATCTTATTTTTTTCCTCCTTCTCCTGCCGCAGCTGCCTATCACTATGTCTTATTTTCGGGGTATGGCTTATATTCCTTGAATGCTTAAAAATCCTGCTACGGCTTATTTTATGACTACGTCTTAAAATAGGGGAAACGGGGTAGGTCCATAAATTACCATGTAGCATATATTCAACAAAAAAAAAAAAAACAGCGACAATTTGTTGTTGACAAAGGACAGCTGGACATATAAAGCTACCTTCAGTAGCTTAGGGTCTCATCAAACCTAAATCTGGCCCTGGTTGTGAGAGATGCCGTGTGATTTCTCTTGGCCACTTTAGCTTCTCAAAGTCTCTAGGACTGAAAAGAGGAATACACCTCTTTATTCTACCAAGTTCTATAGTAGCTGCAGTTGTCTATTGAAGAATAAAACAACAAAGTTCCTGTTTGGACATTTTGATACTAACCATTAAGCCTTTACAATATAATACTAATTGCATTCATAGACCAGAATTTAAGCCTTTAAAGATCCTTGACTTTTCTTGGAAAAACATCCACTTCCTACAAACAAAGTGCATTCAATTAATAAGTGGATATTTTCCGAGAATTATAAGCATTCAAACTAATAGAAAACCATTTTCATTCCGCATAAGATTAAATGAGTAACTAAGAAGTAATGGGAGAATGCTTTGTTGTAAATGGAATAAATGCATGACATAATGACGTCTCCACATGAAATAAAAGGCTTTTTCTCTCCTTTTCTGCTTTTGGCAATACACACTTCTGACAGTCACAGCAGGAGTAGAAAGAATCTGCATTTTGAAAAACCAGGCAGAGTACACAGCAGACGATTCCAATACACATACAATCATGCTGAATTGGAAGGGAATCAAAAGAACAATGACAGTGAGCCAGGCAGATTTACGACCTTAAGCTTGGAGAATCGAGAGCAGTGATGAGAAAGGGGTGGTGGTGAAAGGTTTATCAAAAGATCCATATTGAAGACTGCTTGTTGTTGTTGATAATTTATTCATACCCCGTCCATCTGGCTTGGTTTCCCCAGCCACTCTGGGAGGCTCCCAACAGAACATTAAAAACATGGTAAAAGACCAGGGCTGCCTTCTGAAGTCTTCTAAAAGTCAGATAGTTGTTTATTTCCTTGACATCTGATGGGAGGGTGTTCCACAGGGCAGGCGCCACTACCGAGAAGGCCCTCTGCCTGGTTTGCGCATGAACATTAAATGAACTTCATCACCATACCTACTCCTGACTGATACCTGTGTTGAATTTCAGGGGCCTGTGAATAGGATATACACAAACTGTTGAAATAAACAAATCAATAATACACTAAAATCCAGCCCTAGTTGATCATCTCTTGGATTATTCACAGTCTACTATGAAACTCTGAACACTAGTAGTGGCCATAACCTTGTTACTGTGTATTTGTTTTATTTTTTACTTTTTCAAGGGTGAAAGAGCCACTGATCTTGTCAGAGGTTCTTGATCCCAGCTCAACTCTCTGATTTTCCTTGTGGGTGTGAAAAGAAACCCGATTTTGAATTTAGGGCATTTTGTTCTGGGATAAGGGGTTAAAAGGTAAACAGGTTCTCTGTAGCACAAAATAATAATAAATAGACAGCTCCCCTGTAGGAAACTTTACTTGCCAATGGAAAGGCTTGGTGAATCATTGATCCAACTGTACTTACGTCCATCACTGATTTTCCTCCACAGGGGACCAAAATGCTCTCAGGAATATTCTGCTTTATCACTTGACTCGGGGAGTTTTCATTGGAAGCGGATTTGAACCTCGTGTGACCAACATCCTCAAAACTATCCAAGGTGGCAAATTGTACTTGAAAGTGGTGAGTACTGAGAGTAACCTTTCGACAAGAATTATTAACCCTGTAATTTAAGTTGAAGGACGGAGACAGTATTCCGAGAGATGTGCAAAACCTGCCAAGAAATTTCTCTGGTTTTGTCAAAACTCTGTTGGCTTCTCTTGCAGTCCCTAAAGCGTTTTTCCAGAAGAGGATTTTCTAACATTGCCTTACCATGTGAATTCCACTATCTAAGATACTAGATTATAATAATATTTATTTCAGCTGTTTGGAAATGTATTCTCTCTTTTTGCGCAGTCAGGTGGAGTCCCCCAAAGGCCCAGGCAGCCAGGGCCGGCCCTACGGCAAGGCCGAGTGGCGCAGGGCGCTAGGACGCCGGGGGGGCGCAGCGCCGACCAGACAGCCGCGCTGGGAAACGGGGCAGGGGGCGGGGCACCGGAGGGATCTTCACACCACAGCCCCAGGGCGCCAGATATGCTTAAGACGGCCCTGCAGGCAGCCCCCGAGCGGAATGATGACACAAGACCACGTTCTATGGGATTAAAATTGGCCACAACTTTATTAAGAATTCGGATGTAGGGGGACCTTGGCTCAGGCATTGGGCGTATATCCTTCCCAGCCCCCAGCTGGGGACCTGGGTAATTTCAGGGTTATCCAGCATGTGTGGGGGTTGGGCTAGCTCTGGAGAACATATGTTCAAGCAGATAGCCCGCTCCCCCTCGATCGCAGCCGCTGGAGAGGGAGGGCAATGACAGCCTATTGCGTATGGTCAATGCCTCCCCCTTAGCCCCATTTACAGGAACCCTGTTATCGCCGCCGCAATGTGGGTGGGGGGTCACCGCCCATGCCCCCCCATTTATGCAGATGACTAAAGGATTCCGCTCAAGGCCTGCATCTGCCAAAGTTGTAATGAATTGCTACGGGAAAGGCAAAACCTGCCAATGCAGGGAAATTCCTTTCCGGCCCTTCAACAGCAGCCTTGTCGTAGCAGCGCCTGAGTGCGTGTACGCCTGTGGAATAAAATAACCTGTAATGCAATCATTAATTTTTGCGGGGGGGGGGGGGTGAGTGGAGGATGGGAAAGCTCTTGGAGCCATTGACTGCTTCCCAGGAATGACTCTGCTCCAGCCGTGTTCAAGCTAAGGTTACCTCCTCCTACCTGGCCAATCCCCCCGGCAACGCCTCCCCGAGCTGGATTGTACAGGTAACTGTGTGGGCGGAGACCACCAGTTTCCAGCCCGGGAAGGCAGCGCCGGCCTCCGAACTTCCAGGGCTGCCTCGGGGATCCCAGGGGGCTGCGTTCGACCGCGCAAAATGCGCCTCCCCTTTTATGTGGGGAACAGTCAAAGTTGTTTACCTTTATTATTTAATCCTTAGGTGAATGACACTCTTCTGGTGAATGATTTAAAAGCAAAGGAATCTGACCTTATGGCAACCAATGGTGTGATTCATGTCATTGACAAGCTCCTGTATCCCGCAGGTGGGTTGTGGATTATTGTAATGTATTCACTCGTGTTCCTTGGACCATTCATGCACTGTTTTCCAATCAAAAGGGAAGCAGGTTTTCCGTAGCGTCTGACCTTTTGGTAGGTTGGTTCAGTCATCCTCACAAATCTCACCTGGTGGTAGATGAATGAATATTATACTCGTCTCCTATCTCTGAGTGGTGCCCCAGAAAAGCTTTGCTGTCACCTATGTTATGGTATTTTTAGCACATGAAGAGCTTTCCTATTTCCCAGGCTTTTTATTCTTAAATATTTTAGCAGTTTTCACACTATTGTACTGATATAATTCTCCGCTGCTAATTATATTTTATTTCTTGTTTAGAGCTGGTTTTCTTTTGCTTTCGGGTTCTGTTTCATGTTGCATTTTATGGCTTTAATTTTTACTTAAAAATTACCCAGAGATGGTAATTTAGACGGTATAGAGACGGTATATAGACATCGAAAAGAAATAAATGAAGCATTTAGCTCTCTGGGACAGAAGTACTTGAAAAACGCAATATTTATGTTTATAATTACTCTGAGGAAATGCGGTGCATTTGAAAACTTTACAATCCCTTTCTCCCGTTTTCCAATTCAAGTTATTCATATGTAGGGCAAAGCCGAAACATTTTGCTGACTTTCCATTTTGAATAAACCAAAGTATTGCTTAGATTTTCTCCCTGTGTTAAAGTTATCTTTATCCCACCATACTTTTTTTTATCTTTTTCTTTATCAACAAAAATGCAGATGTACCTGTTGGAAATGATCAGCTCCTCACAATTCTGAAAAAATTGATTAAGTACATCCAGATCAAGGTATGTTCCATAGATTGTGTTTTGTGATACACATAGAGCCAAATCTGAATCACACTGGTGGGTTTATTTCGTTTGCACTGAGCTTTGGGAAAGAGGAGGAGAAATATTGCTTTCCGGCGGGTTAGTGTTGTATATTGGCGGCCGCCAGGCACGTGACAATGCAAATCACCCTTCTCGTCACCGCACGTCGCGGCACACCAGCCAGCGTCTGCCGCGGAACAGCGGTTGAGAAACGCTGGGTTAAACCACTGAGCCTAGGGCTAGCTGATCAGAAGGTCGGTGGTTCGAATCCCTGCAACGGGGTGAGCTCCCGTTGCTCGGTCCCAGCTCCTGCCCACCTAGCAGTTCGAAAGCACGTCAAAGTGCAAGTAGATAAATAGGTACCGCTCCGGCGGGGAGGTAAACGGCGTTTCCGAGCGCTGCTCTGGTTCGCCAGAAGCGGCTTTGTCATGCTGGCCACATGACCCGGAAGCTGTACGCTGGCTCCCTCGGCCAATAAAGCGAGATGAGCGCTGCAACCCCAGAGTTGTCCGCGACTGGACCTAACGGTTTAGGGGTCCCTTTACCTTTACTAAGCATCAATCCACTTAGATGGCCACAACCCTGACAGTGAGGTGGAAAGAGGGCTTTGCTATGTAGCCGCATGCACCATGTGCAGCAACACCGCACATGCGCCCTATGTAGCAACGGTGTGCATACGTCGTACATAGTGGCGCCACGCATGCGCAGTCAATGGTTTGCCCCGGCCCGGATGTTGGTTAGCTTTTGTTCACCCCTGGTTTCACCTCCTCTACTCCACCTTATTGACTGCTGTTGCAAGAAAATGCACAATGTGGTAAGGATGTAAGAAAAGCCCTACTGGATCAGGCCAGTGGCACCCTGAGCCAGCACCCTGCTCTCAGGGGACAACCAGATGTCTGTGGGAAGCCTTTGAGCAGGACCCGAGCACAACTCCTCTCTCCCAACTTGTGATTCCCTGCAGCAGCAGCTGCTGTTCAAAGGGATAGTGCCCCCAGCTGTGGATGTAGAAAACATCAGGATGTAGGTTCAGTTTTGATGACGACTTCAGGCTACAGGCTGAGTTTTACTAGATGTTTACTAGGAGGGGAGTTTTGGCAACCCTGTGGTTTTTTGGGGGAACATTAAGTTCTTGGCCAAAAATGGGATTATTGTTATTTTTAATCGGAGTCCTAGATTAACTTCCAAGGATCTCTGCTCCTCTGTGTTGCATGCTTTGGATGACCTTCTCGCCATGTGAACATGAGCCCATGTGCTGCTGGTGTGATGGTCATTTCTTCCTTGTAAAATGTGAAGTATTGTTTTCCACTTCCCTTTAGGTACCACTAGATTTGACTCATCTTTCTTTCCCCCCCACAGTATGTCCGTGGCAGCACATTCAAAGAGATTCCACTGACATTTTACAGTAAGTATTTTTAAAGGTGACATGAACAGTCGCAAATGTTTGATGGGATGGAGGGATTTGAACGTCCATTTTGGATAACTAGAGCTGTCAAATAGTGGTCAGGGAATTGGGGGGGGGGCAATACTGCATGTGTGGCACAGAGAGGACACTAAAACAAATGTCCATAAAACTCATTCATTAACAGATGATCACCCCTTTTGAAGCCTGGATTTTCCATTCAGTTCATAGTGAAGATAACTCTCTGTTCATGAATGTCCATTTAATGGATGTTCACGACTTGAAAAAGAGTTGTTGTTGTTGTTGCTGCTGCTGCTGTGAGATGCAAACCAGAGATTTCAGCTGAAGGAATGTTGCTATGGGTGCTCCTTCAGCAAAATCGTTTCCTAAAAGGTGCAACTGGGCTTTTAATATGGAAAAGCAAAGGCAGTCAGATTACATGGGACTTGGAAGTACTGAAATTTCGGCAGGATTATGCCGTGCATTTGTATCACCCAAATATATAGATATTGTGCTGGTGAAAGAAGCACAAATAATTCTGGAAAATATAGCTTAGATTATTGCTTTCAGTCTAAAAAGGACACAGAGAGAGAGAGAGAGAGAGAGAGAGAGAGAGAGAGAGAGAGAGAGAGAGAGAGAGAGAGAGAGAGAGAGAGGACGCTCGCTGCGTCTGCGCACGTGCAGGTTGCGATTCGACGTTTCTGCGCATGCGCAAAGCACGGTTTACTACTTCTGCACATGCACGAGCGCCAAAACCTGCAAGTAACCAGTTCTGGTACTTCTGGGTTTGGTGCAGTGTGCAACCCAAAAACATGCAACCTGAAGCGTCTGTAACCTGAGGTATGACTGTATATGTACAGAGTTGTCTTACGGTCAGAAAGGAGGTAGAAGAAGAAGAGTTTGGATTTGATATCCCGCTTTATCACTACCCAAAGGAGTCTCAAAGTGGCTAACATTCTCCTTTCCCTTCCTCCCCCACAACAAACACTCTGTGAGGTGAGTGGGGCTGAGAGACTTCAGAGAAGTGTGACTAGCCCAAGGTCACTCAGCAGCTGCATGTGGAGGAGCAGGGACTCGAACCCGGTTCCCCAGTTTACGAGTCTACCGCTCTTAACCACTACACCACACTGGTAGCTGATAGCAAAGAGCTTCATTGGTAAAGCATCACAGAATCTCAGAATTTTAGAGTTGGAAGGGAACATGGGGCTCATCTAGTCCAACCCCCTGCAATGCAGAAAAATTTTGTCCAATGTGGGGCTCGGACCCACAACCCTGAGATCAAGAGTCTCATGTTCTAACAACTGAGCTATCACTTTTTTTAAATTAAAAAAAGGACTTTGGTGGTCACAGGTTTACTAATGCCGTCAGTTGTCTTGTTAACAGGAGTACCATTGTATATGTGTCAGGAACTCTCTTCACAGATTCTTTTTCAGAGTTCATTCACAGGGAACTTCCACAAGTACAGGAAGCTTCCTGCTTCAGAAATTCACCCTCCCAAGCATGGAGGGTGATCAGAACAGTGGCAGGGAACAGAAATAGCATTCTTGTCCCCCTCCCCTCACCACATCTCCAAAGAAGATTGTTTTAGTTCACAGGAACAAAAAGCATGCACAGTCTGCAGCTCTCAAGGGTACTGCGTTCCTCTTTTGGTGATCTCCCATAAAACTCATTCAATTCCAGTAGGTTCCCCAATACCATTAAAAAGGGCACTGTAGGGTAGCTGTTTCTAACTCCACCAGTTTTTGCTCTCTTTTACTTTCAGCCACCCGAATTATTAAAGTTGTTGACCCCGAGATTAAAGTAATTGAGAGCAGCTTTGAGCCCAGCATCCGAAAAGGTAAAAGTGGTTGGTTGGATGGAGTAATATGAATAATAGCAGATATAGCCAAATAAAACTCAGAGGAGCACCTCAAAAACTTTGAGTTTGTTGAAAGGATAAAAGCCCATGTGTTGAAATTGTGAGGTAAAAGCAAGAGATGCCACCAAAATTTAACCTAATGAAAAATTAGGGAAATCAAAATCAGAAAGAGGCCAATTAAAACAGATTTAGAAGCACGTCCATTGCCCATTTGCAAACAATCTGTTTTGATTTTGAGGTGAAGGCAACAACCACTAAGCTTCCTTTACCTGATGGTATCTATTGGAGAACTTCCTGCTACTCCTTTTGCGAGTGAATCGCGTGGATTTTAAAAATTTGTCAGTACAAATAACAAATGATTATGACAATGGATTATTGCACATCCAAAGCCGCAATTCTCCACTTCGAATTTTTACCTTAGAAAAACATTGGGGGGGAAATGTTTTAAATGCTCTAACCTTGAATTCAATGTTTGACTTTACAGACTGCCGATGAAAGAACGCAGGGAAAACTTAATAAGATCAGGGTTACTTAGGCAACCAAGTCCATGCTCATTTTGTGTTCTAAAAGGGGAATATAGAGTGGGCTTAATAATACGTTGCCGCAAGCATAGACTGGGTCATACAGAGGTATAACTTAACCGAAAATGCATGTTCTTTATTATCGTTCTACTTTAAGTTCTTCAATGATTGCGTTTGTGGCTTGAAAGAGTAAGTCTGCTTCATCACACGGTCGCATCCAGTATTTAAAGCACTCTGATACCACTTTAACAGCCATGGCTTTTCTCCACGAATGCTGGAAACTGTAGGTAGTTAAGGGGGCTGAGAACTGTTAGGAGACCCCTCAAAGATCTACGGTTGTTACAACCCTTACATGCAGATCCCAGGATTCTAGAAGGAAGCCAAAAGCAGTGACTCACATTGAGATATTCCAAAGGCAATGACTAACGTTCAGTAATGCCAGGCTTATAGGTTAGAAAAGCTGCTCCCCGAGTGGAGATTAAATAAGCAGAGAAAATAGTGAGTGCTAATCACGCCCTCTGTGCAGCCAACTTGTCCCTGGCTGCCAGACTCGTCATCCTACCGCTGGCTTCGCCCCAGGGTATGATTTGTGTCGGGCAGCCTCCTCAACGCTGCTCACAATCCCACCTCTGATGACTCAAGAACAGTCCCCTTTAGAAGCCAATTCCAGCTTGTCTTTATATGCCAACAATTGCAACATTGGCAGCCACAAAAGAACACAGAAGCATTCTTCGCAGGGCCTCCCAAATGTGTAGAGAGAGACCAGAAGATACTTGGGCCGGGAAATGTTTCAGGAAGCCATATTCCAATCATTCATTCAAAAGAAAAGACTCGGGGCTTGTCCACACCAGTGCCGAATGTGTACGTGCTGCTGTTCGCCTTCCCGTTTGATTTGTGTGGTGTTCTCCTCATCCAACTGGCAACCCGAAGAGGGAAAGTAAATCCAATACGAAATGGCTGTGAACACACTGTGTGAGCAGGTTCTGGTGGTGTTTCTGGTGTGCCATGTTTTTACTCAACTTTACTTCTATTTTGTTTCTGACAGCCGAAAGGAAAGGCTGCAGTTAAAGCGGAACAACACTGGTTTCAGCTGTTGCTCTGCTCTGGCTCTGTATTTCAACACGTATTTTAGACACAATGTGTGGAAACACAGACGAGATTTTACAAGTAGCACGAATCAACAAATAAGCCAACGGTAGATACAATTCAAGCCAAGCCGGGCACTTTTAAGCATCACTGAATTCGCTGGAAAAGTTGAGCATGTGTTTAACTCAACAGGTCCTGGTACTTAAATGTGATTAGATTATGCCGTTAGCTTTTTATCGGAGTTGGTCATATGTTTTCTTATGTTTAGATTATGAAGCCTAGTATGACGTAAAAGCGTTTTAAAAACTGCAACCATCTGATTCTCTTGAAATATTTCTTATCATTATCACAGAAATAAAAGTAGTTGGTGGAACCACACTTCGAAAAGAGATTGAAGGTAACGTATCATGAAAGTGGGCAACTCATAGACTTTCCATAATATCCAGCTATGAAGCAAAGCATCAAGCCCCCCCCCCCAAAAAAAATATTTGTAGGGTAGAAAAATCACACCGCCAGGGAGCCAAGGACCAAGCAAAGCCTCCAAGAGCAATTTGGAAAACAGAATCTTTGTACTTCATTAGCAGAGGCACAAAAGCAGCAGATGGAAATCAGAAATGTCAAAACCTTGAACCCGCCTGCACAGCTATTGTGAACAGATATATCCCATGTTCCACATATTCCTATTTTTGTCCCTGCTCCTGCCAACCTAGCAGTTCAAAAGCACATCAGAGTGCAAGTAGATAAATAGGTACTGCTCCAGCGGGAAGGTAAACAGCGTTTTCATGCAGTGCTCTAGTTTGCCAGAAGCGGCTTAGTCATGCTGGCCGCATGATCCAGAAGCTGTACGCTGGCTCCCTCGGCCAGTAAAGCGAGATGAGCGCCGCAACCCCAGAGTCGTCCACGACTGGACCTAATGGTCAGGGGCCCCTTTACCTTTGCTTACTTAATTCATGACACATTGGATTACACAGTTGCATTTAATGTATATCAATTCACACCAGGATCAAACGCTCTACATATTTTGGGACGCAGGTGGCACTGTGGTCTAAACCACTGAGCCTCTTGGCCTTGCGGATCAGAAGGTTGGAAGTTCGAATCCCCGCAATGGGGTGAGCTCCTGTTGCTCTGCCCCAGCTCCTGCCAACCTAGCAGTTCGAAAGCATGCCAGTGCAAGTAGATAAATAGCTACCGCTGCGGTGGGAAGGTAAACGGCCTTTCCATGCGCTCTGGTTTCCATCACAGTGTTCTGTTGCACCAGAAGTGGTTTAGTCATGCTGGTCACATGACCCAGAAAGCTGTCTGTGGACAAGCACCGGCTCCCTCGGCCTGAAAGCGAGATGAGTGCCACAACCCCATAGTCGCCTTTGACTGGACTTAAGTGTCCAGGGGTCCTTTACCTTTTTTACCTTTACATATTCATGCCCTGGAATCCCAACCCAGTCTACAACAGTGGCCTCATATGTACCAGTCATGGATTTCCCTAAAGAAATCTAGACAGTTAAAGGTGTAGGCGGTTAACTGTAGAAACTGTACATAGTTAAGGGCGTTGAGAGTTATTAGGAAACTTCTCACAGAGTTCCCTGGAAAGAGGGAAATTATAACTGTGAGCCGAATAGGGGTCTCCCTACAACCCTTAGCACCCTTAACAAACTACAGTTCCCAGTATTCTTTAGGGGAAGCCATGACTGTTAAAGTGATATAAGCAGTGAGTTTTTTTCTTTAAAAAAAGTTTAGGGGTACTCTCATTTTCCTACTCATATTGAAAAACTGCCCCTCAATGAGGCCAAACTTAGATTCACAAAATGTTTAGGGGTATGCGTCCCCCTGTGTCCCCCCAGAAAAAAAACGCACTGGATATAAGAGTCCTTTCAGCATATGGTGCATCACTCTGAAGAATTACATCCTAGTCCCAATAGCTTTACGATTGGCTCCGACACAAACGATAAGGAGTTATTTTTGTCAGAGGCAATTTCATTCAGCATTGTTCGCTTTGTATGTCATATTTATAACACATCTTCCCGTTTTGAAATAATACTTTTTCAGGGCCCACTATTACAAGGCTCACCAAAGTGATTGAAGGGGACCCAGAATTTAAGCTGGTCAGGGAAGGCGAGACAGTCACTAAAGTTATTCATGGAGGTGAATATGTCTCATGGACTGCACATTACTAACCGGAATGGTTTCGAAGAGGCAGTTCCCAGTTCTCTTAAACTGCTGGGTTTGTTCTTAGCATGTGTTATAATGATGTATTGCAACTATACGGTTTTATTATTAAACCCTTTGCCTCTCTTTCCCTTCTTCTTGGAATGTAGCCTCTCTCTTCTTCTTTTTTCCATTTTGTGCGCTGAATTTTTGCTGCCTCTTTCTCTTTTTTCACACCTGCCCTCTGAATTGTACCCATGAGATGAAATATGGAAAAACTATTTTGCCAGCTCCTCTGATTCCTTTGAATTCTAACATAAGTAGCATGTTTCTGAGAATCGTGACAGAGCCTTGAGAAACTTGATGTTTTGTCATCCTAGCTGTGAACAAAAAAATGAAAACTACCTGCCAGTCTACCCAAAGGCTCAACTAAATATTTTTTTAAAAAAATAATACATTATGTTCATAGCTTGAGATGGTGAATATTTGACACGGGCATGCTTGGGAATGTAAATGGCTTTCTTTGCACTCTTCTGCAAGGCCCTGAGGGAGAACTTTGAATCTAACCATTTCTAACATTGACCCTCTTGCCCCAATGGCTGCTTAACCGAGACAGTGGGGAGACATCGAAAAAAATCCAGTGAATTGACCGTCTCTAACTTTTTAAAACATCTTTATAGAGCCTAAAATTAAAAAATACACGAAAATAATTGATGGTATTCCTGTGGAAGTGACTGAAAGAGAAGTGACCGAAGAAAGAATCATTCAAGGTAAAAAAACAAAACAAAAAACACACGTGTCCAAAATAACCCAGTTTTGAAAATGAAAGCTTTATCATGAAAAGAATATGCACAGTTTTAAAGATTTCCTGATGGAGTCCACTTCTTAATTCTGGGCCATTTGAGAACAAACCTTTTCATAGAATGGCCATATAATCTCAGTTCTTGAGAAAAGACCTTAAGGAGGCGGAAGAAACGGCCCTCAGTCAAGGAAATCCATTCCCACCTTAACATTCATTGCCATCTTCCATCATTGCCATCTCATGTTCCTCTTATTTGTTACCTGTTTGCTGCGTATATGTTTTTTGTTTGTTTGTTTGTATACACCACTTGATTGTAATAAAACCTTAAAGTAGCTCATTTTTTAAAAAAAAATACAGTTTTTTTAAAAAGATAGTTGAAAACTAATATTTAAAAACTTTCAAAAACTAATTAAAAACAACAATAAACTAAAAACAGATGCAAGCACATCCAACTTATATAACGTCTGGAGAGGCTTGCCTAAATAAAAATGTTTAAAGCAGGTATCAGAGAGTGTTCAGTGACAGTACTTGGCTAATACCAACCTTCAAGGAGTTCCAAAGTGTAGGCAGCGCTTCACTATTTGCAGAACAAGCATTACGTGGCACCTCTAACAGTGCCATTTCTGCAGAATGAAGAGGTCCAATGAGCATGTCTAGGATAACGCTATCCTGCAAGTAAATTGGTCCCAAGCTGTTAAGGAGCAGTGCTTTTTTTTCTAGGCAAAAAAGTGCTGGCACTCACCAACAAGCAGGGGGAGGGACCAGCATGCAGGGGGCGTGGCCTAACGCCAAGGTTGGGTGGCAAGGGTGGGTTAGCTGCTTGATGCTTCCTCACCCACCTACCCAACTACCAGGGCACTGCCGCCCTGGTGAGGAGGCCTGCCCTGCTCAGCTTTGGGAAGGAGGGCTCCAGGACCCTTTCTAGCCTCCTTCTCTAAGCTGGGCAAATGCTTCCCAGGCTTGGGGAAGGAGGCACAATGCTCTGATGGGGTCTGAGAGTCCACCCGCCACCTTCCCAAAGCTCGTCCGTGTTTAGGACTGGGAGCGGCTGCCGACACCATATAACACCGGTCCTAAAAGACCTGCATTGGCTCTCAGTACGTTTCCAAGCACAATTCAAAGTGTTGGTGCTGACCTTTAAAGCCCTAAACGGCCTCGGCCCAGTATACCTGAAGGAGCGTCTCCACCACCATCATTCTGCCCGGACACTGAGGTCCAGCTCCAAGGGCCTTCTGGCAGTTCCCTCACTGCGAGAAGCAAAGCTACAGGGAACCAGGCAGAGGGCCTTCTCGGTGGTGGCGCCCACCCTGCGGAATGCCCTTCCATCATATGTCAAAGAGATAAACAACTACCTGACATTTAAAAAACATCTGAAGGCAGCCCTGTTTAGGGAAGTTTTTAATGTGTGACATTTTAATGTATTTTAATCTTTGTTGGAAGCTGCCCAGAGTGGCTGGGGAAACCCAACCGGATGGGCAGGGTGCAAATAAATTATTATTATTATTATTATTATTATTATTATTATTATTATTATTAGAAAGCAGGGCTCCAGGATCCTGTCAGAGCATCACACCTCCTTCCCTAAGCTGGGCAAACACTTCCCGGGTTTGGGGAAGGAGGTGTGATGCTCTGACAGGATCCTGGAGCCCCTCCTGCCTCCTTCACTCCCCAAAGGTCGCTGCACTGCGTACCTCCAGAAAAAAAGCACTGATAGTAACACTTTGGACTTGGCATGGTAGTAAGTCAACAAATCAGTACAGTTCTCTGAGCAGAGGTGTACTATGCTGACAGGACCTTACCCCTGGTGGCAGCCGCCTCATCCAGTACCAGATTTATGTATAAGCAAAACTAGGGCTCCACTCTCTTGGGGGCCCAAAAAAAAATTAAAGGAAAAAACTGGATGTACATTACCAAAATATAAGATAAGTTCAACCATTACTTTGATAAAATACATATTTTGTTATGTGCAAATGGCTTTTGATACCTATTAGGTCCATAAATTAGCATATATTCAACACAAAAAAACAGCAACAATTTGTTGTTGACAAAGGACATATAAACGGCCCCATTAACTTCAGTAGCTTAAGGCCTCATCAAATCTAAATCTGACCCTGGCCTCATCCATCCTACCATCCAGGCATCAGTTCAGGGCCTGCACGGGCTCTCCTGATCCAAATATTATAGAAAAATAGTGCTGAGTCTCTCTTTGCCCCCAAGCTCCCTCTGCATGGCACTCTCAAACCACATCACCAAATTCAGGAAAGCTGTGTGGAAAAATCAGCCTCTGAGAAGAATGTGGTTGTGTGTATCGGCCGGATAATGACAGCACTTCTTGCAACACATTTCGCTGCACTTTCAAAAGCCGCCCTTGCTCTCCTTGTTGTAAGCTACGTGTCTGTCAAACCGTCCACCAAACACGCCACCCTCCTGTAAGTTACGCTGGACGCACCTAAGCTTCTACTGAGATCTTATTCCACCATGACTTTTTTATTACTCTCTGAGATCATTACTTTGAACAGGAAGATATGGTTACCTACAGCACAACGATGAAAATTTGGGAGGGTTTCCCCCCCCCCTTCACATGCACCTAACTGGGTCTTTTTCACTTCAGGTCCAGAACTGAAATACACCCGAATCACTACAGGAGGTGGGGCAGATACTGAGGAGGCTCTTAAGAAATTGCTGGAAGAAGGTTAGTATTCTTTGTCAAAGGGGAAGGATGGATTGTGATCTGGCACACTCAAGGGTTTATCTTCTAAGGATAATAATGCTCATTTTAGCGGCTCCTTAACATGAATAGCGCTTATAAAAGGCAGAGTCTGGAAAGGACTAGCTCTGAACATTTGGATCATGGGAATGATATGCACAAAATTAACAGGATTTCAGTTTCTAAATATGATTAACAGGATTTCAAATGTCTAAATAAATGAATTTTCGCGAATGTCTGAAAACTCAGATACACATCCATTTGATGTTGACAGTCACCTAAACCAGATTTTTCAGCATTCGTTTGCAAACGTCTGAAGCATTTAGAAATTAGCAAAATCCATCTGGAATTGGCAATATTCTAGTCTGCTATCTGGTTTCAATGGAAGGCGTATCCTTCTTAGCTGTAATCTGTCTTGAATTCAGTAAGTACTACATTGATATTTTAATTCTTGTTCAAGTGAAACAGCCAATATATATTATAGACCAGGAACACACATTTATTTATTTTAATGAAAACAACCAGATGTTTGGCATGCATGAGGCTTTTCACTGCAATAGATAATTGTGTAATTATAAAGTAAGCTCGTTAAATGTGCTGCAACTACCAACTTCTCAATGTTCCACATCATGCCATAAACATGTGTTCTGTCAGAGGTGACCAAGGTGAGCAAATTCATTGAAGGTGATGGTCATTTACTTGAAGATGAAGAAATCAAAAGACTCCTCAAGGGAGGTTAGTGAGTGTGAGACAACTAACCTCGTCGTAATGAGTGCCAAGAGCGGACAAACTGATCTTTTAAACTTTTTAAAGACTGATTCAATTAAGCAAAATATATGGAAGAAAAACCAAGCCTAATGTATGAAATTTTGAACTTTGAGCTATCCGTTTACCTCCACACATGTTGGAGTACAATAAAGCTTTATTTGTGTGAATCTGTTGAGTCTTTAAAAAGTTCCAAATGAGCAATGAAGATTTGTTTGCATTATAAAATATTCTGTGATAACTTTTGAATTTTAAGATATTCTTCCAAAGCTAGTGCGACATGTGAGAAAAGTCCAAAATCTTTTTGCATTGTTCATTTAAAAATGAATATTCATTGCTCACTATTTAACCGTCAAAGGCATGTATAGCATCCTTCTTTTGAAATGACTTTTGGTTCTATGCAATAAAGCTTTGTAATTATCTTCGAGAGTACAGTGCACTCATCTTTGTACTGATGAGCATGTTGATGCTAACTCATTTCAGTTAATAATAAAAAGGTGCAAAATTCACAGTCTGAACACCTATTGCAAAAATATCCAGCGCCATCTTGACCTTATCCAGCGCCAACTTAATGCTAGCCAACAAAGCAGTTCTCAGTTCAACTGTGGAAGTAGCAGGTACTATTACCACATATGGCATACAAATGTCATGCAAAATGGCTATATGGTTGGTTAAAATGAGGAATGACTGCAGTAGAATTGGGCAGTGATTCCTAGAAGCAGCATCCTAAAAACATGTGTACTGCACTACAGAGGCAACCAATTTGGTGCTGTGACAATCCCATGTGTTTGAGAGATACAAGTAACACCTTTCAATGGATGTTCAACTCACAGCATGCTGTTTTGTGCCCAATCCCTGGGCATACGCAATTGTAGGATGAGGATTTCACCACCATATGGTTGCCAGCCAGCCAATAGCGTCTGAGCATAATGAACTGCCATACAGTATTAGTCGGGTGCACTGTATTGCCAGAAATGACATTCTGATCCTCTCTGTTCTCCTTAATAATCTACTGATCACCAAGAAATAACCAGAAGAAACTGACGGGCAAACTTTTAAAAAATCGAATGCTTATGTTATTAATCTGTATACATCAATTGAATGGTTTTGCTTGTGGGATATTTAAGAATTGAAGAGGGGGAAAAGAATTCAGGTTTTGGGACAAACCCTGACCCCTAAATCCAAACTATATATTTTTATTCTTGCTCAAGTTAAAGTGAGACCACATCACCTTCTGCTAATTAGAGTCCAGCTGGCTCTTCACTGGATCAGAGTTTGAAATCCTTATATAATGAAGTTAATCAGCAAAGCCATTCCGGCATAAAAATTGCTTAAAGAACTCAGAAAGCATTTTGCAAATGTCATCTTACAGCACAAAAACCCAACTGTGAAAGTCCCATTGAATTCAATGGGGCTCAATCTAAGGGGAAGTTGGATTAGGGTTATAGCTTTAGTTTAATAAAACTATAAGAACAGGTCATAACGTATTTATTTTATCTAAGGGACCTAACTATAGAGAAAAGAAATACTGAAAAGCATCCATTTTTATGGCATTCCACAAACCAAAAGGTGACTCCTATAGACAGTGGTTTCACAATTGTGCATTTGAGAAGAGTAGCATCTGGAAGACTGGAATCTCCCTTTAAAAAAAATTCTAAAGGATAAGTAGCTGTTATTATATATTTATTTATTTATTTATTTCCCCAGCCACTCTGAGCGGCTTCCAACAGAAAAATGAAATAAAATAATCTATTAAACATTAAAAAGCCTCCCTAAACAGGGCTGCCTTCAGATGTCTTCTAAAAATCTGGTAGCTGTTTTTCTCTTTGACATCTGATGGGAGGGCATTCCGCAGGGCGGGCGCCACCACCGAGAAGGCCCTCTACCTGGTTTCCTGCAACATGGCTTCTCGCAACGAGGGAACCGCCAGAAGGCCCTCGGTACTGGACCTCAGTGTCCGGGCAGAACGATGGGGGTGGAGACGCTCCTTCTGTAGATTGCAGGATGTGGATCCAACAGCAAGCAGGCATTTGAAGGCAGTAGCCTTCAAATTGTAACGTAAGAATTGCCTAATAATCCAGTTTTCATGGAGTTGATATGGCTTATTCAAATTTATGCTGTAATTTTTAAAACAACAACAAAAGTGCAATCAATTGTTTCTAATTTCAATTCTTTGCCATTTTTATTCCAAATATTCCAAGGGATAAATCATGAGTACAATTAGCTCAGTGGGAGAGTGCGTGAAATGGATGCTGAAGATCTCAGACACATTCCACAGCATCTCAATTGAAAACCATGGGGCTGAGAAATGGTCCCCAGGCCTATGATAGTCAGAACAGGGTCCTGCGTCAGATGGTCAAGTAGTGAGCCACAGACCACGCAAAAGTAGCTAGAATCTCTGGCATAAAACCTGAAATATCATAAAGTGATCCACTGAATTCTTTTTCTCCGATCTTCTTGCAATTGTGAAGTGGTTACTAGAAACAGAATCCTTGACTCGTTTATTTGTCTTTGTTTTTATTTTTTTATTTTTCTCACTTTGCTTCGTTTCTTCCAGCCCTTCTTTTCCTTTGACTGCCATGAGAGACCCGTATAATTCTTTGAGACTTGCCTAGACCCCACCCCCACCCCACTTCACTCCACCCCCATACCATACCTGCCAAGTTCCTGCCTGAAAAATAAGGGATCGGACCGGAAGTAGCAGACTGGAAGTAGCGCTGTCGCCATTTTGGAACTGGGTGGAGCATGCTCAGAAGCGACTTTTGATGCTGCTCTGCCCTGTTCCAAAATGGCCACCGCACCAGAAGTCGCGTTGCAGCCATGTTGGAACTGGGCAGAGCAGCGTCAAAAGTCGCTCGAAACAGCTGGAAAAACGGGGGATTCCCGGGGAATACAGGAGACTTGGCAGCTATGCCCCATACACAGATATAAACAAACACATGATTTGCATACTGCGATCATGATGGCGATGGCTCCACAGACATTATGGGCATCAACCGGAGCTGTCTCTCGCCAGTTCAAACTGGAACAGAAATTCTTCCCTTGCCTATGGAAACACAACAAGCCCTTTGCAAGTTGTGGACCACACCGTTAAGATGATAGCAGTGTAAACTAACAAGAATGTGTGCTCGTTGCACATTTGGGGAAACATGCCAGGTGTTGAGGCAATGCTTGGCTACCAGCCACAGAACAGAGGACTTGTCAATTCTAAAAAAATATTTCGGAATTTGCTCATTTGCTCATGTTGTACCCATCCACATCCTCTTCAGATATAACATCTCAAATATGGACCACTTCCCTGTTTTTTTAATAAAAAAAAATCTACCCACTCTTAACTGGCAATTGTTTTTAATGCCTGTTGTAGCCGGATCTGAGTACACCAAGGTTACTAAAGTAATTGAGGCAGAGCCACAGATTATCGAGACAGAAATAAAGAAAATTCATCTGGAAGGTTAGTTATGCAGTAATATGGAACCGCCTCTTATCCAAACAATTGTTGTGAGTGAATTACTTGCATGGAAATCAGGACCAGACCTCGAGAATACAGAATTGTTTATTTCCACCCTATACTTCCTAACCCAGTTGCTTACGTAGCCTGTTGGCATGAACGAAACAAAATAATAATTAAAAAAATCCTTCCAGTAGCATGAAATGACTTTGTTCTGTTCACCAGTTTAAAGTTGCAGTGTTCTGTATATTTACAACTTACTTGAATGATTTATTAGTCATTAACAAACAAAAAAATTCTGTTTCAATTATCCTAACCCCCATAAAGGGATGTTAAAGATTTCTCATAGTTCCTTTCCTTTTAATCTTCCAACAAGACTACAATATACCTGTCATCTACTTTACTAGGTCTATTAGTTGTGCTCGCTGAATATGTCACGTCAAGGATTTGTTCAAGACATATTGCATGATTAAACAGGATACTAATTGCTAATTTGGGGGAGGGGGCAGGTCTTATTTGAAACTTATGCAGAATGCCTGTTTAAAAATATGCAGGTGTTTCATAAGCCCAAGCCAACTAGAAACATTGGAGCTGGTACCCAGAAAAGGGGGGGGGAGGGGGAAATTTCACAGTACTGTAATGTTATTAATTTTTAGAAAGAACGAAAGAAAGAGCCCAGCATTACAAGTGGGCAGTTGGTATTTTTGACAGCATCGCCAATGATAAATTTTTATTTGTGTGGCAATGCCCTCCTTCCCAAGTAATAACGACTCATGACGCTTATAAATTTTTATTTCTAATCTCAGCCTATTAAACTGTAGCATTCTGCCCCTACAGTACTTGGCTGCTATCTTATTTTCTTCTTCCAAATTATGGACCCATGCCTGAATCTCTTCCATTCAGAGTGATTTACAGGTGTTTGGCTCATAGCTCTGTTTTTGAATGGTGAAAAATCCACCTGGACATGTTGGAGCGCTTTGCCATGCTTAGAGTAGTTTTTTGGGATCTCCCTCTGAATCTATAATTGCACACAGTGGCCTAGGTCTCACTGAGGTGGTAAGTCTATGTTTGGGTGGTACTACGTTTGAATTAAAGGAGAGGCTCAAAATCACTGAGTGTTCCTTGGCGGAGGGAGGGGAACCCTACACATAGAAATGTAGCCTATCAGGGACCACTGGTGGAGGAAGAGGAGTGCGGGGGGAGCGCACCGCCCCCGGCAGCGTGATCCTGGTGGGGTGCCATTGCAGCTGTCCCCCGCCTGTACTGGGTGCCATGCGCCTGCAGGCGGCACGCCACGCCCCCCAGGGCGTGCACCATGCGCCTGCAGGCGGCAGGCCCTGCCCCCAGGACGTGCACCAGCCCTGTCCCCGCCTCCTCTCCGCCCTCCGTACCGGAGCATGAAGCTCCGCCACTGTCAGGGACAAAACTAGGCTAGAGCTCTTCTGCCTGACATCCCATTTTTTCTGTGTGCAGATGATAACATGTTTCGGAGAGCACTCTGATCCCTGAATAATATCTGCCATCAGAACAGCAAGTGATCTATAGAGCATGTGGAATATATTGTATAGTAAAAAGCTTTTATTATTCATCCAGTGTCTTAAACTGAAAAAGACTTCGTCAGCTTTAAATTTTTGACATTTCAGAAGATACCTTACTGCACTATTTCAAACCTCTACAATAAATAATGCAAGATTGCAACACTGTTTTCTGTTTCTTCTTTTTAGAAGCACCCGTTAGAAAAGTACAAACATCCAGAAGAACACAAGGTATGAGGAGGAACTGTAGTATTTATTTCTTAATTATTCAGGCATTTATATTGCGTGCCATTAATTGTGTCTTTTGGGTAGTTTGCAATGGTTTGCGTTTGCTTTTTTTGTTTTGTTCTCCTTTTGTATTTTTCTGTTGTGAACCCCCTTGGGATTGTCAGATGAAGGGCTGTATGCAAATTTTAAAAATAGCAGCAGCAACAACAACAACAACGTATAGGAAGGGGACATTGTTGTTGTTGTTTAGTCGTTTAGTCGTGTCCGACTCTTCGTGACCCCATGGACTAGAGCACGCCAGGCACTCCTGTCTTCCACTGCCTCCCGAAGTTTGGTCAAACTCATGTTCATAGCTTCGAGAACACTGTCCAACCACCTCGTCCTCTGTCGTCCCCTTCTCCTAGTGCCCTCAATCTTTCCCAACATCAGGGTCTTTTCCAGGGAGTCTTCTCTTCTCATGAGGTGGCCAAAGTATTGGAGCCTCAGCTTCACGATCTGTCCTTCCAGTGAGCACTCAGGGCTGATTTCCTTGAGAATGGATAGGTTTGATCTTCTTGCAGTCCATGGGACTCTCAAGAGTCTCCTCCAGCACCATAATTCAAAGGAGACATTAGTTTACCTTAATAACATTTGTTCTCTTTTTTTTGTCCACAGGCTCACCACGGAGAAGAACAAGGCTCGTCAGACCTGCAAAAAAGCAGACTGTACAGAAAGAGAACTGAAGCTCTGAAGAAAAGAAAAGAAAAAAGTCATAAGGGAAAACATTAACCAAATCACTTGTTCCCATTAACAATTGGGCCTAGCATCCTCTCCCCCATAAAAGCAGATGGGAGTGCATATGAGGGGGGGGAAGCACTTCCTAAAAGACGCTTTAGCTGGTGTGATCCTAACGAGCAGGGATCAACTCAAAATGTACCCCTTTTCTATGAATCCGAACTCTAGAATTTAAATTGCATTCCACCTGCAAGTAAATAAGCTTTAAAGTGAGAAAACCCAAGAGTGTAAGCTATGTAAATGTATCACCTTTAGATCAGCAAATCCATGTGATTTATGTTATTAAATACTATTATGACACAGACATTACCTTAGAAATCATAATAAACTTTAAGCAATGACATAGGATCTTCGTTTTCATCACTATGTAAAACATTTGCTAGCGAAGCTGATAGATTCTCTCTCCTGCACTCTCCAAAGATGACTCTCTCAAAACCTGAGCGTTCAGGAATGTTCTCGGATCAATTACTGTTCTGGCTTTCTAAGGTCCCAAATTAAAACAAACTTACAGTAAACACAATAGCTTCCATTCGGAGATCCTTGCATTAAGCAGCAGACACTACATACTTAAACACCAGCGCTACCATTCACCTGCTAGAGGTCCAAAAGGTGGTGGACATTGTATTAATTTAAACTCCCCATATTTTCAGCTGTGTACATGTGGGGATGTTGAATGTGGGTTCTACCTTTTGTATATTCTTTCGTACTATCATTTTTTTTGTACATATAGGAACCAGCCCGAAACCAGATTGCAAAATCTGTTCATGAGTCCGGCTAATTTGATTCGAAACAAGAGATGCTCTTTGGTTTTAAATATTGTACTCACATACTGATACCAAAGTATAAAATACGTGCACCTTCCATTCGTTGATAAGGGCAGACTGAATTTGAAAAAACACACACTTATATTTTGTTCAAATGTATAGAAATGGGGGGCAGAGCCTTTCCTGATTTACAGAATTCAATGGAGCTTATTCTTAGGGGTTAGCATTGCAGCCTCGTATGTATTTTACAGAAGAAAACAGTTGTTTATATGTATGTTCCCCATATCCCAACTGAAGCAACATTCATTTACATTTTATACTTTCTGTAGTTGAGTACAGAATATGAAGTGGCCCTTCATTCCAGGGATGTTAACCGAATTAGCTTTTAGGCATGCTTATAGTTGACGCCACTTCCCTCTGGTTGAAACTAAACCTGAGAAGCAGCAAGATTGACCTGTAGTGTGATGATTTGATAGATCTGAATTCGGGGAAAAATAGATGCTATTGACTTCAGTGGGAGTAAAACCATTTATATCTAAGAACTTTGGCTTGTCTGATTTGTGAATTTTGAGTCCTTTGCTGAAGCCCTCTGCTTTATGGAATGTGTATTTCTGTGGAAATCAAAATGTGTTTTGGAAGCCCTGGTGAATTCAACAGGTCTCATTGATGAGCCATTGTACTAAGTAACCCACACGAATCTAAAAATTAAAAGAAATATATTTCCACTATAGCATTTAAGTACAGGAGACAATTGTAAGGTTTGTGAAACATTAGCCTTTAAAAATCCTGCTTTGAATTGTTGAATTCTAAAACAATCAATGAAATATATATCAACTGGTACTTAGTCCAGAAGCCTTTGCATAAAGGAAGCCCTGCCAATTTTCATTACTGATGTGGGCACTGTCTGTAAATTGTCGTTATTATAACTAGTTTATTTGCTTCTTCTCCCATACTTGTATGTCAACTATGCAAGAATCTTTGTGAAGGGAGTAACAACATTTCATCAAGGTGCCTTAATTCTGCAAAGTGTGGTTTAAAAGAATTACAGCGTGTGCCTTTATATTTTTGTTTTGAAACACATATTCATTAAATAAATTTGGCTGAATTACGGGGCTTTTTGTAGTCAATAATTTGATGAGCAAGAAAACATTCGTACTTGAAAAAACTGTATGTGCCAATCATTTTTGAACAGTACTCTGTGAAACCACAGAATTCTTCAGTTAGATCAATAATGACCAACAAGCTTCCTTGAAACATGGTGTGGCTCAGCAGGCCTAGACAGTGCCTTGCAAGAACTGAGTGCTCCAGAAATCTCTGAAATTCTGTGGCAGGCATGAAGTGGTTCCTTGGTATGGGAAAGGCTCTCTCAACATTTGAAAACCATCGACATATATTTGTTCCTATACCCGTTTAATGTATGGTCCATAAAAGCATTGTAAAGCCAAGGTCTGGGAGGTTAGGGGGGAGCTAGGCTCCTGCAACCCTTTGTGCACTCCTGCCAAATGCTGGATTAAGTTTTTATGGTTTTGCTAAAGCCCACCCAAAATGCCAGATATCAACGATATTTCAAAAGCAAGTTTCGAGGCATAATTGCCATGAGTGACCCCTCTTGCAATCAACCAATGACTGCTCTATCCTGAAGGGAACACAATGCTATCCTACTAGAGCCTATAATAAGTGGCTATAAATGGCTGGGCGCAACTGAAGAACCCTTAGTAGCTAATAAGGCTACACTACCTGACATAATATGTGCTGTGCTCTCTGCTCACAGTCAAAAGTCATGGAGCTCCAAAGCAGTGGTGGTAGGTGCCCAGGGTACCTGGCAGAGTTGTTAGGTAATCATGGCGGCATGGCCAATGAGGTCAAGAGGCATGGCTCTTTGCTCTTGCTCTTTCCCCATCTTCCACCCTCACAAATATACTGTGAATGCAAGCATTTCGGCTGCATGAGTACTTTGCACCTTTCTATTCGGAAGGTGGTGGACTCTCCTTCATTGGAGATTTTTAACCAGAGGTTGGGTGGTCATCTGTCAAGGATGCTTTTGTTTAGATGTCTGTATTGCAGGGGGTTGTCCCTTCCAACTCTACAATTATGTGATTCTAAAGCAGATGAGCTGCACAAGTACTTTGGACCCAACTTAACCGAAGTTATATCCCACTGAACTCTACGGTGATTGCTCCCGAATAAGTACAGTATATAAAGGATTGCAGCCAGGACTGGTTACTCTTAAAGGTGCACTGCAGAACTGTTAACTAGGGCCCCCATACATTTCCAGACCTCTATGAAAAGAGTATGATCCCCCAGAATGGATTATTATTATTATTATTTTATTATTTATGCCCCGCCCATCTGGCTGGGTTTCCCCCGCCACTCTAGGCGGCTTCCAACAAATATAAAAATACATTAAAATATCACAGATTAAAAACTTCCCTAAACAAGGCTGCCTTCAGGTGTTTTCTAAATGCCAGGTAGTTGTTCATCTCCCTGACCTCCGATGGAAGGGCGTTCCACAGGGTGGGAGCCACTACCGAGACGGCCCTCTGCCTGGTTCCCTGTAGCTTTGCTTCTTGCAGTGAGGGAACAGCCAGAAGGCCCTCGGCGCTGGATCTCAGTGTCCGGGCAGAACTATGGGGGTGGAGACGCTCCTTCAGGTACATTAGACCAAGGCCGTTTAGGGCTTTAAAGGTCAGCACCAACACTTTGAATTGTGCTCGGAAACGTACTGGGAGCCAATGTAGATCTCTTAGGACCGGTGTTATGTGGTCTCGGCGGCCGCTCCCAGTCACCAGTCTAGCTGCCGCATTCTGAATTAATTGCAGTTTCCGGGTCACCTTCAAAGGTAGCCCCACGTAGAGCGCATTGCAGTAGTCCAAGCGGGAGATAACCAGAGCATGCACCACTCTGGCGAGACAGTCTGTGGGCAGGTAGGGTCACAGCCTGCATACCAGATGGAGCTGGTAGACAGCCACCCTGGACACAGAATTAACCTGTGCCTCCATGGACAGCTGTGAGTCCAAAATAACTCCCAGGCTGCGCACCTGGTCCTTCAAGGGCACAGTTATCCCATTCAGGACCAGGGAGTCCTCCACACCTGCCCGCCTCCTGTCCCCCAAAAACAGTACTTCTGTCTTGTCAGGATTCAACCTCAATCTGTTAGCCGCCATCTATCCTCCAATATAAACTCAGTACTGATAAATAAAGAATAATAATGATAAAAAGTCTGCCCTCCCTGATTTTGAATCGGGGAAGAATTTGGGATACAACCAGGAGAAAATGTACATAGATAGACTAAGTCTGCAATGCACCAAAAGCACTGAAGGGATGTTGTGCCGTCCAAACCACACCTGATGTTGGGACTTACACTTGAGTAAACATACAAAGAGTAAGGCTGCAACCCTAAATCCACTTACCGTATTTTTCTGTGTTTAAGACGCCCCTATGTGTAGAAGAGTCCCCTATTTTGGGGGACTCCAAATTAAGAAAACACCCCTCAGCACTACCCGTGTATAAGACAAGCCCCAATTTTAAACCTGATAATTTTTTTTGGTATATAAAAAAAACCTATACAAGGGGAAAATACGGTACAGTGGTACCTCAGGTTACAAACACCTCAGGTTACACACACTTCGGGTTACAGACTCCGCTAACCTGGAAGTAGTACCTCGGGTTAAGAACATTACCTCAGGATGAGAACAGAAATCGTGTGCTGCTGGAGCAGCGGCAGCGGGAGGCCCCATTAGCTAAAGTGGTACCTCAGGTTAAGAATGCTTTCAGGTTAAGAACGGACCTCTGGAATGAATTAAGTTTGTAACCAGAGGTACCACTGTATGTGGGAGCAAGACCCATTCATTCAATGGGATTAACCTCTGAATAGACATGTTGAGGACTGTGCTGTAACGATGTACCTGCCATATACATTAATTAAACAACAGCTATTTGCTGTGTTGGATGGTGCAACTTTGGTGGAATCTACACACATATAAAAAACGCTGTGAAAATGCTTTTTTAAAAAAAAGTTTTGAAGAATATATTGAATTTGGCATAGCTCACTGTTGCCGCCTGGTGTGACATTTGTATATTGCACTTTACAACACATTTAAACATTTTATTTGCAGCTGTCTAGCAGAGTCCTATATGGGCAAAGACTAACCTGAGTGTAAGCCCCACTGAGTTCAGTAGGACTTACCTCTGAGTAGACATGGTTAGAGTCAGGAAGATGGACCTTATATTCCTAGCTTTATAGATGTGGACTTCAAGGAAACAGTTCTGAACATGCTCAGAACAAACATATGATTCTACTAGAGGCTGGTGGTGGGGTGGTGGGCATAGCTGCCAAGTACCCCGTTTCCCCCAGGAAACCCCTGTTTTTACTTACCTTTTCCCGGTGGTCCCCCGTATCACTTTGTCTCCCATTTTTCTCCGTTATTTTCTCCTGCCGGCGGCCATTTTTTCCTTTCTGATTTGCCCTTCTATGGGCACCAAAAATGGCCGTCGCCGGCTTCAAAAGTCGCATCTACGCATGTCCGGAAGTGCATAGACGCGACTTCCGGTGTCGGCGGTGGCCATTTTTGGTGCCCATAGATGGGCGGAGCGACACCGGGGTTACGTCGACGCAACTTCAGATGTCACACGGCTGCTGGTCCCGGATTCTGCAGTCCGGGACTTGGAAGGTAAGGTGGTGGGCGTTCCTGGATTACCCTCATGACAACAGGAGGGAGTGGGAACCTATACAACCCGGGCTGGTTATGCAGCAATATAACAATTTCATATGGTTTAATGGCTGGAGACAGATGGGAGTAACCTAACTGCCATAGCAGTAGTTTTGGATTGGGATTGGCTGAATGATGCAGAGAGCTAATTGGCCAGAGAAGATTGTGCGGCTTTGAGATTTGGGGGTGGGAGTTTGAGAGCTGCATATTTGTTTGTTTGTTTTTTTAAAAAAGCTTGACCTTCATTTTGGCAAAGCTCTTCCCCAGTAGCCCCGCTTGAAGAACCTTCCGCTGCTCCAGTGTGGTCATGACATTCAGAATGAACGAGATCTCTTTAATGTGAGGGAATGCTCTGTGTGTGCACCAAAGCCCTTGGTTTTTGCAAAGAAACTGCTCTACTTGGAAGGACCTCTGAACGGTGCTTCCAAAGAAATCAAGATGAAAAATCAACTTAATTTGGGCGGTTAGTCTAATGCAGAGTAAACTGGCTTTTAATTCGCTGTGTAAGACTTGATTTGTGGAGAAGAACATGACAGCAGGACTACTGAACTTCTTAGGAAACCAGGGCTTGGCTCTTCCAGCTGTAAACTAGCCTGAAACCTCTGGCTGGTTGACTCTGCACATGCCACCAACTTCTGGGACAAGTCGGGACTCACTTAGCTGCAGAACAAAATTTGTACTCAAGTGGAAGATTGATTACAGCCCATTCTAAACAGCTGCACTTTTCATTCTGCCTTTAATTAACCCCAAGTTTTACTTAATTCCTAAAATAACTTCCTGGGGAATATGGTAATTTTGACATATAACCGTGCCCAACAAGATTCTTCACCTGTTCAAGTTAATGAGTTTCATTTTTATGGAAGAAGTTCATCAAATGTCAGGCATTTAAGGCCTTGGTCTTGCCCAATCTCTTCTGAGTCACATAGGTTTGTTTTTTTTAGGCATTCCCCTGGTCAAGTTACTCTAGCTCACATATTATAAGTAATCCATGTCTGTAACGGAAAGAAGAGCTGGATGGTTCAGGATATGGTGATAATTGAATAATATTCAAAACAGAGGGCAAATCCAAGCTGGAGGTTTGAGCTATTTATTTCCTTAAATTTATATCCCACTACCTTCTTCCATCATTTAGCCCAAGCTGACATACCCGAGGTTCCCAAGCAGACCTAGACCTCCAACTAACAATCATGGTGTGTGACTAGGCCTCACCCCCTCTCTTCAGCAAGGGGGAGCATTTTTTTCACAAGGAACTTCTGCCCTCATACTGAAGACCTAGGTCAGGCACTGAGACCCATTGCTACTCCATTAAAGTCCCCACCCTTCAACCGTTAACCTTCAAGAATCCTTCAGGAACACAGCAATTAGCCTCAAAAAAATGTTCCAATGGCTCACCAAACCAGTTGATTCCATTTGGAGGCAATCTGGAGTAGCCATCCTGGATGTACGGTAAGTCATGCAGAAGGCAAAGAAATATGATTTATTCAACACCATTGCCACCACTTCATGTTCTGTTTCTGTTAATTGGTTCTCATGGGAAACTTACAGATTCTTGCTTCGCACAATTAACTCAAGGCAGTGTCAGTTTACTCTTGGCAGAAAGCCAAGGTCTGCCTGGCCTGGCAACAGCTCTCTGATTGGTTAATGACCAGCACTGAACTCTGTTATCTAGGAATGCTAGCACAGTTGTTTCTGGTTGGGTGTTAGGAGTAGGAGTGCTGCGTATGGTTGAAGAGAGAGAGACAGAGAGGATTTATTTTGCTTTGCTTTGTATGCAGAAACTCTGCTGGTTTTATTTTCTTTTAATAAATCCTGTAAATAGTTATTCTGCGTCTAGCCGACTAGTCATTTCCACCTCAACTAGCTTCTGCGCTGTGCAGGAAAACTCTGCTACGTTTGGGCTAAAGCCACTAGAGCTATGCTTGACACTTCAAAATTCTAAGATTTCAAAGGTCTGAAAACAAGGTTTTGGTTTCACTCATCTACTGCCACAATTCAAGCCGTGTACCAGCCTGCTTCATGATACCAGCCAAAGAGCCAGGCATCTCTAAAAGGCAAGAGGGGAGGGTACCACAGCATGTGACCCTTTTGAATTGCTTAACCTCTTACTGCTGACGTGTCGTGCGGTCACAAAACTTTGAGGGGGTGGCCCTTTTATTGACAATTGGGGGTGCTGGGACCCCCCCCCCAGCCCCCTACGTAGTGCGCCTGCCTCAGGAAGATAGTTCCAGGCTCTCAGCGTTGGTAAAAGCCCCCCTAATGGTTGCAGACAGTGTTGGAAATATGATAAAGCACACTAGGAGGTGGAAAATGCTGATTTAGAGTGAGGGCAAAGAAATTGTCTATAAACCATGAAGTCAGCGTGTTCACTACATAGTAGCTGATTGGCTGAGGTCTCCAATGGAAATCTTATAGCAAAAGGAGGGTGAAGGGCACACAACTGCAGAAGCGACCTTAAATAACATGAAGATAATCACAAGGGAAAACAGCCACATCATCTCCTCTCATCAGAAACCATTTGTTTCAAGTGGGCCTGCTCTGAGGTAAAGCTGCGGTCTGAGAATTGCAACCCGACTATTCCAACGCTGTCGGTTTTTGTGAACACCAAGATGGGTATGTCATATAACTTTCCATAATTTATGTTGGATGGGAAATTATGCAAAGGAATTTTGCTTCCAGGTTTTTTTGTTTTGTTTTTGTTTTGAGGAATATGGTTTGCATTAATTCTTGGATTATGATTCTGTGTGAATAACAGACTGTCAGATATGTCAATCTGCGCCAAAAAGCTCCAACTGCAACGTTCAATTGAGCATTCATGCATGCTGTATTTATTTATGATACAAAAGCCTATCAAAGGTTGATCAATGACTCGTCAATGTCCTTTACATCCTATATAATAATGTCCATGTTGTCCCTGCGTCCAGATGTCCCGTGTGTCCCTGGGTCACTGCGCATGTGCCCCAGGGATACAGGGATTGGACAGCAGAGACTGCGCGCGCGCACTCTCCCCCCACTCTGCCTCCTCCAACCGCCGCTCCCGCCGGGGTGGAGGCCGGCGAAGGCCTCCTCACAACCCTCCCTGGCCGTGAGGAGCGGCGGTTGGAGGAGGCGGGGGGGGGAGAGTGCGCGCGTCCTTCCTGTCGGCGGCTGGGGGAGAGGAAGGAAGGAGGAGAAAGCGCCGCTTTCTCCTCCTCCGTTCCTGTCCCCCTGCCGCCGACAGCAAGGACGGGTCCCAGGGTTCGGAGAAGCGCTGCGCAAGCGCTTCTCCGAACCCTGGGATGTCTGCTTCCTGTCGGCGGCTGCGGGAGAGGAACGGAGAAGGAGAAAGCAGCGCTTTCTCCTCCTCCGTTCCTGTCCCCCTGCCGCCGACAGCAAGGACGGGTCCCAGGGTTCGGAGAAGCGCTGCGCAAGCGCTTCTCCGAACCATGGGATGTCTGCTTCCTGTCGGCGGCTGCGGGAGAGGAACGGAGGAGGAGAAAGCAGCGCTTTCTCCTCCTTCGTTCCTGTCCCCCTGCCGCCGATAGCAAGGACAGGTCCCAGGGTTCAGAGAAGCGCTGTGCAAGCGCTTCTCCGAACTCTGGGATGTCTGCTTCCTGTCGGTGGCTGCAGGAGAGGAACGGAGGAGGAGAAAGCAGCGCTTTCTCCTCCTTCGTTCCTGTCCCCCTGCCGCTGACAGCAAGGACAGGTCCCAGGGTTCGAAGAAGCGCTGCGCAAGCGCTTCTCCGAACCCTGGGAGTTCTGCTTCCTGTCGGCGGCTGCGGGAGAGGAACGGAGGAGGAGAAAGCAGCGCTTTCTCCTCCTCCGTTCCTGTCCCCCTGCCGCCGACAACAATGACAGGTCCCAGGGTTCGGAGAAGCGCTGTGCAAGCGCTTCTCCGAACCCTGGGAGGTGTCCTTGCTGTCGGCGGCTGCGGGAGAGGAACGGAGGAGGAGAAAGCAGCGCTTTCTCCTCCTCCGTTCCTGTCCCCTTGCCGCTGACAGCAATGACAGGTCCCAGGGTTCGGAGAAGCGCTGCGCAAGCGCTTCTCCGAACCCCAGGATGTTCTAGAGCCCGTTATTGAACGGGCTGAAATACACTAGTAAGAGAATAATTACCTTGCTGGGTTAGATCAAATTTTGCACATGGATCATCCCTGTCCAGTCACAGGCTTCTGAGAAGCCCACACAGAGAGCATGAAGGCAACAATTCTGGTCTCTTTCTGCCCATCTTTCCCTCAGAGATATACAGCGGTACCTTGGTTTACAAACACAATTGGTTCCGGAAGTCTGTACTTAACCTGAAGCGTACTTAACCTGAAGTGAACTTTCCATTGAAAGTAATGGAAAGTGGATTAATCTGTTCCGGATGGGTCCGCGGAGTACTCAACCTGAAGCGTACTTAACCTGAAGTGAACTTTCCCATTGAAAGTAATGGAAAGTGGATTAATCTATTCCAGACAGGTCCGCGGAGTACTTAAACTGAAAATACTCAAACCGAGGCATACTTAAACCGAGGTATGACTGTAGTGCTTCTAAACATGTAGGTTCCAGTGATAGCTATTGTGAGACTTCTCTTCCACCAATTTGTGGATCTTTTGGTCTAGCCCATTCCCATCCACATGGGCCAACTTTTACAGGGCCCACTTACCTGTCAGGCATAGGGTTGCAAGACTCAATAGTGGACAGGACTTCTGTGCCTTTAATTGCCCTGCTCTCTTTTGAGTCTGGAAACCTTAAAGAGAAACCAGCAGACCCTTTGCTTGGAAATTAAACAAAGGGTCGGCTAGTTTCTCTTTAAGGTTTCCAGACTCAAAAGAGAGCAGGGCAATTAAAGGCACAGAAGTCCTGTCCACTATTGAGTCTGGCAACCCTAGCCAGGCACTTGGGAACCATAGTCTTTGCCAGCAAAATGCCAAGTATATGTCTAGCAATGCTGCCTTCTGCAGGGAATGGCTGCGTGCTTGGTTCCCCGCATCTTATTGTTGTACACCAGCTGATGGATGGTGACTTCAACCGCATTCTCTACAGGGATTGGCTGTGTGATCGAGTTTATATTGGGCAGGGTGCTCCTCAAGGTAATTGGTCCAAGCCAGGTTTGTTGAGCCTAGAAACTCAATCTGTAGTCAATGCAGCTGGAAACTGCAGGAGGCAGTTTCCACGAATCTGTTGCAGCTGTGGGCAGCACACATAAGTATTTTGCAATATCCTATGTGTGAACAGACATTTGAAAATGCCTACTATGCATCCCTGGCAGCAGAAAAAGAAAGATAAATTGAAATGGCTAGACTCCCCAGCTAGGGAAATTGATGATCTGGAGACAATTTTCAAGTTTGCCCAGAACAATAAAAGTCTCCTACAGTTTTTAATCAACTCAGGAGATAAACACCATAAACGTTTGTCTAGCCAAACAGAATTTATGCTCAGCAGGCACAACAAAATTACTACGAATGGAGTGACATTGTGGATGAACACTTCGTCAGGAGACTCAGTACAGAAGGAATTAATAATTCTATTTCTCTCCTGGGGGGGGTGGGGTGGAATGGGAGGTTTGCTGTCCTCAGCTTTGTAAACCGACTGTTCAAGCACATCTATCAAATTCCACATAAACCAACCTGCCTTCCAATACTTTACCTTCAGAGCAAGTGTTATTTGTGGGCTAAGACATCCCAATAAAAAAGATTAAGTGGGCTATGAACACAGCTTGACAGGCAGAGGCAGAAGAGGCAGAAGTTCAAAGGAGATTGCTGTAACCACTGATCAGCTAATTACTGTTTACAGTAACCTCCATTGAAGATGCTCCAATTGGTGCAGGGAGCGTGCCTTCAAAAAGGTCCCATGTCATCTTCTCTGCACCTTCAAACCAGCTCCCAGCAACTGCAGACAGCTGATTGTCACTTACAAGGAACCCCTTTGAAGTCTCTGAAGAGGGGAACCTGCCCTTAAGAGCAGAGCATGTTGCCCTCTGCTGAGAAACCAGTTTGTATTCAAGGTGCTTCCTCATTGAAGTGCAGAGTGTTTGAGGACCGGGACGTTCGCAGGGAAACCAAAATGCTTGTTTACAAAGCTATTGTACTACCAACCTTACTATATGCTTGTGAAACATGGACCACTTATAAACGCCATCTCCAACTCCTTGAAAGATGCCACCAACGGTGTCTCCGAAAAATTTTACACATCACTTGGGAAGACAGGCGAACTAATATCAGTGTACTTAGGTTAAATGTCCTGGAATTGGAGGTATTGTTGGGAAGGTACAGGGGAGTCCCATATGCCCAGAGATTTTGTCATTGTGCCCTGGGAGTGGTTGAGTCAACTGAACATATTCTTTTGATCTGCCCATTCTATGCAGATCTTAGACAAAAACTCATAGCTCCACTCCTAGGCCAACTTAGCGCTGTAGCCAGAGAAAGACAGGTTTTGTTTCTGCTGAACAAGTTTACTGGAACAACAGCCTCCTTGGTGGCCAAATTTCTTTTTCTGGCCCTTAAGCGTCGTAAAGTCAAAATTGACAGCATTGACATGGGTCTAAATGTATAGCCTACTTCTTATTGTCGGTTTAAGTGTTAAGTTCCTTTATATGTTTTAATTTTTGTATGGATAAATGTTTATTTCTGACTGACAGTCAAATAAAATCTGATTGAATATCAGTGTACTGGAAGAAGCAAAGATCACCGGTGTTGAAGCAATGATTCTTCAACATCAACTTCGTTGGACTGGTCATGTTGTGCGGATGCCTGATGATCGTCTTCCAAAGCAACTACTCTATTCCGAACTTAAAAACGGAAAGCATAATGCTGGTGGTCAACAAAAGAGGTTTAAAGACTGTCTCAAGGGAAATCTTTAAAAATGTAGTATAAACACTGACAACTGGGAAACACTGGCCTGCGAGCGCTCCAGTTGGAGAACAGCCTTTACCAAAGGTGTCATGGGCTTTGAAGAAACTCGATCTCAGGACGCAAGGGAGAAACATGCTAAGAGGAAGGCACGCTTGGCAAATCCACACCGTGATCAACTCCCGCCTGGAAACCAGTGTCCCCACTGTGGAAGGATGTGTGGATCCAGAATTGGCCTCCGCAGTCACTTACGGACCCATTGTTAAAACCGTGTTTATGGAAGACAATCTTATTGGCTACGAAGGATCACCAAAGAAGAAGAAGAAGCTTCCTCAAGTGACTTGAATACAAACTGCTTTCCTAGAAAAAATTGGGGGGGGGGGATGCTCCATTTTTAAAGGGAATGAGAAGGTGATTGTGTGTTGAATTACAAAGGACCGGGTGGGACCTTTGCTGTTTTTATAAAACTATATCAGGTCACCTCTTACCTCTTCTGTAAACTAAAATGTCCCAGGCGCTTCACACCTGCATAACATACTTGTTTCATCTGCTTGGTCATTTTAGTTGCCCTCTTCTAAACCTTTTCCAGTTCCACAATATCCTTTATGAGGTTACCAGAACTGTACGTAGTATTCCAAATGCAGTCACACCATCAATATGTGATAAATGAATTACAACAACAGATGTAATTTTTATTTTCAATTCCTTTCCGAATGTTTTATTTTCAATTCCTTTCCAAATAATCACTGACATGGGAATTTGCCTTTTTCATAGCTGCCACACATTGGGTCAACGTCTTCAATGAGCTAACCACTATCACCCCAAGGTCCTGGTCAGTCACTGCCAGTTCAGACCAGTTGTTCAGTCATAAGTGTTGTGTGGGTTATTTCCCTGTGTTTCTTTTGAACATGAATTAAGATGGCATCCAGATTGAACGCTAACTCCCACTCATTTTCCTTCTTCTGGCCAATCATTTATCTCATTCCTTAACAAATACCAGGGACTTTTAAATATGCATTTAATACGCAGGGGGATAGAAATTGCTTTGCCATATATCACAATGATGGATTGCAAAAAGCACCAGTAGGCCGGGTCCTTATCGCAAAGCATGTCTAAATGGAGAATAATCAGATGCTTGGGCCAAGGTTCCCAGGCGTGTTTCCCAAGAAAACTCCATGGCAAAGAATCAAAAGAGGGATCTTGATCATGAAAAGGAGGCCTCTTCTGGGCTTCCTCTGTGTGGTGGGCGGCCTTCCCTCCTTTCTTCATTGGCCGCTGCTATCTTTGCTAGATCAGCCTCTGAGGAAATGGCCCACCAGGCTTCAGCTGTGATTTCCAGTGTTGCGCTCCCTCCTGCTGCCCCATCGACCTCCCTTAAGAGCAGGCATCCCCAAACTTCGGCCCTCCAGATGTTTTGGACTACAGTTCCCATCATCCCTGACCGCTGGTCCTCTTAGCTAGGGATCATGGGAGTTGTAGGCCAAAACATCTGGAGGGCCGCAGTTTGGGGATGTCTGGTGTAAAACTGTTCTCTATTAGATGTCCCCCTCTGCTCTCCTGGCTTTCTCTACTTCTCCTTCTCTTCTTTAACACAGTGCCTTCCTTGTCTTCCTCTTCCTTTGGATGACTTGAAAGTTGTCCCTTTCTTCATGCATCTTCCTCTTTTCATACAGTCCCCGCCTGTGCTGTTAAGCATAGTAGTTTAATTTACTGAAAAAGTAAATGCTTGTATGCATTCCTGTGTGTTTAAATTTGATTGGTTGGTAACTGAATTCTAGAGAGTTCTCTAGTTGTTCTCATGAGATTGGATAATGCTGGTCACATGGGAGGTATCTAGTGAAGGAGAGAGTCCATTTTTATGTGAAGCGAGAGTCCACTGTGAACACTGCTAAGTTGAATAGAGCATTGGAGTGATTCTTCTCTGCTTCAAAGGGAGAGAGAGAGCAAAGCTGCAGGAAAAGGTAAAAGTGGAAATCTCTTATAGGAGCTGCAAGGCATGGCTTAATTGAGATACAGAAGGCTGAGTGCTGAGCTCTGGCAAGGGAGGAAAATACAGTTGTTTGGAAGTTCTTAGTAGAAACTGTAGGCCCTTGCTTGGACAAGCATGTGACTGTAAATATTATGTTTTAATTCATCTATAACTGTAAGTTTCTGCAAGTTTTTGAATGTTAAAGTCTGGATCTTGGTTTAATTTCCAAAGAAGGGTGTCAGTCATATATATGATTTGAGCGTCTTGGTTGCATTTTCGCTACGCTTACATGTTCATCTTCCACCCTCCGCCCCCTACTGTCATGGACTGGTTGGACGCAGACGGATGGTGGAAGGAACCAGCTGTGGAACCCTCAAGGGAAGAAAGCTCTGAGCCTGGGGAGTGGTGGTGGAACAATGATGGGTGGTCACAGGGAGAAGACTGGGGAGAGGAGGTGTCAGAAGCTGAAGAGGTAACAGGGCTTAGGACAGGCATCCCCAAACTTCGGCCCTCCAGGTGTTTTGTACTACAATTCCCATTTTCCCCGACCACTGGTCCTATTAACTAGGGATCATGGGAGTTGTAGGCCAAAACATCTGGAGGGCCGCAGTTTGGGGGTGCCTGGCTTAGGAGAATCTGTTGGAGGAGAGTTAGAGGAGGGAGGCCAAGAAGCAGAGATTAGTCGGGCTGGCGAAGAGTCATGGGTGTCTCCCCCTCCAGCTGCAACAAGCTCCCCTTCCCCCTGGTCTGCCAGAACCAGAAGAGGCATGAAACCCTGGAGAGGGGGGCACTTAGCAGCTGTGGGGAGGTAGGGACCTTCAGCCTCAGCAACTGCTTCATGGGGGGCGAGACCTATCAGAGATGGATTGCTGTGCTCATTAGGCATGACACTCCAATAAGTCTGAGCAGGTTATGTTTTTGAGAATAAAGAGTTAACTCCAATTTGCACAGTGTGATTTACTGCCAGCTCACGCCTGACACATACCTACCTCCTCTTCCTGCAAAAAGACTGTGTTCCCACTCATTCCAGGGCCACCTGCCTTCTGACTCAACACTCCCTTCCACCTCCTTGCCTCTCCTGGTAACTTTCCAGGGCCTCCCCCTCCTGCTTCTTCTGCTTCCCTCCCTTCCTTTTTGCCATCTCTCTTTTCCTTCCATATTTCATCTCACTCTTGGTAGTCACCACATTAGTGGTGTACATGAAATCAACAGATTGTAGAACCTTTTTCAATTTATTTATTTACTTACTTACTTACTTACTTAAAATGTTTAGAAAATGCCTTGCTTCCTGACAATAGACCTCCATGTTAGCTGACAATAAGTACTACCGGTATTAAATAAACATAATTATATTGATTACATTAATTATAGTATACATCAGTGGAGAGAAAGTATAGCCCAATAATTCATTGAACAGGAAAATCTAGTTTTACGTTCTTTTGTTGTCCCAAATTAAAAAAAAAACTTGTTGACCACATACACACACAAATATATGTATATTTGCAGGAAACAGGAAACAAAGGTCTGGTATATGTGATAGTGTCTGATTTCTGCACTGTCAAATAAGAATTTGGCAGGGAGTTTAAAAATCCGCCATTGCTCTGAAGGCCAACAGAATCAATTAATTGCGATGCAAACATACTTTGTTTAAAAACTGAGGAAAATAAAGAAGTAACACTTTGAAAATCAGTATAAATGTCTATTTGCCCTGTTTTTAAAACCATAAAACATTTGTGAGAAGAGTGCCAGATTAGGAAACAAATACTAGCAGTGTGATGCAAGGGGGCAAAATACACAAATATAAGAAAGGAAATATTTGTGTTGTATACAAATCAACATCTGCGGAGAGGTTTTGTTTGGCTAGCACCAGCAAGATCCAGATGTTACCCATCTGTGCTGGATGCTAAAGGCCTGTGCTACACTGGGTTTATCCACACTTACTTTTCCAGGCATGGTTCTAGGCAATTTAAAGCACTGTGTTTGAGAGCCCTTTTTTAAATGACTCGGGAGCTTTACCTGTGAAAACTCACTCTTTAAAGCTCAATTGGAGCAAACATCAATACGCCGAAAACCCAAACTGATGTTTGCTCTGATTCAGCTTTAAACATGTGACCTATGTTCTGAGTGTGGCTTTGCAGGTCATCCCTAATAAATATCACGAGGATCCATAAAGATCTATGCTGGATAGCAACATATTCCTGATTTTTGTTGCTTTGGTTACATCCATGGAGACAGGTGTGTTCTCTGCTTGGAGTCCAACAACATCTGGAGGACCAAACACTCCCCATCCTGGCTATAAATGCTTGTCTCTGTGTGAAAAAAACAGCTTTGAAATGCAAGTTTCCTGAATTTCCATAGTGACTTTTCCCTCCACGATAAATCTCTCGAATTTCCAACCTCAAACTGCACTTCTGGAAATCGAGAGGAAAGCTGCAAAAGTTTCAAGAGCAGATTCAAGTTTGTTTAATAAAAGTTTTCTTTGCAGACTTATGGAAAGCATAAAATTAGTGTGTCACGCTTCTGTGCTACTCACTGCAGATCTGAACAGCCTTTCATGGTTAGATGCGCACCACCAAGGGTACAAGATTGTATTGGATTTCCCCACCCCCACCCCCTACCCTGGTTTACAGTTTCAAATGTCCTGGGCTGGTGACTAAGAACAGCCTTGCTGTGTTAAATCGAATCAACGTATTCAACGCCCTATTTCCATCCAGTTGGCTGTGTCTTCCCATTTTAGTAGAACAGCATATCATTTGCTACGTGGTATCCCAATGGAAGGGTATAACCCAGGGGTGGCCAACATGGTGCTCACAGGAACATATCCACGTGCCTAGGCCTTGTTGTTTGCAAAGCAACTGAAATATACTCTGGTTCCGGTGTCCTTCCAGCCTCGGGGCGCCCCTCTGTGCCTACTGCTTCTGCTTCCCCTGCCCACCCCTCTCGCTCTACAGGCCTCACTGCCCTGCTGTCCCCTTGGGACCCCTCTGTCCCGCTCTCCTCCCGGGTTCCTCCTGGGAATCGTCGCCGTAGCTGGTCGCAGTGGCGGCGCCAACATTGCCCCCCTTCCGTTAGTACCTCGTACGACACGGGACCGGTCACCTTGGTGACTGTGGCAGGTACCCATGCTGGGCCTGCCCCAAAATTCTTTGCATACACTGGGTCCTGGGCCACAAATGTCCGGGGGTTCCTGCCTTTCCCCACCACTACCTCATCCTGAGCTCTGTCGGGGTGAAGTCGGTCCAGTCTAGTTGCAAGGCGCCGGCCCATGAGTAGTTCAGCTGGGCTCCGGCCCGTCGTTGTGCTTGGGGTGCTGTGGTGTGCTAGAAGAAATGCGGCAAGGCGGTATTCCCAGTCCCCTTGTGTTATGCGGCGGAGGCTGTCCTTGGTGGTCCGCACCATGCGCTCCGCTTGGCCATTGGTGGCAGGGTGGAATGGTGCTGAGCGAATGTGGCGGATGGCGTTCTGCGCTGTGAAGGTCTGGAACTCCTCTGACGTGAATGCGGTTCCATTGTCCGAGACGAGGGTGTCAGGGAGCCCGTGGGTTGCAAACAGCTTACGTACCGTGTTTCCCCTTTTTTAAGACACCGTCTTATAACTTTTTTCCCTCAAAAAAACACACAGTGGCTTATTTTCAGGGGGTGTCTTTTTTTAAAAAAAAAAGTGCTGGTACAACTGGGACCCACTGGCTCAGGATGCTCGGTGCTCTCTTCTGCACATTGCTGGGCGCGTTGTTGGCGCTGCCAGTTCCGAGCGCCTGCAGGGTGGGGTGGGGGTGGCAGTGCTTTAAACCCCCAACCCTGTAGAAAGCAATGGAAGTTATGGACTGTAACAATCCTTAAGAGGCGCAGGTCTTAAAAAACCCCTGGTATCACCCTTGAAGCACAGCCTTCCAAAGTCAGGGGGGAATAGGTCTGTTTAGACAAAGGAAAGGATCGGGGGTGATTCTGTGCCCTGGGACCCACAGAACTACTTTAAAAATCCCAACCTGGGGGGGGGGTCAAATAGTGAAGCCCCATAGCCCTGTAGCAACAGAAGGCACATTCTGAAGCACCCGAGCTGTTCGGTTCCATAAAAAATCCAGGAATTGTAAAATTAACAACAATAATGGGGGGGCACTCTATCCAAAGAGTTAAGAAGGAATGGGAAAGTGTTGAGTTATATATGGAAAAATATGGAAAGGAAAGTTAGTTAAAGATAAAAAATAAATAATTATCGCAAGGGGAAAAATAACATCATAAAGGGTAATAATATTAAATATAAAATAGACAACACAACAGAAAAAGCAAGTATATGACTAAATGAGATCGCACAGGAGTGAGGGAAGTGGGGAGAGAGGGAGGGGGGTAAGGAATGGAAGGAGGCAATGGTTGGAGGAGGGTATAGGGGGATGAATTAAAGGAAAATTAAGACTGAGAAGCGCATGGTTTTTGTTTTTTAAAGATGCAAAGGCTTGCAATCAGCCAAAGTATAGAGCCCAACTTCTAGGAGACTGCGATCTACTTGCGGATTTATAAACTGGAGGTGATCTACCCCCGTTATATTGGTGTTCAGGTCAGAGTTGTTTTTAGAGAGAGGAAATATCCCATTTTTGAGGTTAAAGTAAAAGTTCCTGACCTTTTTTTTATAATGAGGAAATGCTGCTAAAACTCCGTTCTTCATTCCACGAAGGGGAGAGGGGGCGGGGCCGGGTGCTCAAAGACAAAAGAAATGGAAAAGGAGATAGCGATCAAATCCAGCCTCGCATTCATGCAGCCGTCGGGAGAGGCAGGGGCTGCAGCCGAGTGCTGCTTCACAAACAAACGGGGGAAAGTGCTTAGAACCCAGAGAATCCAGCTGAAAAACACGAAGCAGCAACAGCAATTGCACACACACCATCCCAAGCCAGCACAGTAACCAAGTCCCAAAAGCAAGAAAGGACTCAGCAAACACTGCTGCGGCCGGCGTTGCTGCTGCTGACTCGGGGAGCTCAGTGATCTCTTCCGCACAGCGCCTATCACTATGGCTTATTTTCGGGGTACGGTTTATATTTCTCAAATGCTTAGAAATGCTGCTATGGCTTATTTTATGACTACGCCTTAAAAAGGGGGAAACACGGTAGTACCCGGATGGCTGCCGCCGTAGAAGTGGACGGTACCAGTGCGACCTCCAGCCATTTGGTGTAGGAATCCACCACTATGAAGAATGTTTTTCCCTGGAAGGGGCCAGCGAAGTCCACGTGCAAGCGTGACCATGGATGTCGGGCGGACTCCCAGGGCTGGACTGGGGCCCTTGGGGGATCCGGGCGGGATTCTTGGCAGGTCTGGCAGTGTTGGACCCAGGCCTCTATCTCTCTGTCAATCCCCGGCCACCGCACATAACTCCTGGCAAGGGCCTTCATCCTCACTACCCCTGGGTGTGTCTCGTGTAGGGCTGTGAGGACCCTTTTGCGGAGGGGCTGGGGAACAACAACCCTGCTTCCCCATAACAGGCACCCCTTGTGGGCCGACAGTTCATGTTTGCGGTTTGTGTAGCCAGCGAATTCTGGCCCGGGGCTGCTGCTGGGCCATCCTCGCCACACCCAGTCCAGGACCCGGGAGATGACCCTATCTTTTGTGGAATGGTGCGCAACTTCTTGTGCCTGAATGGGTCGGTCGGGAAGCAGCTCCAGGGTCATAACCTCTTGCGCAGGCGCTGGGTCGGGGCCTGTTTCTGGTAGTGGTAGCCTGCTGAGTGCATCTGCGTGGCCCATCGCCTTCCCAGGGCAGTGGATTAGTGCATACTGGTAGCCGGCAAGGAAAATTGACCACCTGAGGACACGTGGAGACAACACTTGGGGGGTCTGCTTCTCGGGGGCAAACAGGCCAAGCAACGGCTTGTGGTCAGTCACTATGGTAAAGGGCCGCCCGTACAAGAAATCATGGAATTTTTTTACGCCCTTCACGATTGCCAGACCCTCCTTGTCAATCTGTGAGTAGTTTCGTTCGGCTGCAGCAAGCGTCTGGGAGAAGTATGCCACCGGCACCTCTCTTCCATCCGGGAGTTGGTGTCCCAGGACAGCGCCGATGCCATAGGGAGAGGCGTCGCATGCCAGCACCACTGGCAGCCTCTCGTCGAAGTGTGCCAAGACTGAGTTTGAGACGAGCAAGTCCTTGACTGCCTGGAATGCGGCCCTTTGTCGCTGGCCCCACACCCAAGGGGCCCTTTTATCTAGGAGTCTGTGTAGGGGCTCCGCTACCGCTGCCTTATGGGGAAGGAAGGCATGGTAAAAGTTCAATAGTCCCAAGAATGACTGAAGTTCGGGCTTGCTCTTGGGCGCTGGGGCCTCACAAATGGCCCGTACCTTGTCACCGGTTGGATGGACCCCTTCTGCGTCCACCTTAAATCCCAGAAAGTCCACCTGCGGCACTCCCAGTAAACACTTTTCCCGCTTCACCTTGAGGCCCACCGTCTGGAAACGGTGCAGGACGGAGCGGAGGCGGTCCTCAAATTCCTCTGGTGTGGGCCCGGCGATCAGTACATCATCGAAGAAGGGGGTTACGCCAGGAATCCCTTTAAGGAGAGAGTCCATTAGATTCTGGAATATGCCTGGTGCCACGCTAACGCCAAATTGCAGCCGCTTTACTCTGAATGCCCCTCTGTGCGTCACAATCGTCTGAGCCTCTGCTGTGGCTTCGTCCACAGGCAACTGTTGATACGCTTGGGCCAAGTCCAGTTTGCCAAAGATTTTTGACCCAGCCAGGGTGGCGAGGACATGGCTGACCACTGGCACTGGGTATGCATGGGCCGTGAGAGCCTTGTTTATGGTGCATTTGTAGTCTGCACAGATGCGGACCGAACCGTTAGGCTTGACGGGTGTGACAATTGGAGTTTCCCAGGGGGCGTTGGGCACCGGCTCCAGCACTCCTTGCTCCACGAGCCGGTCCAATTCCTCGTCTATGCGGGGTTTCAGGGCGAACGGGACCCGGCGGGCCTTGTGCCTGATGGGTCGTACAGCGGGGTCTAGCTGTAGGGCAATGGGGGGTCCTGTATATCGTCCCAATGCCCCATCGAAAACCCCTGGAAACTCTTTGCATATGGCGTCCACGTCCACTTGTAAGCTAGTGCGGTTCACCCCGGTAACGGCTAGCCCCAGAGGTCCAAACCATGCCAGTCCCAGTAAGCTAACGTAGGGGCCCTTAACTACCAGCAAGTCCAATTGTTGCTTTCGCCCTCGATATTGCATCCTGAAGGTCCCCACCCCCATTGTAGGGACCTTACGTTTCTGGAAGTCCCGGAGGGTGAATGGGGCCGGCCTTAGTTTGGGACCCCCATTAGGGCACAGTTCCCTTAATGTTCGGGCCGAGATTATGGATAGAGTTGAACCCGTGTCCAGCTCCATGCGGCATGGGGCTCCCTCTATCTGTACCTCTATATAAATTTTCTCTGTGCTGGGATGGGGCAACTGGAATACCTGGTAGTCCGTGATCTCCGTCGAGTTGCCTTGGTGCATGGTGCCGTGTGACCTGGGGCTCCTGGGTCGGTCATCTGATGGTTGTCGACGGGTGAGTCGAGCCCGACACACCCGGGCGATGTGTCCCAATTTTCTGCACTGCCTGCACTCTGCGTTGCGGAAACGACAGGTCCTCCTCTCGTGGTTCTCCCCGCAGCTTGCACAGTTCCCTCCTTCTCGTCGAGGCTGCTGTGGTGTGTGTGCTGCTTGAGTGCGCCGCTGTACTCGGTGTACTTCCTCCCTGTCAGATTCGGATTCGTCGGTGAGGTCTTCGTGGTAGACCCTCGGTTGGGATGGCGGGGCCGGTCGTGCCTCTTGCGTTGACCTCTCGGCGGCTTCGGTTGCCAGGGCTTCCTCCAGAGCAATCTGGAACGTGAGGTCTTTTTTGGCGTAGAGGCGTCGTTGCAACATCTCGTCCCTCAGGCCACCGACGAGGCGGTCACGAAGCATGTTCTCCAACTCTGAGAAGTTGCATAACCGGGCGGCTTGGCGGAGGGAGGTCACAAACCCAGTTATGGTTTCCCCCGGGGCTTGCCGCTTTGCGTAGAAGGCATTTCGGCAAGCTACCACCGAGGGCTGTGGTGAAAAGTGCTCCTTCAGCCGTTCCATTATTGTTTTGTAAGAGACGGTAGCGACATCTCTAGGTGCAAGGAGAGCCCGGGCGATTTCAAACGTCTCCTCTCCACAGACGCTGAAGAATGTCGCCCTCTTCATGGCATCGTTGGTGACTTCTTTCGCTTGAAGGAGGAAGTTGAAACGGGCGGCGTACCCTTCCCAGTCTCCTGATGCTGGTTTGAATGGCAAGAAGCTGCTGCCGGTTGCCATTCTGGGTTCCTTGGGTCCTGGAGCTGAAGCCTGGATGCACGGTGCGATGCAGCGGTGCAGCAGGTGGCGGTGCTGCGGTGCAGTGCGTGGTGGCGGTCAGCTCAGCAGGATCCCATCTTCGTCGCCAGTGAAATATACTCGGAGTCGAGAGTGAATTTCATGCTCTTTATTCAGCTCATATTCATCAAGGAGAAGAAGAGAAGACGAATGGCTCTTTTCCCAAAACCATCTGCTTATATACATTATTTACACAATGGGCCTTGCGTGATTGGCTACTTCAGGGCTACACCTGTGGGCCAATTATATTGTGGATTGACTTCTGCCTGCAGCCTTATTGGCTGCTCCTACAGGCCAATCAGGTAGCAGATTCACTTCTGCCAGCCGCCTGATTGGCTGCTCCAGCAGGCCAATCAGGTTGCGGATTCACTTCCACCTGGAGTTGGATTGGGTAGCTCCCGCTGATTCTGAATCCTATTGTTCTAGGATTCAGCTCAGTACATAACAGCAACCCAACCTCAACTGGCCCCATTTGAGAAGAAGAAGAAAATCTCTTGTTGCAAGGCTTCGCAGCTAAAACTTCACAGCTAAAAAAGCCAATGCAATTATGGGCTGCATCAATACCCGGTAGGAGTATAGCAAGGGAAGTAAGGGAAGTAATAGTACCACTTGTATTCTGCTGTGGTCAGACCTCACCTGGAGTACTGTGTCCAGTTCTGGGCACCACAGTTCGAGAAGGATACTGACAAGCTGGAACGTGTCCAGAAGAGGGCAACCAAAATGGTCAAAGGCCTGGAAACGATGCCTTATGAGGAACGGCTTAGGGACCTGGGTATGTTTAGCCTGGAGAAGAGAAGGTTAAGGGGTGATATAATAACCATGTTCAAATATGTTAAAGGATGCCATATAGAGGAGGGAGAAAGGTTGTTTTCTGCTGCTCCGGAGAAGCGGACACGGAGGAATGGATTCAAACTTCAAGAAAGAATATTCCACCTAAACATTAGGAAGTACTTCTTGACAGTAGGAGCTGTTCGAGAGTGGAATTTGCTGCCAAGGAGTGTGATGGAGTCTCCTTCTTTGGAGGTCTTTGGTGGCCAGCATGACTAAGCTGCTTCTGGCGAAACCAGAGCAGCTCACGGAAACGCCGTTTACCTTCCCACCAGAGCGGTATCTATTTATCTACTTGCACTTTGACGTACTTTCGAACTGCTAGGAGGGCAGGAGCTGGGACCGAGCAATGGGAGCTCCAAGTCCCAAGCCACCCTCTCTGTTTCTGCCTGGCTCTCTGCTTGGTAACATACAATAGATGCATGCCCAGGGGAGCAACACAAAGATGCACATGGTGTTCTTAGCAACACTGCCAGCTTCAAATATTCATCCTACCAGGCATGTAAGGCATGCCACCTCTTGCATACCCAATCGCAGAATCACACGCACAAACAGTCTGACCAAGCATGGCCATGTATAATACGGTAATAACAATAACAATTACAATAACAATAACAATAATAATATATTATTTATACCCTGCTCATCTGGCTGGGTTTCCCCAGCCACTCTGGGCAGCTTCCAACAGAAATATTAAAATACACTAATTTCTTAAAGATTAAAAGCTTCACTAAACAGGGCTGCCTTCAGATGTCCTCTAAAAGTCTGGTAGTAGGTTTCTTTTCGACATCTGGTGGGAGGGCGTTCCACAGGGCGGGTGCCACTACCGAGAAGGCCTGGTTCCCTGTAACTTGGCTTCTCGCAGCGAGGGAACTGCCAGAAGGCCCTCGGCACTGGACCTCAGTGTCCAGGCAGAGCGATGGAGGTGGAGATGCTCCTTCAGGTATACTGGACCGAGGCTGTTCAGGGCTTTAAAGGTCAGGACCAACACTTTGAATTGTGCTCGGAAACGTACTGGGTGCCAATGAAGGTCTTTCAATAACAGTGTTATGTGGTCTCGGCGGCTGCTCCCAGTCACCAGTCTAGCTGCCGCATTCTGGATTAGTTGTAGTTGTAAACAAACACACAACGATGCAACTGAGACCCCATGCACCTCCTGACTTCAGACTCCACAGGGTGGGTGCATAGCTGCCAAGTCTCCCGTATTCCCCAGGAAACCCCCGTTTTTCCAGCCGTTTCCTGCTGGCAGCCCAGATTTTTAAAAAACCCGTAAATCCCCCGGATTCTTACCGGCCCGGGAAGCTCCTTCTGCGCATGTCTGGAGTCTCTGGACATGCGCAGAAGCGATTTCTGGTGCTGCGGCCATTTTGGAAATGGGCAGAGCATGCGTAGAAGCAACTTCCAGTGCCGCTCTGCCCAGTTACAAAATGGCCGCAGCACGACGTCCGGTGCCGCACTGCTGCCGATCCCGGATTTTTCCATCTGGGAGTTGGCATCAACAGCTTGTGTACACCCAAGGAAAAAACGAGCAGCACAAGCACAGATAGACGTGCTAAACAAAGATTTATTGCAAGCAGGGAAAGAGATACAGAGTCCGAAAGGTGCAGCAGCTCAGAGATTGGCTGAGGAAATGCACCCTGAAAACAAACCATCGGGGCAGCAACAGAAGAGAGCCCTGGCATGGAGGAGTCTTCTGTCGACCAGAATGCGTTTTACGTTGTTGGAAATATCATGTCAAATGAGGAAGTTATCAGGCAAGGAGAATGGAATCAGGAGAATTGAGTAAAGTGTAGTCCAGGGGTCCCCAGACTTACCGAGCGGCGGGCCGGTGCCCGCCGCGCCGACCGCGCGGTGGGCCGGACGGCAGGGGAGTGCGCGCGCAGCGGGCCGGAGGGCGGGGGAGTGCGCGCCCGTGCGCATGCGCACACGCACACGGGCGGGAAAAAAAATCGCCGAAAATCGCTTGTGCGCATGCGTATGGGCCTCCCCCGACCCGGAAGTGCACCAGAAATGACCTCTTCCGGGTCGGGAGAGGCCCGTACGCATGCGCACAAAGGATTTTCGGCGATTTTTTGCCGATTTTTTAGATCGCCGCTGCGCCGTGCGCCGCGAGAGCGGGCGGCGGCAGCGGGCGGCGGGGGTCGTCGCGGGCCGGATTGGAAGGCCGATTGGGCCGCATCCGGCCCGGGGGCCGTAGTTTGGGGACCCCTGGTGTAGTCTGTATGTAGCCAGAGTGGGTGTCTTGCATCAGCAGGGAATTGGAGAGGGTAACTTTTGAGCTCCCCAAACTATGACACACATGCAGTGGGATGCTCCCCCCAGTCTGTGTCAGTGCTGCAGCTGTATATTGATTCATAAAATCAATGAAAAGAGAGGGGAGGGAATCCCCATATCCCACGGCAGTGGCTCGAAATGATCGAATGGCTTCAACTGAACCAAATGATGTTTTCATCATCATATGCTGTTTGTTATTTCCTGGGTAAGTTGTTTTTATCTGTACAAGGAAAATGAATTAGTGAGTCATGGGATACAACAGTAATTTGGCTTGTGGTTTTCTGCCTCCATCCAAAAGAGAGCTATCATTCAAATCAAAATGCTGAACTTTCCTTCTGAGCTAGCAGGAAACCAGCGGTTCTTTAATTTTTAAGGTGGCTGAAAGGATGTTTGGAAGGACTGCAGGATAAGCCAAGAACAAAGGGAAACCTCTTAACGTGATCATATTTAGCATTTTGCCATGCAATTAAGTAAATAGTTTATGATATAATGAATTGGTTCTTAGGAAAGAGAGAGGTTCTACTTCCTATCAGTGTTATGAAGCAGCTTCCCATAGCCTGGTACCACCCAAATGTTGCACCTCTCCTCCTACTCCAGCTTCTGCAGCCTCCAAGTGGGTTCTTCAAAGCACCTGACAGGCAGCAAAGCACTGTGAAAATGAAAGCATTGTTAAAAGAATTCTAAGGTCTCAAATATAAAATAATTGTTCATAAATGTACAAGGCAAATATATACAGTACCTACTGGTAAGTATATAAGCCACATTTCTGAAATAGTAAAGGTAAGGGGACCCCTGACCATTAGGTCCAGTCGTGACCGACTCTGGGGTTGCGGCACTCATCTCACATTATTGGCCGAGGGAGCCGGCGTACAGCTTCCAGGCCATGTGGCCAGCATGAGAAAGCCGCTTCTGGCGACCCAGAGCAGCGCACGGAAACACTGTTTACCTTCCTGCTTGGAGCGGTACCAGGCCCGGCTCTAGGTGTAGTCCCGGTGGCGTGGGGCGTCAGGGCGCCGGGCCGGCAGGGGGGGCGCTCACGGCAAAGCGCACGGAAGCCGCGCTGCGAGGGCGGGGGCGCCGGAGCGATCTCCGCGCCTCAGCACCAGGGCGCCCGACCTGCTTGAGACGGCCCTGAGCGGTACCTATTTATCTACTTGCACTTTGACGTGCTTTTGAACTGCTAGGTTGGCAGAAGCTGGGACCGAGCAACAGGAGTTCACCCCGTCGCAGGGATTCGAACCGCTGGCCTTCTGATCGGCAAGCTGTAGGCTCTGTGGTTTAACCCACAGCGCCACCTGCGTCCCAGTCTGAAATAGTACAGGAGAGCAATCTTGAAGCCATTTTGACTCTCCCAGTGACTGCAAATATTCCTCTGTAAATGGGGGAAGCTTTCCCATTGTCTTTTTGCTTACAAATCCTGTCTTAAGGGCTTATTGGTGTATGAATCGGGTGAGCCTGCGACCTGGATTCAGGAACGAAAATATCTACCATCACAAAAAGTATGGCCAGGTTGCCCAGGTAATGCAATCAGTGACCATTATCAGGCATTCTGGCAAACAGGATTTCTGCTGTAGATGGCCTCCTCTGCTGTAGACCGCCTCCTTCTGTGATGTATGTATGATGTTTCAGGGTAGGGGGGTCTTGGGCTACAGGGTGGGCAATTTCAAAAGTCTATATAAGGGCTTGTGCAGGGTTCAGGGTTCTCTCCTCCCTCCGGTGTGTGGGGAGTGGGGACCCTGTTGCAACAGTACTTTTCTATTTCAATAAAGATCAGGCTTATTAGCCGCTTTGCTTCTCAATATACTCTGGTTGGCCTGTTATTTTCTCCTACCAATAGGCAACCCACTTAAGGACTATATACGGGCTCTTGGATACCCCATAAGGGAAAAGGAGCTGTTCCCCCCCCCCTTATAACAGCATTTCCCCTTCATTTTAGCAGCTGTTCCAATGCAACCCCCTTGGTAGGATGGCATGACTTGCCCCAAACAGCCTCCTGGGTCAGAAGGGCAAACCTGGTAGGCCAAGTTTTGCCTGCAGGCAAAATTCATGTTGCATATCTTCTGCTATTGTCTCTCTGTGTTGTATATATATATATTCTACAGTCTGCTTATTCTAGGGCCTGCTTATTAGGCACATTTTACCTTGTAGTGCTTTCAATCAAGACTATCTTAGGTTTAAATGGACACAAATCTGACATCAGAAACCACAAGACAGAGAAACCAGTAGGAGAACACTTCAATCTCCCAAGACATTCTATACAAGATCTCAAAGCAGCTGTTTTATTACAGAAAAATTTCAGAAACAGACTGGAAAGAGAAGTTGCTGAATTGCAACTCATTAGCAAGCTTAAAACCATGGAGCCACCTGGGATGGACAAAGACATAGGATTCTTATCTCATTATACATGATCAAGCTTTCCTTAGCACCTCAGCCCGTGCTTTCCCCCCGCAAGACCAATTGCAGTCATTAACAGGTTTACCACTCCTATCAGCCCATCACCCATTCCCATCACCCCCACCCCCACCCTCTGAATATACATAAGGGTCTGGTGGATTCTGTTTCAGTGTATCTGACGAAGTGTGCATGCACACGAAAGCTCATACCAAAATAAAAACTTAGTTGGTCTTTAAGGTGCTACTGAAGGAATTTGTTTATTTTGTTTCGACTCAGACCAACACGGCTACCTACCTGTAATTAGGTTTAGCTGTTTATTAAGACCACGTGACTTTTCATTTGCAATCTGGTTGTCTATAGAACCAAGTCCCACTGCATGCAATGAGACGTGTGTTGTTGCAATCTGGAATTGCTAAAACATGCTGGAGAGCCAAGACTACTATTATTGCTTTTTAATATACAAAACCTTTCTTTGACAATGGAAAAATGTGGCAATAACATCCCAAGCATGCACAAAGAAAAAAAAATATTCGGGGACAAAACTGCCTCTTCTTTCTTTCTTTTTTGGTTGTTGCTGTTTCCCAAAATTAGCAAGCTGATAAACTGCTAGAGCAAAGGATTTCCTTTTTCTGTATACAGGGAGAGAAAAGAGAGTAGCACTCACTTAAAATGATTAATTACTAATAAAAGACTGACAAAAGTAAACAGGCTGGGTTGGGATGGCTGTCATGCAAATTCTAGTCTATGGCTAAGCAGATGTTTTTACTTATGAGAAAGAAAGCTCGAACTCCTACTGAGTCCAGTGGAAAGAGCTATATTGATTTCAGAGCTGTCTGGATATGAGTAAAATGTAAATTATGTGTAACTATGGAAGCAGATATAAATAAGATATTGGAAGTTAACTTCCCCCCCTCATTATAGGGATGTTTTTCTCTACACCTGGATTACCAACCTAGGCATGCCCAAACACCTAGAATTTAAATTGATGGCCCTTGTATTTCTCTCTAGGTTACAATCCCGCAAAGCCAGCGTAATGTCATGGTTTCTGACGTTTGCCAGCAGAAAGAAATTCCCTGTAATATTGGCTTGGCATGTCTGTGTGAAGCCATAGCTTTATATTTACTGTGTAGGGAATTGTGCCAACACGGTGTGACAGAATACCATGCATGTGGATTGTCAGTAAAAAGTGAAGCCAGTAGTTGCAAGACTCAGTGTGAAGCTGACCAAATAGCTGCTAGAATGCACAACCACAACTATCACATAGCAATGATGGCAGCGAAAAAGGCCCACACCACTGCCTCCATCACATTCTCAAGTAGGTGTCCAGCAGAGCTCTTTGGAGTGGTGAAAAAGTTGGAACTACCCATGAGACTACTAACTAGGTCAGCTCGGATTTTTATGGCTCTAGCACAGAACCTGGCTACCTTTGCTGTCACATTAGAGTTAGCATCTGAAAGAAGCCACTCTATAGAGAAATTGTGTATACATGGTGCCTCGCTTAGCGAATGCCCTGCTTAACAAAATTTCCGCTTAACGAAAGGTTTTTTCTAGCGGAGGTTGCCTTGCTAGAAGAATGCGTTTTACGAAAAATTCATCTAGCGAATCGCAGTTTCCCATAGGAATGCATTGAAATTCAATTACAGTGGTACCTCTACTTACGAATAACTCTACTTACGAATTGAGCTCCATCCGCCATCTTGGATGCGGTTTAGATAGGATTTTTTCTACTTACGAATTTTTAGATAGGGTTGCTTCGACTTACAAATTTTTTGTCCCAATGCATTCCTATGGGATTCGACTTACAAATTTTTCCGACTTACAAATGTGCATTCGGAACGCATTAAATTCGTAAGTAGAGGTACCACTGTAATGCGTTCCTATGGGCAAAAAAAAAATTCGAAAAAAATACAATGCATTCCTATGGGATTCGCTAGACGAATTTTCCGTTATAAGAAAAGACCTGTGGAACGAATTAAATTCGTCTAGTGAGGCACCACTGTATATAGAAACTGTGCATTCATAGCAGTGACCAGAGGAGGAATGACCGCTGGAAGGAGCACAGAGAGAAGAAACGCCATGGTGCATCTGAAGCAGCACAACCAGATGCCTTCATCTGCCCCAGCTGCAACAAAACATGTCTCTCCCTTAGCAGTCTCTGCAGCCACAGCAGCCGCTGTAATCTCTCAACAGTTTAACTTCACCCCTAAAGGTGCAGGTAAAAAATAAAATAAAAAAGGGTAAAGGACCCCTGGATGGTTAAGTCCAGTCAAAGGCAACTATGGGGTTGCGGCGCTCATCTTGCTTTCATGCCGAGGGAGCCGGTGTTTGTCCACAGACAGCTTTCCGGGTCATGTGGCCAGCATGACTAAACGGCTCTTGGTGCAATTGGACCGTGACGGAAGCTAGAGCGCATGGAAATGGCGTTTACCTTCCCACCACAGTGGTACCTATTGATCTACTTGCACTGGTGTGCTTTTGGACTGCTAGGTTGGAAGGAGGTGGGACAGAGCAAAGGGAGCTCACCCCCTCGTGGGGATTCGAAGCGCCGACCTTCTGATCAGCAAGCCCGAGGCTCAGTGGTTTAGACCACAGTGCCACCCACGTCCCAACCCCACAAAAGCGCACTCCTCCATTGTCTCCCAAGACAGACAGTTGCCAATCAATCAATCAATGGAAATAGAAAGGGGCGCCACTTCCCCCACTTCAAATTACCTGTGGTGGGATGAATATATATAGCAGGAATGAGTAAACAAATTTTAACTACTGTATTTTTCTGTCCCCCATGGGGGACTCAGACTTCAGAAAATGGGGGGAGATTGCCCGGAGTTGTTGAGCTTTTTGGGGGGAGGGTGGGCCAGAGTTGTTGAGCTCACCTGTCTTAACTGTGCTGCCATGCATGTGCCACAAAAGCCGCCTATCAGCTGTTCCCTCGCCACCAGAAGCCACTATTCGCCCGCCCTATTGCCGCAACGACAGCAAATGGTAGACACCAGCCCTTGTCGCAGCCACCAATAGCACTGCTGACAATCTCCTGCTAGCAGAACCAACCAATCACACGTCACCAATATCCACTGACCATGTATAAGACGCCCCCACAATTTTTAACCTGCTTCTTTTGGGGGGGGTAAAGGTAAAGGGACCCCTGACCATTAGGTCCAGTCGTGACCGACTCTGGGGTTGCGCGCTCATCTCGCATTATTGGCCGAGGGAGCCGGCGTACAGCTTCCAGGTCATGTGACCAGCATGACAAAGCCACTTCTGGCGATCCAGAGCAGCACACGGAAACGCCGTTTACCTTCCCGCTGTAGCGGTTCCTATTTATCTACTTGCACTTTGATGTGCTTTCGAACTGCTAGGTTGGCAGGAGCTGGGACCGAGCAACGGGAGCTCACCCCGTCACAGGGATTCGAACCGCTGACCTTGTGATCAGCAAGCCCTAGGCTCAGTGGTTTAACCCACAGAGCCACCTGGGTCCCCTTAGAAGTCTAGAAGTCACGCTGCAGCCATTTTGGAACTGGGCAAAGCAGCATCAAAAGTCGCTTCTGAGCATGCTCCGCCCAGTTCCAAAATGGCCGCCGCACCAGAATAAACCAGGGGAAAACAAAAAAATCCATTTTTTCGGCTGGGAACAGCTGGAAAAACGGGGGTTTCCCGGGGAATACGGGAGACTTGGCAGCTATGCATCTAATACACAGAAAAGTACGGTACTTGGACCC